>NC_056725.1:634601747-634957997 GCF_019279795.1 Protopterus annectens
AGATACAGGCAAGAAAAACATTGCTGTAGAGCATTTAATTGAAGCTTCAGGCAGTATGAAGGTCAGAATAATTTCACACAGATGTGTAAATGATGAAATAAATTAGTGCAGGAAGATTTACATGTTGTATTTTATGTTTGCTGAACCCAAGGAGCAGATTGAAATGAAACTGATAAGCAGATGTCAGACAACAGACTATCTGCTTTAAATGACTTTTGGTCTGAGAAGCTTCTGATTCAAGGAAAAAATAATACATTTAGGCTTACATGATTACATGATTACATTTAGGACTGCATGAAAAGAGACATGGAAGAGCTCCGATCTTGTAGCCCAGTCAGGTATGACCCTAGCCCTGAGTAGCATCCTGCCATCACCTAGAATGATACCACAGTACAAGGACAAAATGATTGACTTCAACAATTGGCTAAGCTTCTGGTGTCATTCTAAGGGGATCCAGTATCTGTCTGCCTGGGATGACATAGTCAACAGACCACAATGCTTTGCCAGAAATGGCCTGCACCTGTCACCCCTAGGATTCCGGATACTGGCTAAGGCTCTTGCTGCCCCTATAGTGCCTTTTTTAGGCAAGGTTCAAATGACAAATTCACCACTGTAACAGGAACATATCTTTGCAGTGACTGAGACCTGGTTCAAGGGTCCAGAGATCACCCCTGCATTACCAGGCTATAACTCATACTGCACTTTTCGGCCACGTAACCTGGACCAGAACACCAAAGGTGGAGGTGTGTCCATATTCATTAAGAATGTCCACACCTCCAGGCTAGTTGCTCAGCATAATGCATCCAAGGTTATTCAAGTGCAACTAATACTGGGCAAAATTGCAATCCAAATTGTAGCTTTCTACAGATCCCCCACCATGCCCCAGGATTCCCACTCCTCTTTTCTTGATATACTGGAAAATATTAGGGTTCAACCAAACACCCTAATAATGGGCGATTTCAACTACCCCATCAGTAACTGAGAAAACTACTCATGTACCAACTCCTTCACTCAACGCTTTCAGGAATTCATAAATTCCAATGCCCTGGATCAACTTATCCATACCCCCACCAGAGGCAACAATATCCTAGACCTAGGCATTACCAACATGAGTGACCAGTGTTCCACACTTAAAGTCAACTCCTCATTGGTCAGATCCAACCATAAGCTAATCACCCTAGATATCCACATCCTGCCCCCACTCCCCACCCCCATTAAGGAAATCATGGTAAAAAATTTCTCCAAAGCCAACTTCATGCTTCTTAAGACAATAGTGGCGAACTTCATGACACGCATGCAGATGGACAATACAGTTACAACTGCTAAATCCTACACAAATGCACTCAATAAGCACTTACATGAGTGCATGGATTGTGCTATCCCAAACAGAACCGAGACGCTATCCTCCAAAAAAAAGGTGGCCAATCTGGTGGTCCCCTGCCATAAAAAAACTCTACAACAGAAGGAAGAAACTGTTGCAAAAGCGAGTAAAATCCCATGAGTGAAGGAGTTCCCTGGTCAGCCTCAGTAAGAAGCTGAGATCCCTTATAAGATCCTCCAAAGCTAGCTACAAAAACAAAATCACCACTGATTCTAGCGACAACCACAAAGCATTCTATAGCTATGTCAAGAATCTCAGTGGCAACACTGAGATCTGCTCTGAGTTACAGCACAATGGCATGAAAATTACAGAACAAACTAATATTGCCAACGTCCTGGCAGATAGGCTCAGTGCTAACTTTACCCCCCTCTCACCCCCTAAAGGGCCCATATCTATATAGGAAGAATGCAGAGTCCCTGTAATCACAACTACACAGGTAAAAGCTTCACTCTCTAAAGCCAAAAACACAGCATCCATGGGAAAGGGCAACATCCCAGGCTGCATTTTACATGAACGTCAGAACAAACTGGCTCCCCACCTAAGCACCATGTTCAGTCATAGTCTCACATCAGGCTTTGTGCCCACTGAATGGTGCACAACAACAGTTATCCCACTCCACAAAGGGGGAGCCACCACTGATCCTGGGAACTATCGCCCTATTAGCCTGATGAGCCTAGTTTGTAAGGCCATGGAACGTATCATCATGGAACTCATAAACAAAGACATTGGTAACCTCCAAACTCTAGAACCCACCCAGTTCAGGTTTGTGAAAGGCAGATCATGCCTCCTGAACCTGATCGACTTCTTTGAGGCAGTCACTAAAGCTGCAGACGAGGGTAAGGTGGTTCACACAGCCTATCTTGACCTTGCCAAGGCTTTCTACACCATCCCCCATTCTGGAATTATAGCTAAACTCACTAAACTAAATCCCTACGTCACAAGATGGGTTGCCAATTGGCTCACTGACAGAACCCACACTGTAAAAGTTGCAGACTCCAAATCTGACTTCAAACTAGTGACAAGTGGAGTACCACAGGGTTCAGTCCTGGGACCTCTCTTGTTTGGTATCTACTTCTCTGAAGTACAGGCTAACACAGAAGGCCTTTGGCTAATGAAGTTCGCAGATGACTGCAAACTAGGAGCCATAGTTGAATCCCCAAATAATGTGGACATTCTACAGAAGGGCCACACTGAGACAGATGCCTGGTGTTAGAGCCATGGCCTTAAACTCAATGCCAAAAAGTGCATTGTCATCCCCTTTGGTAAAAACTCTGTACCCATGAACTACCACATAGGCAGCAGTCTACTTAATGCCGAATGTGTGATAAGAGACCTGGGGACCCAGGTGGACAGTAGTCTCTCCTTTGATAATCACATTGCCACAGTACTCAGGAAATCCTTCCTCATGGCACACATCATCACAAAAGGGTTCTCATCTAGGAAAAAAAGGTCATTGTTCCCCTCTACTCGACACTCATTAGACCCATTATAGAGTACAATGCCCCTTTTGGAATGTACCTCACAAGACATCTGCAGCAGCTGGAAAGGCCACAGAAGTACCTCACAAAGAGGATTACTGGCCTCAAACAGATGGCCTACACTGACAGTCTCAAAAAACTCCAGCTTTACTCCATAGCATATCACGTACTACAAGGTGATCTCTGCCTAACATATAAAGCTATGTCAAACCCAGAGCTGTTGGACATTCTACACCTAAAGAAATCTCAATCCCTCTAAGCTACATACTCTAGGGACCTAAACCTTGTCACCACAATAAACAGGGCATGCTGGAGGGATAGATTCCTGTCCCAGAGACCTCCCATACTCTGAAACAAGCTACCCATCTATGTCAAGCAAAGTTCCTCATTAGCACTCTTCAAGAAAAATCTTGATAAGTGGATGGGGAATAGGAAATACACCCCGGGGATCACTTCAGTGGCTCTGCTCGACAAGGGCACAGGAAAATAACTTTCTTGGGTGGTGTAAGCCAGGCAACCTTGTTGGCTAGGCTTACTTAGGCCCTTGGGCTGATAGCCTAGTACCTACCTATGAACCTATGAACATTCTCTCAGAACCTACTTTTAAATTATAGAAAACTAGTACTTTATATAAATCCTCATGCGGTCTTCTGATATATTACAGGTGCAAATGAAAACCAATCAATCAGATCCTGCTTAAGTGTAAGATCAGCAGCAGAAAGCACAAGTTAATGCTGCAGGTACTGGATGCAGACTATCGTTTTCATCTCTTCAGTCTGCCATTTCTAATAGTTTGCATACTTGACTGTATAACATGCATATTTAACTGCATACATGTATTACATACATTACAGCCATATATTTTGACTTCAGTACATAGATATATGCACTACCCATCCCTGAGAAGTCATTGCAATAATCCCTTAACAATGATGAAGTAATTATAATGCCTCTTGGTGTCACACATAGCTTGCTTTGCTATCTTCCAAAAAGCCATGGTCTGTCATTTGTTCTTCTATTAGGAACAGCATTTGCTGCTCTTTTTATCTAAACACTCAGCAGTGCGATCACAGTTGTAATAATAAGAAATATACTATTGCTGTGGGTAATTTGTGCTCATATGTTTGCCTTGTGCTCTTCTAGTATTTTGCATCTTCAGATCAGCTTGCAAGGGAGCACTGACACTGAAGGTCAAAGCACCTGCTGTCTGCATTGGTCTCTAATGGAATGCTGAGACACTGCCACTCAGTACTTTGAGCTGCTACTGTCATTGCTTTCCTTATCTAGTAGCAGGCAATGCATTTCATAGCCATCACTTGTTCCTATGTATGAAGGAGTAAAGTAGCACATGGTAACTTGCAGGATGGTGTTTCACTTGAGTTCTGCATTCGTTTGGAACCAATTTTAATTTGTTTTCTTAGGGTTATTGCTTTATCACAAGAACAGGAATATTCAGAAACATAGTAGACTGCACAACCCTTCATCCAGCAGGATTGCTCAGTAGTAATAAGGCAGCAATGCGAACTGTTTTAGTGCTACGTCATTATGAAATGTGTGGCAAGTAGTACTAGAACGTTCTAGTGATAACACTGAATGCAAATGTAGCAGTCTGCAACAAAACTAATGAAAATTAAGCATATGCTCTGCTTTAAATCTTTACTCCAGCATCACAATGCTGCTGCAAAACAATGCAAAGACAAGCTCTGCCATGCTGTTTCAGACCAGAGCAGTAATATTTAATGTGTATTTTACCGAGATGAGCAATTGCTGTGTATGGCATCAGGGGAACACTAGAGCCACAGCAGATAAGTACTGTGAAGCTGTGTGTGTGTGTTTGTTCATGTGTGTGTGTGTGTGTGTGTGTGTGTGTGTGTGTGTGTGTGTGTGTGTGTGTGTGTGTGTATGTGTGTGTGTGTGTGTGTGTGTGTGTGTGTGTGTGTGTGTGTGTGTGTGTGTGTGTGTGTGTGCAAATGTATATGTACTAGTATGTATCTATGCACATGCAGGTAAGTGTGTGTGTGCATTTGTGAGTAAATGTGTGTGTATATCTGTATGTCTGTCTGTATGTATATATGTCTGTCTGTAGGTGTATGTGCAACACTGTTTCATGGGTTGGTAGGAGGAATAGTACTGCAGGTATTACAACTGTACTAGGTATTTGATCCTAAGATGATCAAGGTGTGTTAGTGAGACCTTGCTCCAAGAATTTCAGGCAGTCGTTCTTTGGTTAGGAACATTATATACATCATCAGATCAATCTCAATTTAGGGAAGTCAGCTAATGTGTTTTTATCTTTGGATGCTTGCAGAAAATGATAAATTACATTATAGACAGGTAGACAAATGTTTCTGCCAACTCAAGCAACAGGCTAGGTAGCCATCTTAGAATAAAAACATGGGTATTGCTAAGTTCTGCTTTAGTATCACTACAAACAAAACTGTGCACATATTCTTAGCGATACCAAGGTTAATAATGCATGCTACTCTTTTGTCACCACCTGATCCTCCCACTGTATTCCTGAACAAAAACACATATAATTACAGCATGCATCAGGTGCAGAAGTGTCAAAATATATTCCCTAATCATTTAGTGCTGCATTAGTGAAGCTTCTGCACATATGCAGCTATGCATTCCAAACAGATCAGTAAAGCTTGTACAGGGTTACATAATTAAGGAATGAAAATGTTTTCTCTGTAATAATTATGAACAAATTAAGCAATTAAAACATGGTACATGTATTCTCAAAAAATTAAGATGAATTGTGCTGAATGTGATATTTTTAAAAATGTCTCAGAATCAGAATGCACACTTTGTGGTTGACTATATAAATTCTGTGAGTCTGAGAAACTGAATTTACATATTCCTTTTGTTTACAAAATTATCCAAGTTATATGACAATTAATAGCTGACGATCTTTATAAATTAATTGTAACAGCAATAAGACATGTTTGGAAGCTTTGCTGTTTGTCAGACATTTGGCCTCTAGGGTACATGACACCTTAATAATTAAACACAGTTATGCCCTAGGAATTAATTAACACATGACTAACATAACCCTGATTGCTTAAATACAGCAAAGGTACAAAATAAAGTACAATAAAACTATTCTTTATTTGTACAATGAAGACAAGCCTGGAAACAACAAACAGACTGATAATGCATGGGGAATATAGTTATAAAACTGCCAACAATGTGATTAGTGACTGTTCAAAGTGTGACTGCAAGATAATAACCTTAAAACAGTATGCCTTGAGATAAAAACACAAGACCATCTACTCAGAAGCACACCAACAAGGCACTGATTGACATGTTGATTTAAGCAGTAATGAAGATCATTAAAGATTTTATGGGGTGCTGAGAGGCTGATGCTAGAAATTTATTGCCAAAACAAGGAAATAAAAACACATAGTACTTTGGACTAGGAAAATGAGGGTAAAGCCATGCAAACCTATAAAACAGAAGGAAAAATAATTCAGCAGGAGGCCCTTAAAGTTGCCTGCTGCTGCTGAATGTAGGGACCATAAAAGAGAAGTTAGTCATTTTTGAAAGATTCATACATCAAAACATTTTACAAATAAGAAAAAAGGAATACATCCTACATAACTGAAGTAGGATGAAGTAAGGAGCCTTTGAGAAAGACAGGGTTATTTAAAATTACAAGGATGTGTATTTTCCAGAGCATAACAAAGTAGTAGCTGTAGCAAAAGAAAAGAAATCCACATTAAACATTATGAAAATGTGTATTCTTTAAGCAAGAAAACTGGAATTATATTTATTTTTCTGAAGGTCAGAAAAGCATTTGTTTACATGTCAAGTAGTTAAAATTAAAGTGTCATTTCCAAAGAAAGAATAAATATCAATGTGTATGTCATGCATTCACAAAAAAAGTCAGTCAAGCACCACAATGTAGTTAATGAAAATACAGGTAAACTGTACTACAAGTAATGTAAAAAAAAACAATATTACATAAGACAACATAGGTATAAAAGAATAATTCTTAGAGTGTCATACAGCTGTAGTGAAAAAACACAGAAATGGGATTACCAGAAGAATGTGCTTAGAATACACGAGTTACACCCATATCCTAACAGCATGCCTAAAAGACCTATGCAGATCAGAGAGATGCTACATGGCACTTACTGGGCATGCCTCAGTGTATCATGTGGTTCATGTACAGTACTGATCAGAGAGATGCTACATGGCACTTACTGGCCATGCCTCAGTGTAACGTATGGTTCATGCACAGTACAGCTCAGAGATATGCTGCATGACACTTACTGGGCATGCCTCAGTATATTGTGTGGTTCATGTACAGTGCAGCTCAGAAGTGAGTTTTTCAGTAGGTTTTGATACATTCAAATCTAAATATTGAATATCATGGCGCTCTCTATACAGAATGAGACACCCACAGAGCAAGTTGTATTTTATGTCTATTTTGTTTCCAGGCAGCTCATTACATAACTTAAATTACATTTATTAAGCACTAACCATATCCATATGATCTGGGAAGATCTAACTTTTTGTTACAATATGATCTGAGCTAGGGAAGCTCTAACTTTTTGTTACAATCAGCTTATGCAAAACAAGCTTCACTACCTACTGGGAAATGTCAGTAAAGCAAGAGAGGACTGACAAATGATCAGAGACCACCAGCAAGGCAGGCCTTTAAAATAACCTCAAGAGACTACTGCTTTTTAATTACCAGTGGATAAATCCTGCTAAGTACATGAAAGAAGTATGTAATTATTTTGGAATCTAGTAAAGAAACAGTGAACAAGTAAGCAAACAATGCAAGGTAACCCTGCTGGTTTAAAATCAGAAGCCTTAAAATGCAAACATTCATTGTTTGCCCTGGTTTATTTTACTTTCCACAGGTAGTTAATTGATCTTTCCATGAAAGCAATGGCATTTTGTGCAGAACATTAGCAAAAACCACTGACCAATCACAACAGAGTAGGAAGCTATGAACCAAGAGAATCATATGCATGTTCAGTTACTATCACATATCTTATTTACTTACCTTGTGGGAATCAGGCATGCTCACTAGTCACAAAGTCTATATTATAGTCGCACATTACAGAAGCAGCCCTGCAGACTGCCAAAGACAGGGTTATATTGGACATACACAAAATACATGCCATGCCATTTGTAGCAAACAAAATCTGAGTTGGAGTGGTAACTAATATCTGACAAATGTAAGAAACATGCCTTATGTTGCCACAGGAAGTAGAATATAACGTCCGCTGGGGTGAGTAGAATGCATTTATACTTCAGTTCAAAGACAGAGTAAGATTTTATTGGATTATTAATACCAATACTAAAAGTGGCGACTTAAATAGAATTCATACCTCTCAACCTCTTAGTGTAAGAAATCTGACATAATAGGGGGCAAAGGCCTAAAATAGGGAACAATTTTAAATATTGCTCTTATAAGTTTAGAAAGTTGATAGAATAACAGGATTTGTCTTATCTTGAATTTTTCTGAAGAATATGAAGTCTGAAACTAAAGTGTACTTTATAATTTAGTGACTTAAATCCTCAGAGCATCCCAGTGATTTGCCAGAAAACCTGAGATTTTATGAAAACAAACCAAAAATATAAGGCAAAAATCTGGGCATTCTGTGACAATCTGGACAGTTGAGAGGTATAGATTTGCCATTAAAATAACACATATTAATTCTCAAAGCTAAAAGTCTTCCATTAGAGAGTTACACATCATGTTGTTGTTGTCTTTCGGCTTTTCCCGGTTAGGGGTCGCCACAGCGGAACTCCGGTCCGCTAATGATTGGCAGTAGATTTTCATGGTGCCGACTTGCCAGCTCGACACCCAACCTTCAACGAAGGCACGCCCATTCACGCATATCTTTTGGAACGTCGACCCGTGGGGTGGACATGCAGACTCCACACAGAAGTCACTCCCCCCACACACTAGCTGAGAATCAAACGAGAGAACCTCTTGCTGTGGTACATATCATGAAGACTTAAAATATTAATATTGTTAAATCTGATCTTAATAAAAAATTGATTGATGATGATAAAACATATAATAATTAAACTAAAGTGCTCTGTTATCCAATACACTTTCTACACAAATAGTATAGATTCTTGACCACTTGATCTATATAGTTTAACCAGTTAGTTCAGAAGTTTAAGAGTCTGAGCTGTTAACAAGCTGCTTCCTCCAGTCAAGGATTCACTGTTTGATTCTTTCCACATCCATTTGCCTGTTGTGTGAGCCTGAGCAAGTAAGTTTCTTTTGGGTTGCCTCTGGAAAATGACATGTGTCCAGTAAGCTAACATAGATACAAATATATATATATATACACACATTATATGTACATACTCTGATATCATGTAGCTAAAATGAATAAAAAAATTCATATCAATAACTCATATCATGTAGTGGTAGGGCTACTAAAGGTGACCTCTTAGGAAATGAGCTTTCATATTTACTAGTCTGCCTAGACAACATTGGCATTGTGTGACCTTTCTTTCCCTTCTGACAAACTGAGTTACAGTATCAGTTGCTGAGTGTACATTTTTGGTCACATTCAAGGTGCACAGTATCCCACCTTGCAAGCTCCTTATGAGATGAGGATGCAGCACATATAACATTAGAAGCTGGAATTGGCGTTGCTAATAGCCATGATGCATGCTCATGTCACCTTGTACAGATCACTGACTCGCTAATAACACAGTGGACATAGGTGATGTTCTGCTAGTGTGATGAGGCACCAGGACCAGCCTTAAGTAAACTGGTGCCCTAGGCAAAAAGGCTCCATGGTGCATCCCATCCCCCCAACTGCCCATCCCTTCCTGGCCTATTCACACTATCCAGGTTACATTTTTTGCCTTCCTTTTTTTCACAGTTTGTTTTTCTCTTTATTTTTTTCCTGCAGTTATTCATTTATTCAATATATTTTATCTTTGCAAAACTGCACTCTGACAACTGTGGGGGAAACAACTACATTAAGTTGGGAGTCGGGGAGGTGACAAGGCTCCCAGAAGCTATGGGAGTTCTAGATGCTCTGAGGTGCATTTTAGAGGGTTTTCCACAGCATTCTTTCAGCACATCCTTTCTGACCAAGATAACAATGTAATAACTGCAGTGGAAATAACTGTATTAAGCCAAGAGACTGGGGATACTAGGCTTCCAGAATTATAACACTTCTAGATGCTCTGAAATGCATTTTAGAGTTTTTTAAACAACCCTTTGATCCAATGATGGTCTGAATTAAAACCACGATTAAGGAAAGAAATTCAGTATTACTCTTCAAATGTGCTTTTATCTGCATCCTTTCAACATACTCTAACTGTCCACAACTACCACATAATAACTAAATTAATCTGGGGGTCTGAGGGCAGCAAGGCACCCAGAAGTCATAGGATTACAGATGTTCTGAGGTGCATTTTAGAGCTTTTTCCCAACCTTTTGCTCCAGTGATAGCCTGAACAAAAATTATGCATTTGGAAAAGAAATCTTGCTTTTTTATTTCAGGAAGAAATTAGTTATATCCCAAGTTTTTGTGCTCAAAGCAGACCAAACACCAATTTTATTTCTTTATTATTTAACATTTGTTTACCAAGACTGTCCGACTGAGGCAAATAAGGCCTGTTTTCAGAGGAAGCCTGGGAAGAAAAGCACCAAATTTCATTTGAAAAAAGCAGTGTTAGCATAGAACAAAATACAAAATATCAAAACAAGAGGTTACATAGTCAGCAGCAAAATACATATTTGAATTGAGGTGGTGTAAAAGACAGAAATATAGGGAAAAAGTAGCTAAGAGGTTACAGAATAATTTGCAATACATATTGAATTGAAATGACATAACAAGAGTGGTACAAATAATGCATTAAGGCAGCTTAATGCATTAAATAATGTAAGTCAAACCTATAACAAATTATGATGGCAGGTCTTCGAAAGAAAAAAGATCTTAATGTATTTTCGCCTAGGGATGGGATGATGCTCTAATCACTGTTAAACAATTATAATAAAAAAGAAATAAGCTAGAGATAAAACTGAAGGAAGAAGAAAAGAAAAATGAACAAGGAAATACACTTTGGGGAGGTGAGATAGAGGATGAAGAAAGGACTAGACAAATAAATACAGGCTCATCCTGGCACTGAGCAGGAGCATAGCCACTTTGTAGACAAATGAGCTTTGAGAAGAATTTTGAATTTGGAGGGGTTAGCTGTGCCAAGAATGGGATGGGAAATTGTGTTACAAATTTTGTAGATGTGGTTTCAGAAGAAGGCATCTCAGTAGCTATTATTAGCTTTAGTGACTTCTAGAAGAACTTTGTTTGATGAGTGAAGGGTTCTGTTGTTAGTGTAGGGTTTTACTAGGTTTTTAAGGATGGACAATTGTCTGACTGGTAGATGATAGAATGACAGATTTTGAGTTGCCTGAGGCATAATAGTTTATGGAGTTCCAACCAGCCTAGTTTGTGAAGTGCTGAACAATGATGGGTTCTGTTTGGGAAGTTTGAGGCAAACTTGGCTATTTTGTTGTAGAAGGCATCCAGTTTACTTAGATTTGATTTCTTTAAGTTTATGAAAATTATGGAGGCTTATAACAGTTTGGATAGTAGATGGGTTTGGGCAATGGCAGTTTTTGTGGTGTCAGTGAGGAATGGTTTTGCTCTGTACAGTGGCCCGAGTTTTATGTGGACCTTTTTGATTGCTAGGAATATGTGCATGTTGTAACAGAGGGATTTGTCAATGGTAACACCTAGCAGTTTGGTATGGTCTACTGGATCAATTTTGGTTGAAAATAATAGTAATTTGGTCTTATTGGAGTTCAGTATTAGTTGGTTGGCAGAAAGGTAGCGTTCAACATCTGTAAAGACAGTCTGTATTTTTTGGAATACATGCTTGTGAGGATACATAGATCATATCTAGGAATAATACCTGCCCACCCCCCACCCCCATCTAAGAATAAGTACTCTTTATTCTGTGTGTCCCCCTCTGGTGTTAAATTGGGATTAAGATTAGATTAAAGTACAAATGCCTGCAGTCATATTTGCAGAAGCTGCTGTCATATTTAATGCATCATGCCTCCTCACTCCCTACCCCCCTAAAAACAGCTGCCTTCTGTATACTTTTTTAATGTCATACTGGGACAAAATTTAAAAACAAAAAAATTGAATATACCATATCTGCTGCCAGACGTATATAAACAGTATGCTTATTTACTCTCTCCCAAAAGATAGCCACCTGTATATGCATAAAATATTTGATTGTGAGGAAAATGAAAAGAAAATGATTATTATAATGTTTCGAACGTGTTACTTCTACACAGTGCAGTGCTCATATACAAGCTATAATAACCCTCTCTGCAGGCCTTTGAAGTTTACAAGAAAAATAAAGAAATAATGGCCCCACTTTCCCAACACTAGCTTGTGAGGGATCTAAAGCTTATCCCAGAACTAAGTAGGCACAAGGCAGAGAAACTAATCCTGGATTGTATGTGACCGCTGAGGTTTGGGAGGAATGTTAAAGAAATAATGTCAACATCACTTGTCTCCCACACAAGTACAGTGACCGTCTGTGCACACTAGGTGGGGTTCAGGACAGGGGTGATTGCTAACCCATGTCAAAATCCACTTATACCGCCTTGGTGTATGGTGCCACCAGCTCAAGACATGTTGAATGTGTGAATATTCTGTGCTGTATTTAGCTCTTATTTTTTATGAGATGACTCTGAAACTGAGAAAGAGGCAAAAGGGCCATTTACTTTCATACCAACAGTTATATCCATTTGTATGTACAATTCAGACATATGATTGTAATAAAAAAGGATGACTGTATAATGTATTTCACCTTAGTACCAAACAAACAGTCGCCATACATTAAAATATTGATGTTACTTCATATAATCATATCAGCCCTGCAAACCAAAATAATAAATAAACAGCAGCAGGCAGATAGATAGACAGAAGACAGCCACAGCAATTATATTTACTCTGTGTAAATAAGGTGTCTAGTAGTCCATCTTACTTCTCATAAAAGCACACCAGTCCTTCATAGCCAGATAGCAACTGTTTAAGCTTAGAAAAGGCAAGAGGATCAGTTACTTTCATCTGGCCCATCCCACCCACCCCCACCCAGCTGTTATAGGCACAATGTCAGATGGCAAAGTAAGATTATTTCACCTCCACAGTGCACACAAACAAGTTGCCGCACATTAAAGTATTCAAAACCAAGCTGCTGTACACAAAACACAAGACAAAAATATTGCCCAATATACCTGGTCAATCATTTCCAACAATATTGTAGAAACAATAATATAATGGATCTCAGTGCACCATTCCCTCATCCCAACTGCCACATAAATCATAAACACCAGAAATAGTGCCCCATATATTTGGTTCATCACTGCCAGCATTATTGTAAAATAGGCTAATACCACTTCTCACCATGCCAGTCCCCTCATCCCAACTACACACGTAAATCACAAAGCCAAAATGCTGCTCAGTGTATCTAGTTGGTCACTACCAGCATTATTGTAAAACAATGTTATAACACTTCTCACTATGCCATTCTCCTCATCCAAACTGCTCCCACAAATCATAAAGCCAGAAATATTGCCCGATATTTGTGATGAATCACTGCCAGCATTGTAAAAACAATGATAAGAGTTATGTCACTGCACCATTCCTCTCATCCCAACTTCCTGCAGAGACCAAAATAGACAGAAAAAAATGGCAAAATATCTGGTTGATTTCTGCCAGCAACATTAGTGTAAACAAGGTATTACTAATACATATCTGTCCGCTGGAACTAATTGCCATTCCATTAATTTCTGGCCTTTTATTCATTAAAACTTCTTCAGGCACAGTCATGCCAATATTTGAATGTTTTGAAGTCTATGCTCCCATGACCTCTTAAACACCAGTTGGAAAGAATGAAACTTCGATTATGATTAAGGTTGTCTCTAACTATTAATACCATCATCATCAAACTATTCAACACATATCTTTCTTTGAGATATAATTCTTCATGTGGAATAAATGCACAGGGCATATGTTTCATTAGAGAGACATTCTGAAATAAATTCCTGAAGAACATAACAACATGACTTAACTTAAATGATAAATTAATTGGAACAGTATCCCCCTGAATGTTCCTCAGGCACATTTTCTATTACATAAAGAGAACATTACATATATATTTGTTTTTAGAGCAGAAGAACATTTTCTCTAAAAGTATATAAATAAACAGGGAAAGAGTAATCTTAGAAAAATGGTGCCCTAGGCTTGTTCAACTATGTATAAGGCTAGCCCTGTGAGGCACATATGGGGCCATCTCACAGTGCTTTGTCTGACAATCAGGAATGAAAGGAAAAACTATAGCCTGGACATCATGTAGTATGCAGATGATCATATTATCTGTACTTCACAGCTTAATCACTTTGTAGAGTGCACAGCTGCAGGGGATTAAGTATCTTCATACTTGCAGGCATAAGGAGTGGAAGGAATTAAATACCTTGTACTGTATGTTCAAGTAAAAAGTTTTGTGGCAAGTGCAATTCCATAAGTCACATATAGGGTAAACTGATTCTGTAGTGAAGGCAAGTGCAATTCCGTAAGTCACATACAGAGTAAACTGATTCTGTAGTGAAGGCTATTTATCACACAAATTAACATTAAATGCATTCAATTTCTTCATTTTTCACTTTTCTTTTTATTAGTTTGAATTACTTTTTTTCATTTATTTCAAAAAGAATGTAGTAACTGTGTGTGCTGCCTACAAAATAAAGCTTTACACAAATCCATCTGTGATGATAGGAGGTACTGCCAGCCATGCCAGGAGAAATAGGGCAGTGAATTTGTAACATATGCCAGTGCAGCTAGCTGGAATTTTGTAAATAGTTATATGTCATTTGTATATCAACGGGATTTGTACAGATGCTTGTGCTGAAAATGCATTTGTGAGGTTTGCTTGTGTTAAAATGTATCAACAGTGTGCCCTGCTGGAAGGAAAAGAAATGTAAATGTATTAATGCAAATTAATTAAATGTATATGTTTCAACAGAATGGAAGAGGGTAATCTGAAACTTCAAAATATATCTGAAATTAAATTACTTTATGGGTTAAGCCATAAATATGTTATCCCACAGGCTGAATGGAGCCAGAGATGCAATGACTGTGCTAGAGAATAGATTGGAGCTCCTGTAGGAAGAAGGGAAATGTTTTATGGTTTTATGACTTTCAAGTGATCTGAGCAAAGCTCTTTCTGTGTGTATGGTAAAATGTAGGTGCTAAAATACTGTCAGCGTCCAGTGTTGGTGAGTGTGGGATACAGAGTCAAATTATCAGATGTGATGTCATTGTGTAATCAACTCAGAAATAATATTTATATGTTAGTAGGAGATTGCTCTCAGCATTCTGCATTCTGTCTTGGATCTGACAACAAGGACCACTCACCCACAGCATCTTGCCTTGTAGTAGTAAGGAACTTAATTAAGGAACATAATTCTTTTAGTCAATCAGGAAAATTTAGTGAGATTAGAAGTACTGTTTTTTATAACTTTGTGAAACTTCCCATTGGTGTTATTTTTTAAATATCCTGTGCTAAAACTCTAGTGTTTAGCGTAAATAGAAATTTAGTATTTTTATGGTTTTTTTTATTATTTATTATTAAATATATTTAAACTTCTCTTTGTGGCTGGTCCTTTTTAGAGAATATTTAAGTTTTGAGAGTATTTGCATATTTTTTTTGGTGATAACTCTCGCCACTCCAGAAAGCCTAGCTGTTTGGTCAACATTACCATTTGTACTAATATTAAATTCAGTCAGTATAATTGGGTATCCTTTTTAGAGCCTTATAGTAACTGACAGGTGACAGTGAAACTACCTTATAGTCTGGGCAAAGTTGGTAGAGCGGGCAATATGTGCCAGCCTTTCCCAGGTGCATGTGTGCATGAAAATTAAATCTCAAAGAGTGTGTATCAGCTACTTGGGGTAGGAACATGAAGCTTTGGTTTCACTGTGCCAATGGGGAACCTTAATGAGGACCTGGAGGGAGACAGATAGAGACACCCAGAAGCAGAGAGGTCTGCATCTGGAAATACTAAGTGTATCCATTTATATTCCAAATGAATGTCCCTCTCCAGTGTCAGTGATGAGGATTCAGGCTTCTTGATTACTGGCCCAGATTGGGGACATCAGACCATCTAATTTTAGGAATGCTCCTACCTGATGCACTGAAGTTATTGCACATACTTCTAAGTGTTTTTTTTTTAGTTTAAGTTTAAAGAAGTAAAATAAGAAATGTGTTGTTGCTGTGTGGAGTTTAGTTTTGGGATTTAGTTAAGGTATTAATCATAATTTGTTATTTTTCAGTTAGAGTTGACTATAATATTATTTTCTAACTGGCTAGTTGAAGTAATAATTTTATTTTCTATTAATTTTGACTTTTTTTTTCATTTTAATTATTCTAGGTGTCATACCTAAGGATCAAATTTGAGATGGCAGTATTATTATTTTTTTGTTGGGGGTTATGGGGGGTTATGTGTATTTTCTCTGTTCAGTGTGCAGCATTTCATCTTCTAAATGTAGCTGATCATAATTTAATTACAGTGGTATTGTTTTTATATGGTAGCTTTATGTTGGCAGTATTGATGTTGTCAAGTGGTTTGAGTGAGTATTGTGGAGTTAGAGACTTTTTTACCCACTTTGTTATCTTCAGTGTTGAAAACATTTTCATTCAACCTCAATATCAAGACCTAGTGTTGGGGGAAAAATTATATATATATATATATATATATATATATATATATATATATATATATATATATATATATATATATATATATATATATATATATATATATATATATATATATACTTGCACACAATGACACATCCATTGCTCCTTCAGTTCTTCTATCTATATATCCATCCTTCCATCCATCCAGCCTTCCAGTGTTGTCATGGGGTGTAGACTGTGGTGACAGCAACCTGAGCAGTGTAGAAAACAATTTATTGTCTACAGCAACAGTTTCCAGGTCGTACTAAGGGCCATGCAAGCTGTGAAATATAATTCCTTCAAAAATTCTTTGTTCTTTCCTAGGTCTCTGCAAAGTTGGCCATGCTAGGAATACCTTCTGTGGGAGGCACTCAAAGGGGCATCCAAACTAGGTGAGAAAATCATCTCAGAGGACTCTTCTCACCCTGAAAGAGCAATACCTGTACTCTGAGATCTTATATATAAAAATTATATAATTAAGCAGGCACATACACACACACACACACACACACACACACACACACACACACACACACACACACACACACACATACACACACAGAATCTCTACTGAAATTTCAAGTTCTAAAATTATGACATTCCAAAAATGTAAAAATGTGCCCTGGGATTCAGAAACAGTTTTCACATTACAGTAGGTGACTTCGGCAAACAGCCACCATATACTGGTTGGGAACAATTTAGAGACATGCTAAAAACAGTTGCAGAAATCAGAAAATTTCCTTGGCTTGTATTAAGGGGCCCATTCCCTTGAACATACTAACTACTGCCCCATAGCAGTACTATCACCCCTATCAAAAATTCTAGAGAGAGTAGTCCATTCACAGCTATTGCATTACCTCCTACAGAACAACCTACTATCCTCTTCCCAGCATGGATGTAGACCTTCCCATAGCACTACCACAGCATTGCTGTCATTCTATAACACTGTTAATAGCCGTAGAAACAATGGCCTGATCATATCCTCCATATTGTTAGACTTATCCAAAGCCTTTGATATGGTCAACCACACAATGCTCCTTGAAAGACTAGCCACTCTTAACACAAAGTCCTCCACCCTATCCTGGTTCAGTAACTATTTATCTAACCGTCAACAAGCAGTACTATGGCAAAACTAACTGTCCCCCCTACTACCAGTAACCATAGGTGTCCAACAAGGGTCCATTCTCGGCCCTCTGCTATTCTCATTATTTACTAACCATCAGCCTCACCCACTGCTTCTATAGTTCAGTACGCAGATGATACCACTATTATATGTGCAGCACCCACCCTCAACAAACTAAAAACCATCACCCAAAATAACTTTACCCGAGCTGAATATTGGTTCACCAACATCAAATTTTTACTTAATCCCAAGAAAACTAAACTTATTCTCTTCAGCCCCAATAGATCTCCTCCCACTAGAATCACTCCAACATCGCACACTAAGTTTCTAGGCATAGAAATTGATAATAATCTCAAATTTGACATCCATATTGCCCAAACAATCAAGAAAGTTAACAAAAAGATTGGACTCCTTTATAGGAACTGCCAATTTATGACCAGGCACACCAAAGCCACCATAGCTAGAACCCATCTATTATCCATACTACTATATGCTTCCCCAATCTTAACTAATCTTTGCCACACAGAACACACCAAAATGAAATCTTGCTACAACAAGATTGCCAAATTTGCTACTGAAGCCACACTGTCTAGCCCTTAGACAGCTCAACTGGCTTGAGTTCCCACAACTCCTCCTACTCAACCAACTTACCATTGCACCTAAGCTGTACTACCATCCTATGAAAACTCCTGCCCTGCAACAATTAATCCAGCCCTACACCCCCTCCAGAAACCTAAGATCTACACACCGGAACCACATAAATGTCACTAAGCACAAAAATGAGGCTGGCAAATCCCTCTTTGCATGCTCCATTGCCAAAACCTGGAATACTCTACCAGATTGCCTAACATCAACATCCTCTCCTCACCTCTTCAAAAATTTCCTCAAAACCCACTACATACAAAACTGGCTATGTCCATGTCTTCCCCCAGGCTAGATCATAACTACTGACTGCTACTGGGTCTGTCCCACCTATGTAATGTTGGCATGGTTCTCCACCTCCACCTCCACTCTCTTTGCCTTCAAACTGAGGAAATATAAAACTCACTCATCTCACTCATAGTTACTATACACAATGCTAGGTTACTAATGTATGCTGAACTGTAAAAGAACTGCCAGTACTATAATATCCCGTCAATGCTTATTAACCTACTGTAAGTGGTTTCAACTGAAATGAGCTACTGTATGACTTATGTATTATGTGAATGTGTATGACATATCCTGTGAATGTGTATCTATTGTATTGTACTATTAATGGAGCTTTTCTCCCCGGGCCTCCACTGAAAATGGACCTGTGTTCAGTTGGACCTTTCCGGTAAACAAATGTAAAATAAAATAAAATAAATTAAATGAGGGCAACCATGAATGCAAATGAGGAAAAACCTTATGACGCAGCAATTCAAAAAATACGTATTTCACATCAAAAGATGCTAACTCCAGAGTTGTTGATAGCAATTTCAAGTTAGAGTTATTTGAGAGAGACCATGAATACATAGGTTCATAGGTTCATACTAGGCTATCTGCCCTAGGGCATTTATAAGCCTAGCCAGAGTGTGTTTGGTTTTCGCCACCCATTTTAAATTAATTTTGCTATGCCCTTTTTCGAGGTTAGTATACTGTGCCTCTGTCTAACAGTGACACAGAAGTGATACCCAGGGTAAACCTACGATCTCCCATCCACTCATCAAGATTCCTCTTGAAGAGAGTCAATGAGGGACTCTGCCTAACCTGGACTGGGATTTTATTCCAGAGTGAAGGGAGCCTCTGGGTTATGAATCTGTCCCTCCAGCATGTCCTATTTATTTCAGTGCTGAGGTTCAAGTCTCTTGAGTGCATAGCTCGATGGGATTTGGATTTTCTGAGGTGCAGCATGTCCATTAATTCCGGGTTGGACATGGCTTTATACGTCAGGCACAGATCGCCTCTGAGCAGGCGGTATGCCACTGAGTAGAGCTGGAGTTTATTTAACCGGGCAGCATATGGCATCTGTTTGAGCCCTTTGATCCTCTTGGTGAGGTACTTTTGGGGTCTTTCCAGTTGCTGCAAGTGTCTGGTAAGGTACATCCCAAAAGGGGCATTGTACTCAATTATGGGCCTGATGAGGGATGAGTAAAGTGGCACGATGACCTCCCCTGATCTAGATGTAAATCCTTTCATGATTAGGTGGGCTATATAAAATGTTTTTCTAACCACTTTGGCCACGTGCTTGTCAAATGAGAGATTGCTATCAACTTGGGTCCCCAGGTCCCTAATTACTTCTTCTGTACTTAATGGATTACCACCTATGTGGTAATTTGTGGGCACTTTGTTTTTGCCAAAGGGGATGACTATACACTTTTTGGCATTTAGCTTGAGGCCATGGCTCTGGCACCAGTTGTCTGTTTCTATGAGGCCCTTTTGGAGGATGCTTGCATCGGCTGGAGAGTCGATTATGGCACCCAGTTTGCAGTCATCTGCGAACTTTGTCAGCCACAGTCCTTCCATGTTGGCCTGTACCTCCGAGAAATATATACCGAACAAGAGAGGTCCCAGGACTGAGCCTTGTGGGACACCACTTGTAACTGGTTTGGAGTCTGACATGGCTCCAGCAATTCTAACCATGTGGGTTCTGTCCTTGAGCCTGTTTGCAACCCATCTAGTGACATAGGGGTTTATATTTAAGCTGGTGAGCTTATCTATAATGCCCGAATGGGGTATTGTATCGAAGGCTTTTGTGAGGTCCAGGTAGGCTGTGTGGACCACCTTCCCCTCGTCAATGGCCTTGGTGACTGTTTCAAAGAAATCAACCAGGTTTAAGAGGCAGGATCTGCCCTTAACAAAGCTGAACTGGGTAGGATCCAGTGTCTGTAGGTCCCCAATATCTTTATTTATGAGGTCCATGATGATCCTTTCCATAGCTTTGCAGACCAAGCTAGTCAGGCTTATGGGGTGATAGTTTCCAGGATCCGTTGAGGCACCACCTTTGTGGAGAGGGACCACTGTTGCTGTACGCCACTCTTTATGTACATATCCTGTAGTAAGGCTGAGATTAAACAGTAGTTTTATGTTTGGGTTTAGCTCTACTTGGAGTTCATGTAGGACGCAGCCGGGACACCATCTGGACCCATTGATGCTGTGTTTTTTGCTTTGGAGAGGGCAGCTCTTACCTGAGCATCTGAGATGTCAGGGGGGCAGCACTCTGCTGGGATAGATATTTGCCCTTTTGGTGGAGGGGAGAAGTTTGCGCTGAACCTGTCAGCTAGGATGTTGGCAATGTCTGTGGGTTTGGTGTATTTTTTGTCATTTTGAACTAATTCTGAGCATATCTGGGAATTCCCACCCAGGTTCCTAACATAACTAAAGAAAGCCTTGTGATGATCCTTAGTGTCATGTGCAATTTTTTTCTCGAAGCTGGCCTTAGACGATTTTATGAGTGCCCGTAGTTTTTTGCTAATACTGATCAGAGATGCCTTCCCTTTTTGGGATTTTGCTCTATCATGTAGTAGCTTCCTCCTTCTATTGTATAGTTTGTTTATGGCTGGGGTCCACCAGACAGGGCGTCTGCCTTTGGAGGATTGGGTCTTGGTTTTATTTGGGATTGCATGATCCATGCATTCCTGAAGGTGTTCATAGAATGTGTTTATAAAGGATTCTGCGGTCTGGGCCATTTTCCACAGGCCCGGGGGCTTTGAAGGATTCCACCTCGGTTTTGAGGAGTGTGAAATTTGCTTTAGAGAAGTTTTTCACTGTGGTTTTCAGGGCAGGGGGTGGAGTCGGGATGTGAATATCCAGTGAGATTAGTTTATGGGCTGATCTTACCAGTGAGGGATACACTTCTGGTCTGGAGCATAGATTCCCCATGTTGGTGATGATCAGGTCCAGTATATTTTCCCCTCTTGTGGGAGTGGTAACAAGTTGTTCCATAGCATTTGAGTTTATAAATTCTAGGAACCTTTGGGCTAGGGTGTTGGAGCTAGAGTAATGCTCCCAGTCTATGTTTGGGTAGTTGAAGTCGCCCAATATAACTGTGTTTGGAGAGACCTTCATATTTTCCAGTGTTCTCAGGAAGGCCGAGTGGGGTTCCCAGGTTTGGGAGGGTGGTTTGTAGCAGGCTATAAACTGGAAGGCAGTTTTACCCACTGTTAGTTGCACATGGATAGTCTCTGATTCTTCATGCTGTGCCACCAACCTGGAGGTGTGGGTATCTTTGACGAATATTGATACTCCCCCTCCTTTTGTGGTTTGTTCTAAGTTTTGGGGCCGAAAAGCATGGTATGAGGTATAACCTGGTAGTGCTGGGGTGCTCTTGGGAGCCTTGAACCAGGTTTCTGTTACTGCACAGATATCAATGTTCTCCATGCTAAGGAGAGTTTCGAGTGCGTGCATCTTGAAGTTTAGACTTCTGGCATTGAGTAGCATTACTCTTAGTTTCTTATCCCTTGTGATACCTATGGAGGTAGGTCTGTCTTTTGAGCCTTGCCTGAAAAAGGCACTATGGGGGTAGCAACAGCCTTTGCCAATATCCAAAAGCCCAGGGGTGACAGGTGCAAGCCATCCCTAGCGAAGCATCGTGGCTTGTCGAGCATGTCATCCCAGGCTGACAGGCATTGGATCCCCTTTGAATGACACCAATACTTAAGCCAATTGTTGAAATTGATCATCTTGTCTTCATATTGTGGCATCATTCTTGGTGAGGGTAAGATGCTACTCAAGGTCAGGGTCATACCAGCCTGGGCTACATGCTCAGAGAGCTCCTCTATGTCTCTTTTCATGTAGTCCAGAGAGGTACATCTCAGGTCATTCACACCAGCATGGACAATGACTGAGTCATATTTGTACTTGCCTTGGAGTGACCTGAGTGCTTGTGTTATGTGGCAGATCCTAGCACCCGTCAGGCAGCTCACCTTAACCTTCACCTTGTTCAGCCTGGTGAGCAGGACATCAGTGTGCCTGATGATAGAGTCACCTATTACAAGTGTATCAAGTGTGTTGTTTAGCCTTAAGGGCTGTGACTGTTCGGCACACTGGCTTTGTGAGCTATGTGTTGCACGTGTTTTGTTTTGGTGTAGCGGTTGCTTGGGTGTCTGCTCTGGAGGTCTCGGCTGCTTAGGCAGATTTTTATTTAGAGCCTCTGAGTATGTTTTTGTGTGTTTATGTGTTTGGTTTGCTGTCGTGGTAGATCTATGTGAGACTGGAATTGTAGTGAGTGTGGTTTCCTTCTCCTCCTGACTGGTTTCACCAGTACTGAGTTGAGAGAGCTTAGCCTCCAGTATGGCTATATGGTTGCATCTCTCACATGTGTTGGAATTTGTTGGGAGGAGGAGAGGGTTGTCTGTGTATATGAGGCAGTTGTAACATTGCCTCAAGATTCCCAGATTCACCAGCTGGACCAGAGAGGAGATTGACAACTGACCTTTGGACATGCTAGAATAGTATTGGGAATTCCTTTATAATTGAAAAAAAAGGGCCAATGGGGAATGAGGTACTCAAGGGGAGTTTGTGAGTGTGTAGTCTTTTAATATTTTAGTGCTGACTTATATAATTGCTTTAGTGAACAAGTGCCAGGTAACTTAAATGCAATGTGTTACAGGTAACTTAAATGCAAAAACGACAAACAGTAACTTTCTTTCAAGTGAAACAAGGAAATAAGTACAGTAAGCAATACAGATATCACTAGGGATCCACAGAAGCACTGAAAAGCTGCGTTTTAGGTGGAATTAGTGTTTCAGGGAAATAACAAGCATACAAATAAAGCTAGATTCAGCAGGCCTGGATCTAGTCTATGCTACAGCAAACAAGGTGTACCAATTTCAGTAAAAAAACAGTTAAAATATGCAGGCACTATAAGCCTTTAACCAGAAATTCCCAGCTCAGAAGGGCAGAGTCCAGCCTCTCCTCCCACAAGAGTGCAGACCACGAACTTTCTTAATGTAAAATAACTGGCTTGAAGCCCAAGTGCTTAAACCATAACTAATACACTTTTAGAATAACAGACACTGAGCCCTCAATCAGCAGTTCACAACTTAGAAGGATGTAAGCTACCTGTCCTGCCACCACAGTGCAGGCCACAGACCTTCCTAATGTAAAACAACTGGTCTGAAGCCCAAGTGCTTAATCCAAAATACTTAGAATGATAGCTACACTTTAATCAAGTTACTACCAAGCAGTAATAAATACAGCTGAATACTTTAAAGAATGCCTGGATTAGTGCTCAAGCTATACAAACAAAGCTAGATTCAGCAGGCCTGGATCTAGTCTATGCTACAGCAAACAAGGTGTATCAATTTCAGTAAGAAGCAGTTCAAATATGCAGGCAATATAAGCCTTTAACCAGAAATTCCCAGCTCAGAAGGGCAGAGTCCAGCCTCTCCTCCCACAAGAGTACAGGCCACAAACCCTTTTAATGTAAAATAACTGGCCTGAAGCCCAAGTGCTTAAACCAGAATTAATACACTTTTAGAATAACAGACACTGAGCCCTCAATCAGCAGTTCCCAAGTTAGAAGGATGTAAGCTACATGTTCTGCCACTACAGTGCAGACCACAAACCTTCTTAATGTAAAACAACTGGCCTGAAGCCCAAGTGCTTAAACCAGAATTAATACACTTTTTAGAATAACAGACACTGAGCCCTCAATCAGCAGTTCCCAGCTTAGAAGGATGTAAGCTACCTGTCCTGCCACTACAGTGCAGGCCACAAACCTTCCTAATGTAAAACAACTGGTCTGAAGCCCAAGTGCTTAATCCAAAAGACTTAGAATGATAGCTACACTTTAATCAAGTTACTACCAAGCAGTAATAAATACAATTGAATATTTTAAAGAATGCCTGGATTAGTGTTCAAGTTATACCAACAAAGCTAGATTCAGCAGGCCTGGATCTAGTCTATGCTACAGCAAACAAGGTGTACCAATTTCAGTAAGAAGCAGTTTAGATATGCAGGTACTATAAGCCTTTAACCAGAAATTCCCAGCTAGAAGGGCAGAGTCCAGCCTCTCCTCCCACAAGAGTGCAGACCACGAACCCTTTTAATGTAAATTAACTGGCCTGAAGCCGAAGTGCTTAAAACAGAATTAATACACTTTTAGAATAACAGACACTGAGCCCTCAATCAGCAGTTCCCAACTTAGAAGGATGTAAGCTACCTGTCCTGCCACCACAATGCAGACCACAAACCTTCCTAATGTAAAACAACTGGTCTGAAGCCCAAGTGCATAAACTAAAAGGCTTAAAATGAGTTACACCAAGTAGTAATAAATACAATTGAGTACGTTTAAGATGACGCAAAAGCAAAATAAAGTAGGAAGTAACACAAATACAGTAAAAGCAGATATATTTTTTTTTTTTGAGTGAGTAAATGAGATGGGCCCAGGAGTTTCAGGACAGAAACAAGTGCAAATGCAGGCCTTCAAATCAGAAAGTTGAGAGAGATGGAAGACCGCCCAAATGGCCAGTAACTACAAATTCTGGGCCAGAACCACTCCTTATGTGGTAGACAGGTTACCTAGTGCTTACCACTCCCACTAATAAGCTAGAAGGCTTCCCTCCAACACAGAAAGGCTTGGGGGCTCAGAAGCTTACAAATAGTCCTGGATAGAGCAAATCTGTATCTGGAACACAAATTACAGGAAAGGTAGGAAACAGGCTTACAATTTTTTTTTTCAGAAAAGTAGCAAAAACAGTAGTAAAAACAATTCACATTCAGTGCAAGCTGGCACACTTGAGTATGCAGCAATATTAGTCCACACACAGTTTGAAAAAATGCAATTAAATCAAAAAGGACTAAAAGCAAGTGCAGAAAGGGTTTATTAGGTTGAATGCGGTAAAGAGATGGGACTGGGGGAGTGTCCTAGATGGAATCTACAGTGGGGCGGGTACTGCAAAAGCCACCAAATTTAAACTACAACCAAGAACAGGGAGGGGGGTGGGGAAATGTTTCAACAGAGATGTGAGGAATCAGAGTGCAAATTATAAAACCAAAAAAAATATATACTGATCTCTGTATATTTGCAGAACACTAAGACAACAGATTTCTAAGCAACAATTTAGCTCTATAATACAGAATAATACAGAAAAATATACTCAGCTCTATATATTTGCAGATAGTCTTGTAAGGCTGTCTCTCAACACACAGGTTCCACTTTAAATGCAGACTGATGCTATTAACAGTTCAGATAATAAAATTTAAGCATGCACTGAATGAAGAGCAGATTCAAAACTTCCTGCTCAGTTAATATTCGTGCAACACAATTTAATCACTTTAAATACTGTATTATTTGAAAAAAAGTGCAGATAAAGGTACTTAAATTCTCTTATACGTCCAGTTGAATACAGCTAGATCTTAGCCGGCCAAAGCTGAGGTTTGTTGCATGGTGTAGCCACTGTACAAGAAAATCAGTGTATCAAAGAGGCTGTTATCAGTACTGGAAGTAACTGTGTTGCACATTGTCATCCTCTGTGGGGCCAAATATGACTAATGCCATCCACAACACCTAAATTGTGAACCAATAAACTGTGGAGAGAGGCACCATGCAGGAGCTGCTTTATATGTTTCACCCACATATGCAGACCCTGCATGGAGTTTCTATCCCTGTGGACACCGATGTGTGTGTGTGTGAATCCTAGCCCCTTCAGAGCCCTCTCAGCAACTATGGTGATTATACCCTAGGCATCTGTTTCAAGGATACTTCACCAGTTCCTTCATGCCACGTTACAACATGTGGGAGAGCATATGTAGTTTCCATGTGCCACAGAGGAGAAAGGCCACATCATGTGGGCTTTTTATGACACGACCCATTTCCATAAGGTACTGACAGCCACTGACTGCATCTATATTGCAAGAAATGCCTTGTCTGGGGAGCAGGGTCAAAGGTATGTTAGCAGTAACAGGGCTCCTCTCTATCAACTGACAGGTGTTCTGTAATGTACAGAATATAATATCCAGTGTGTCTGCATGCCTTCCAGGCAATGCTGACAACTCTCCCATATGCCACAAATGTGACCTATACTAGTAGTGCACATGGGGGTAATGCCCCCCAGAGATATCTTATTGATCATGCCAGATATGCTCTGGAGACATGGCTAATGACATTGATTAGGAACCCACAGCTAATGGCTACAATAATGCCCTGTCACAGACCCAGATCATTGTCAAATGAGTATCTGGTCTGATTAAGGCCTGCTTCTACAATATGGATATATCTGGAGTTGGTGTGCAGTACAACCCTGCCACATGCAATAAAGTATTTTTAGTCTGTGCAATGTCACACAATATTGTTATATGCAAACAGTTACAAGAACGTAGTGACATCAGTAAAAAGTAATCTAAAAACAATAGATGAAAATCTACACAGAGTTGTACTATATCATGTTGTTCAAGTTGGTTGGATGTGGAGTGGGTTGTGTAGGGAAAAAACGGCAAACATTAAGGATCTGCATGACTGTTGCATAACGTTGCACATTATATTCACCATTTTTTCCAGTGCTGTTTCCTTCTCCAGCAAACACACAATCCACACCGTGACACTTACAGGAACTTGTACAAAACTTGACATAATGGCACATAGTAAGTGTCCCACTGAATAATATGCACATCATGCATCTCTCTCAAAATTAAAAAAAATAACATAACAGCAGGAGTACGTGAGGAACTTTCATTGTGATTTACACCCAGTACAATCTCTCAGAAAGCTGTCATACAATTAGACATTAGGTTAAACATTCCCTTCTACATCTACAGGTTGCATGGACTGTAGACATAGTCATAAATGAAGCAAAACATAGCCTGTAACTCCATTTTCACCCCTTTACACTGTCATGGCAGTATACCCTTGGTCAAGGTTACACTCCCCAGTATGGTAGTTGCATTTCTGTACGTTGAAACAGCAACATCAGTAAATACTACAAAAGCAGTAGCTCAAGGATTTTAGGAATCATCACAAAAATGCATGAGCAGCAAGTGATAGACCACTTTCCACACACTGACCATTCAGAAACACTGCTACTTGTAGAAATCCTTCTTATCAATTTTCCTACAGTGTTTGGCTTGTAGCTGCGATGAAATTTTCCCTAGCATGGTGAGGCCCATGGCAGACACAGGAGACTATACCATGCCATTTAAAAGCTACTAGTGTGACCTATATGCTAATGAGGCACAATGTAATGAATGTTTATGAATCATAATTTTTTCTTTTATAATAATAACAAATGCTGCCGTAAGAGCCTTGCTCAGCTAAGCGCATTAACATGAGTATCTGGAAAGCACAATACGTATGTATGGCTGGCTGAGTGCCCCCATGGGGATCTGGGGAAATATATTTTACTTCTGTAGTCCATTGATGCATTAAAGAGCAAAACTGGCCTCTTACCCTGCACTCTCACACCTACTAACAATATATATCAATTATGAAATCACTCTGCAGTGGGGAAAAGTTGAACTCCCCAATCCTCAATGTTTGTGATCTCTCACAGAAACAAAGCTAGCATACATACATATATCTATATCTACACACATGCACACACACACATACACAAACACATATATATATATATATATATATATATATATATATATATATATATATATATATGGGATCCGTACGGATCACTGAAAGACAACATAAACGAAAGAGATTTGGCCGAGCATACTTGCGCGAAAGTGCTTTTCACCGAAAAGCACTTTCGCGTAAGTATGCCTGTTGCGGTGCTCACACTACAGTGGGGATAAGGGAAAATTCCATTTTCTCCACTGTAGTGCGACCTTGGAGTGAGAATATTTAAGTAGGGGGAGTGTGGCGGTGCAGGGGGGCTTGCGCCCCTGTAAAAATGTAAAAGTAATGTTTTTTTTTTTTAAACACACTTTAATGAAAGCGCTTTTTTGGTGAAAGTGCTTTCGTTAAAGTGTGTTTGGTGATTGTGGATTTGGACTATTGAACTTTCGTTCAATAGTCCTAGATCTATATATATCTATATATATATATATATATATATATATATATATATATATATATATATGTATACATACATATATCATCATTAATATCATCATCACACCATTTTGAAATTGGGTTAGGCAGGGTGCTGCAGCAATTATTGCCATCTTTCTTGATTCAGATCCATTTTGCTACCTCCTTCCAAAGTCAAGCCCTACAGTTGCAGGTTTTTCTCTCACAGAATCCATCCATGTCTTGACTCAACATCCTCATCTCCACTTGCCTTCTTCCTGTCTCTCCCACATCTGCTTTATCAAATCATCTTCTGCTTTCCTGTCCATGTGACACTGATTAGAAATCCCCAGACTATGTCAGATAATGTCTACAACACTGCCCTCTAATAGACCCAGGGCACAGTCAAATGAGTGGTTGGCCAGGTCATTGATGAATGGGTGTCACTGAGGTGGTTGAATTGTGTGCTTTCCCCTGCAATTGGGACTACTTTGTTTTTTGTTCTGTCATTCTTATTTCATTATCTGTTTCAAAATGTGCATCTTACTTCCTGTCTCAGACACTTCATCTCTGTTATATTAAGATTCTTCAGATTTACTTCACTTTGCCAAAAATACTAATTGTCAAATACCTTTTTGTTGAGCCCTATTCGCTGCAGCCTTAATCCATCGAACATGCATTTAAGCGAACATTTTCCCAGGGGAAAAAATGCTTGGCCATCATCAGGAATTTGCCCTTTTCCCCATTTTAGTGCAACCTCAGAGTTGGTATATTTAGGTAGGGTGGGTTTTAAATTTTTTGATTTTTGTGAGGCTCCCTTGGTTGGTCAAGCATTTTTTCCCTGGGAATATTTTTGCTTAAATGCACATTTGATGGATTAAGGCTTCAATGAATAGGGTTTGACAAAAAGGTATTCTAAAATTAGTGTTTTCGATAAGGTGAAGTAGACCCAGATTCCTCAGCTGCTACATCTTCACTGTCAAGGTTTTTGTGTCATGCAAAAGAACTGGTAACACCAATATTTTGTAAACCTTAGTTTACATATTTTGCAGCAGTTACGAATGTCAAATACTTAAAAAACATGAGATTCATTAATCATATCTGATCGACTCACATCATACTGACCTCTGAAATACAATGAGATACCAACTTGCCTGCCTACATGACCGGTGGGAGAGTCCCTTCCAGTGATTCAATGAGTTGTGAATCACTGGAATACAGTAAACATTTGTGATGTCAATATTTGGGAAGTTTGACATTAGTGAATAGAATTATATATCTTAATATATAAGACTATAGGATCAACTGATATTTAATCAGGAGAAGTTCAGACAATCATGTCATTGCTGAAAACAAACCAATGATGTCCATACATGTACTTCAAAACCACAAACTTACAACAAGACCCTACGAAGAGATACAACACTCACAGCAACAACAAGTATTAGGACTTAATTTATTTAACGTCCTAACTAACAAAGAAGGCGACTTTAGAATTTTCAATTACACCGAATGCTTTATTGATGAGGCTTTAGTTGAATTTTTCACTAGGGGTCTAACCTTTATTCCATCAAATAGGTGCAATATTGCAGACCTGTTGATTGATTTTAAATTGTTTATTCGAAAGTTGAACCTCAGTATACTACTAGGTAATCCATCGTATAGCCACAATGAATTAAGGGTAACTAGCACCTTTAACCCTCCTTGTAATGCAGCTATAGGTCTGTTTGAACTGTTATGTGAACAAGAATTTAGACAAGTGGTGAAGAATTTTATAAAGGACAGTTTTAACGAAAACATTACAAACGAGGAAAAACAACTATTAACAATGTTCAGGTCACTTCCAGTTAGATTTATGAAACCTGACAAAGGCGGGGGCCTGGTTGTAATGTACAATGAAGATTACAATAAGTTAATAACATCACTTCTGGAAAAGGAAACATATGAGGAGGTGAATCAGCACCAACTAACCAAGCTTATAACAGAATAAAAATGTTCATTAGTGATTTATACATTGATGGTTTAATTGATACTAACCTCAACCACTATTTAACAATGCTGTCCCCCAAAAACCCAAAACTGTTCGGTGTACCGAAAATTCATAAAAATTTGTGCAATCCACCGTTTAGACCATTGGTGGATGCAAGACAATCTATCACATGCCCTTGTGCTAAACTAGTAGATTTGATCCTGAAAAAAATATGTAGTGAAGGAAGTTCAGATTTGAAGGACTCTTGGTCCTTTTTAGAGGTAATAGAGTAATTAACATTTAATAGTGGATTAAACTTCCTAACAGTGGATGTATGTGATCTTTATTCATGCATACCACAAAATGTAGGTACACAATGGGTAGTAGATTACATCAGAGAAAAAGGAGCAACAGTAAACGAATGTTTGCTAATAGAACAACTTTTAGACATAATCTTGAAAAACAATTATGTGACATTCGATAACAAGTTATTCCTACAGAAGATCGGGATAGCAGTGGGTTCCCCAGTGGGTGCAAGCTTTGCAAACCTAGTTATGGCCTACTGGGAAACTACTTTTTTTCTGAAAAGTGAGTGGAAAGATAAAATCCATTTGTATAAGAGATTCCTAGATGATATTTTTATCCTTGTTGATGGAGATAGTAATTTGGCTGAGGAACTTGTCATTTTCCTTAATTCCACAAGTACTTTTCTAAAATTCACAAAAAACTTCCAGGAGTCAAAGATAAGCTTCCTAGACATAGAATTGAGTAAAAATGTATGAGAAGGTAGATACACAGCAAAAATTTATAGAAAAAGTACTTATTCGAATACATTCTTACACTTTACAAGTTTACACCCGCACCACCAAAAGAAATCGGTGGTGAAAGGCCAGCTCGTACGAGCAGCCAAGATGATAACTACAAATGAGGATTTTGAACAGGAATGCAACTTACTATACAGGATGTTTTCCCATAGGGAGTACCCTAGTAAATTTTTAAGGGACATCTTTCAAGAGGTTAAAACAAAGAGGAGTAACGGGACATATAGACCTATACTAAATCGAAATCCAACAATTGATTTAATAAATACAGTTGATATTGCAACTAATAGTGTCCATGGACAAAAAGAATCTAGCATCAGGGATGAAACGAGTACTATTAACAACCTGACGGAAACTAAAAACTTTTCCCTGGCTTTTACATTCACTTATTGCCCGAAAGCTATCGACATCCAGAAAATAGTAAGAAAATACTGGTTCTGCTTATCATTAGATAAGGATATTTCCAGTAAAATTGAACAATTTTGAACTATCACATTTAGGAGGGGACTAAACATGAAAAACTTACTGGAAACTAAATGTAAAGTGAGGAAAAATAATTCGGGTACACATAAATGTGGGGCATGTAAATACTGCCCCTTTATAGATACTTCAAATACTTTTACAGTCAGAAAATAAACTTTTGCTACCTGGGATGTATTTAATTGTAATACAAGGTCCATAGTCTACTTAACCCAATGCCAACATTGTACATCATTCTATATAGGGAAAACGGACCGTCGTTTGAGGGACAGAATATACAAGCATTTATACGCAATTAGCAGGAAGAAATGTGAAAACGCTCTAGCTAAACACTGTGAACAGAACAGTGGACACAAATTTAAATTCATGGTGATTTGCCAAATAAATAACAACAGCATAGGAGTTAGGTCCCTCAACGACAGTCATATTAAACTCCTGCTTGAGAAAAGGGAACTAAGTTGGCAGCTGCGCTTACGAGCGTTTATGGATCCAGGCCTTAACGAAACATGTTCTATAACATGTATTCTAAAATTAAGGAAACTTTGGAGATAGATCATCTGTAATGTTGTTGCCAAATTGTCAGTTTTAGTAGCCCATTAAGACATGGCTGATAGTCCCATGTTTAGTACTGCTTATACAACAAATACTAGTGATTTACATATCCCTACAATGATTTAGCACCTCTATGAACTTTATGACCAACCTAGGAGGGAGCTACCTGATGAGTTATAAAAGTCATAGTAAAAAAGACATGTTTGAAGTAAGGTTAACAATATACCTTACAGGATGGGTGTTTACTAACTCGACCCTACTTTGTACCTATGAGTGGTTGGGTTAATAAGTTTTAGGCAATAGGACATCATTTTAACATGAATATTAACTCACTGATATTAGTAGCCTGTATACACCATTGCTTTATCTACCGATAATGATAACATAAACCAATAGTAAGATGTTAAGTATGTAAACTTAAATTAGTGATAGGGGAACTAACTAAGTAACAAGCACGTTAGTTTATCTTGTCACAAATACACGAGCGTAACCAACACCACAGTACGGAGTCCGAATTTTATTAGAACAGCTTCTATAGTCAACTTCGAACAAAGTACTCTATATGTGGTGTTGGTACAATCTTTCAGACTAGTAAATAGATACGCTACGTCCTTTCACTATCCCAATTCACCAAAATATCAACAAGTGAATCATTAAGGCTAACATAAGGAGTTACGCAACTCTAGCAGTAACAACTTTTTAGCATGCCAGGTTTAACAACTGTTTCTTGCTCTAAAGATTAAACTTATTATTAATTACTACTGTGAATTGCGATTGATGCTACTCCTGTTGATTTGTAACAAGGTAGGCAGAGAAGTTCAAATAACTTAATGTGTAAGCTATACAGCAATCAACAATGTAGGTTTGATGCTTGCTTGTAACAATAAGGTTATTTCTTTAAGAGCTAGTTAAGTACGGAGCTGGGTTTGATTGGTCAATTTTTTGATTTTGTAACTATTTGAATTTTATCGCTGGGTATGGAACTGTTTGTCTGAAGAAGTCCGGATAAGATCCAGACGAAAAGCGCTTTACGTACGTTGACCCAGTTTTATATGTTGACTCAGTTTTATGTCTTTTGGTTTTATATTTTTTTACTTGGTTGTGGATATACATAATACATTCAGTGGATTTTCTGTGGACTACGCGTGAATTCTCTGTCTGTTCGCTGGGGTTTCAGTGCCTGATTCTCAGTTACTATCGATGTACATTAAATAACACTTTTACAGGGTAGCAAGCCCTGCTGTACACCCTTGTGGAGACTGTACCCCAATGACCTCACATTTCTATATATTCTAAGTTTGGGATCATACAACAGTGGGGAAGAAATAAAACTTCCAAACCCCTGTGACACCCATGTACTGGACCAGTAATCAAGGAGCCTCAATCCTCACCACTAGCACCAGTGAGGGATGTCCACATTGGGAGGATACCGAGTACACACACAGTACAATTTCCCTTAAAAGAGCACACAGAAATCACAGTCAGTCTGGGGCTAGTTTCCCTTTCTCTCCAGATCCCCAATAAGACTCCCCACTAGCACAGCTATAGGGTTCAGATCTCAGCTGAGTAGTCAAACCAAAACCTCCAGTACCCTCTCTGTCCAACCAGTGCTTTGTGTCCCTGCGCAAGTAGCTCACACACACACACACACACACACACACACACACACACACACACACACACACACACACACACACACACACACACACAGACACACACACACACACACACACACACACACACACACACACACACACACACACACACACACACACACACACACTTTGAGATTTGATTTATATACAAACACACAGACACTCCTGGGGAAGGCTGGCACAGGTTCACTAGTTATGCCGCCTTCTGCCCAGGCTATAAGGTAGTGATCCACTGCCACCAACTACTCTTATCAGCTACTATAAAGGCCTTTACCAAAGGGTGTCCAATTCCACTGTGTAGTGTTACTGTTATCCAAATAATAAGTGTAACCCAGGGCTAAGGCTATTTGAGTGGCTTATACTGTATCACCAAATACATGCAAATACACTAAGAGCTTAAATTATGTCTACACAAAACAGCCACAGTTGAAAGTTTCACAAATATTTAATAAATAATACAAACACAAGACAATACTCATCAATTCAACACAATGACATTAGAGAGTTCAGAAATCACAGGGAATACTTTAAAACAACATTGTAGGATAGTCTGACATAAATATAGAAAACAGCTAGACTAATATTGCTATTTCTGTCTATATCTAAGAGAAATACTAAGATCTAAAATCCTACTTACAGAGCAAGGCACAGTGCTGGTGAGTTGTGAAATGTAGTAACTCTCTGTCTTAAAACAATAGAAAGAATTTCTAGCTGCAGACATCCTATCTCCAAGCTTGAGATCAAACACAGTTGTAAATTCCTTTACTTATCAGCTTTCTTCCAGCAGGGTGCACTGCGGTTACATTTTTGAAGCTCAGAAAATAACATGGTTTTCTTACATCTGTGAAACAATCCTGTGGATCATATTCATTTTTACAAGGACATAGAATTATTTAGAAAATTCTATCTAGCTAGGCTGGCAGCCCTCACAATTCTCCCCCCTCCCCTGGAGAACTCAAGCTAATTTTTCAAGTGACCCTTGAGAAACATTGCTTAAGATAGTCGAGTCTATCTATCTATCTAACTTACCCCATTCCCTGTCTTGAGAATCCATCTGCATTGGCATTGCTAATCCCACTGCAGCGCTGCACTGACATATCATATGCTTGCAACCCTAGGCTCCTCCTTAGAAACTTGGCATATTGCTGGCTGGCTCAATGCAACCATGTTAGGGGATTGTGATCGGTAACTACAGTGAATTTCCTTCCATACAGATAAGACTGAAGTTTCTGCAGTGCCCACACTATGGGTAAACATTCCTTTTCTACAGCTGCATAGCATTCATCCCTGGGTTGGAGCCTATGACTGAGATAAACCACCGTTTGCTCTTCTCCCTCTGATGAAATGTGGCTAAGTACAGCCCCTACACCATAGCTTGAAGCATCCACTGGCACAACAAATTATTTGCTGTAATCTGGCCTGGCTAACAAAGGGGTTCCTCCTAAAGCTTCTGGTATGCCTGCTTACATGCTTGGGTCCATACTACCTTATCTGGCCTGTTTTTCCTTGTCAAGTCTGTGAGGGGAGTAGCTCGGGTACTATAACTAGGGACAAACTTTCTGTAGTACTGTGCTGTCCCTAAGAATGCCCTCACCTACTTTTGGTTAACAGGTGCAGGCCATGCCTGAATGGCTTCCACTTTGGCAGGTTCTGGCCTGTTCTTACCACTCCCTACTCTATGTCCCAGGTAGGAGACCTCTGCCATAACCAGCTGACATTTGCTGGGCTTAATAGTCAACCCTGCCATCTGTAGTCTGCCCAGCACCTCCCTGACATGCTGAAGGTGTTCTTGCCAGCAATGACTGTAGATGGCAATATCATCTAGGTAAACAAGAGCAAACCCTCCTGCTCCTGACAGGATATGATCTACCAGCCTCTGGAAAGTTGCTGGGGCATTTTACATCCCGAAGTACATCTTTGTGAACTCATACAAGCCAAAAAGAGTCACAAAAGCTAACCTCTCTCTAGCATTGGGAGTCAAGGGCACCTGCCAGTAACCCTTGGTAAGAACAATGGTGGTAAGATACTTAGCGCCACCCAGCTGCTCCACGACTTCATCTGTTCTAGGCATCTGTCCTAGGCATGGGGTAAGCATCTGACTCTGTGTGACTATTTAATTTCCTGTAGTCCACACAGCACCTGGTGCTACCATCCTTCTTTGACACCAGCACCACAGGGAAGGCCCAGGACTACTGGACTCTTGAATTACCCCTAGTTCCAACATTTCCTGTATCTCCTCCCTCAGAGTCTGTTAGACTATCTCAGGCACCCTATAAGCAGCCTGCCTAATAGGCTTTTGGACTCCTGTATCCACCTGGTGCTGCACCCTGGTTTCCCAGTGAACATGTCCCCAAATCCCTGTAACACTGCTCTAATTTCTTGAACCTGGGTAGGAGATAGCTGCTGGGACATTGCTACCCCTTGCACTGAGGTGTCAGTCCGAGCCTCACTAAGGAGATCAGTCACCAGATCTCCCTCAGACTCGTCCTGCAATCCACTGCAAATACTCAGCACAAGAGCCTCCCTATCATATGACAATGCAGCACCACAGTGGGGTTAGCAATGCCAATGCAGATGGGCTCCTAAGACAGGGTATGGGGTAATGTGTTCCCATATAGGCTCACCCTCTTGAGTAGTGTTTCTCAAGGGTCACTTGAAAAACTAGTTTGAGTCTTCTGGGAGGGGGTGTAACAAAATGAGCTACTGCCAGCCCAGCTATCTGGAATTTTGTAAATAATTATATGTCATTTCTGAATATTAATATGATTTATATAGAAGTGTGACAGAAGGAGATACTGCCATCTCAGCTGTTTGGAATTTTGTAAGTGATTGTGTGTCATTTGTAAATAGCAACATGATTCATATGCCTGTGTTACAAATGTATTAGAACTTTATGTCCTATTGTATAGACATGTGTGCTGAAGAGATATTTTTATACACTATTGCAACTGTTTAGATGTATGTATTTCAACAGGGGAGACTGAAACTTCAGAAGAATAGTTGAGGTTGAGTTACTTTATGGCTGGGCAATAAACAAAATAGATATCTTTCACTTTCAGTGCAGTAGCAGATATAATGTCTAGAACTAGAAATGTTTTGTATGCTCTTTAAATGTGGTGGAATGTAAATTATTTTACGACTTCTACCATTTGCCAAAAGATCTAAGGTATATGCATTTTCGCAGGGAGATGCTAAATGCTGCAGCAATGTTTTTTCACCTGGAAAAGTCAGGTGACAAGAAGTGATGTCATGATGCAAGTATCCCAGAAGCAATATTTGAGATATTAATTTAAAAACTCTCTGAGAGAGAGACTGTGCATTTTGTATCTGTCTTTGACCTGACAACATCAGCTATAAGATCCATTCACACACTTGCCTTGCTGTAATAGTAAGTTAACTAGGGTACAGTAAATTCTTTTAGATATAGCCAGGAATATAGCTGAGTTTAATGTAGATGTTTTTATTTATTTGAGACTGCCCTGCAATGTTGTTTTAATTATTTCCTGTGATTTTGAACTCTGAAGTTACTGTGATTATTTATTTTTTTTTCTTTTATTATTTATTATTAAATATATTTAAACCTTTCAATTGTGGCTGGTCTGTCTAGAGATATTTAAGCTCCTAGAGTACTTGCACATCTATTTGGTGACACTGTGCAGGCCACTCCTACTAGTCTTGCTCATGGTCAAACTATTATTTAGATTAATAGTAATATTGCACAGTAAAATTGGACACCGTGTGTGTGTGTGTGTGTGTGTGTGTGTGTGTGTGTGTGTGTGTGTGTGTGTGTGTGTGTGTGTGTGTGTGTGTGTGTGTGTGTTTGTGTGTAAACCAAATCTCAAAGAGTGTGTACGTCACCTATTTGGGCAGGGACATGAAGCACTGGCTGGACAGAGAGGGTGCTGCAGGTCTTGGCTTGGCCACTCAGCAGAGATCTTAAACCTATAGCTGTGCCAGTGGGGAGCCTTATTGTGGATCTGGAGAAATAGGGGGGAAACCAGCCCCAGACTGACTTTGTGTGCTCTTAAGGGAAATTGCACTTTACTGTGTGTGTACTTGTCATCCTTCCCAGTGTGTACGTCCCCCACTGTTGCCAGTGGTGAGGATTGAGGCTCCTTGATTACTGGGTCAATGATAGGACGTCACACCAGGATGCTTAAAACTCTACTTTGTTCCTGTCCTGTTGCAAAATTAGGAAATTGCATTGGCTTAACTGATGGCAGAGAATTGCAAGGGCTTATAACAGTATGCATGCAGCAAGAATACTATTACTGAAAATGCAGTAGAAGTATTTTACATTCGAGGTGATAACAAGCAGTATCCAGGCACACACTCAGAAATACAAATGATGCTTGTGAATTTAATTTGTCATACTACTATCCTTCTCAGTTTAAAGCCACGGTGGTGCAGCGGTAACGTTGTCACCTCACAGCAAGAGGTTCTCCCGTTCGATTCTCGGCTGGAGCGCCTTCTGTGTAGAGTCTGCATGTCCTCCCCATGGTCGAGTGGCGTTCGCAAGACATGCATGAATGGGAGTGCCTTCATTGAAGGTTGGGCGTCGGGCTGGCACCTAGGCACCGTAAAAAAAAAAAAGCCGAAAGAAAATCAACAACAACTATCATTCTCAGTTTAACACATAATGTGATAAAAGTGAAAGATTTATGTCCTGCATTTATTTATGGGCTATATACTAAAAATATGAATGCTTCAATGGCTACCTAATAAACGATTAATGCATACAAATTTGTGATTACCATTAACTGGTCTTTAACATTAGTACCGCTCCCTATAGATGGGTTCCACTATAGATGGGTTGTATTACAAATAATGTACGTAGGCTTTGTATGCTTTAATCCTTTATTAGGTAAGTTATGAATATTTCTCTCAAAATCTTCAACTCAGAAGTACTATATCTACTGGACAAATATAACACTATTAAGAAAATTAGAATTTGGAATAATACCTTATACAGTACTGACTCAGCTCTACATAAAAGCATGGCACTGGAAGAATCAGATTGGAAAAACGACAAGTCACAAAGTAATAAAAAGTAGTGTACCTTGTGCAAGGAAGTCAGAAATACATGGTTGAGCAGTATAAAAGCTAAAGATAATTATTTCACTCACTTTCAACAAGCTAGCCTTAAATACCTGCTGCATTCTGAAACTCAATCAATAAGGTTTTGAGCAAGATTACTGCAACATAATAAATATTTACTTTTAAAAAACAAGCATGGTTTTAGACATGGACAAAGCATATAAAATGGGTTTAATGAAATTTTCCAACTAAATAAATAGCCACAAAATGAGAATTATATCCTACTGATGTACTTTTTGAAGACTTCTCCAAGGATTTCAGTTAGGTTAATTACAACATACTGCTTACAAGACTGCAAGGAACGGGATGCCCTGAAAATACACTTACCTAGATTACTAATTATCTCCAAAATAGAAATCAGTCTGTCCAATGGCAAAATCTGTCCAAGTGAGACATTAAGCCAAGGTCCTGTTTGTCAGAGACAGCAGTAGCTCAGGTAGATGTAATAGATCCCCACTTCCCCACACTTCCCCCTCAGATCTCCACCGAAAAGGGGGCACTGGTATAGTTGGACTGATCCAGTCAAAAAGTGTGAATAATTAAAAACTTAAATAAAATGCTACATCAAGTGACTGTGCATTAAATATTAGTGAACCAGAAGCATCCATGCAAGGGCCATATTTTTTTGTGCAATGAGCACATACATACAATGGAATGCAGCTAATTTCTTCTCAGGACAAGACACATAAAGCCTACTAGATGAATTCTAATGTGCCTGTATTATACAGCTGCTGCATCTATCAAGTTAAACAAGATGAAAACAAAACTCAAACTAAGTGCTCAGCTTCTGTGTGAGCCTTGGAAGTGTCAGCTTGACTATAAAACCAGCCCCATAACAATGGAGGTAAGTTGTTTTCTATTATCTGTGTATGTGTCTGCACTGATTTAAACACTGTTATGTGCTTTTGTAATCATTCAGCTAGAACTCATGAAGTTACTTATACTCTGGTCAGAGAAGAGTAGACTGTCTAGTTTTGAGTGTGAAAGTGCTGGGAGGTCACACAGCAGAGCAGACTTTGGTTTAAATGGCCACTGTGCTCTTTGTGCTGTTCCGTGTTTTTCAGAATTGCTTTAAGTTGAACTGCTCTCCTCCATTTTTTTATCTTTTGTTACCTTGAACTATCAAATTGATTGCAAAACCAGATCCATAAAACTAGGATATAAGTTTTCCACTTTTTGAAGTGTGCTGTGCTGATTTAAATAGTATTGTGCTTTGATAACCTTTTGGCTGGAGATTAATTCATGAGATTTACTCTGGTTAGAGGAGAATAAACCAATATTTTCTTACAGCCTCCCTACTAGAGGCCACTTAGCACAGCTTGTTTTAAATGGCCACCACAATCTTTTGTATTATATCATTTTCCTTGGTTGAGTTAAGTTGAGCAGCTGCTGTGCTCTACCTAGAAACATCAGATTAACAGCAGAGTTAGGCCCAAAACAACCAGGATAAGCTGTGCTATGCAAAGTGCCATTATTGGGAGCCCTACACAGAAAATCTTATTTTGTCTCCTGTTTACATTTATAGTCTACTGTGATTCTGCAGCTATCATGGTCTGAAATTATTCTGGTTTCCATCTTGTCCTGCATGATAATTGCAAGAGGAATTATGTAAACTAATACCACTGTTAGTTACAAGCTAACACTGCAGTGTGTGTGTGTGTGTGTGTGTGTGTGTGTGTGTGTGTGTGTGTGTGTGTGTGTGTGTGTGTGTGTGTGTGCGTGTGTGTGTGTGCGTGTGTGTGTGTGTGTGTGTGTGTGTGTGTGTGTGTGTGTGTGTGTGTGTGTGTGTGTGTGTGTGCATGTGCGTGTGTGTGCATGTGTGTGCATGCATGCATGTGTGTCTGTGTGCGTCTGTGCGTGCATGTGTGCGTGTGTGCGTGTGTGTGTGTGTGTGTGTGTGTGTGTGTGTGTGTGTGTGTGTGTGTGTGTGTGTGTGTATGTTTGTGTGTGTGTGCATATTTGTATATGTATGATGCCCCATTTAATACCCCATTTCTGCTGTGAGAGTATTGTTGCATTGCACCTGTCGTTAACTAATTAATGCAAATCTATTCTTCCAAATCACATCGTGTCAGTTATTCTCCAATCAGAGTAAACTTATTTCCAAATTACCTTATGAACGATTGCTGCATTGTGTGGGGCACTCATGCTTTCCCTCAAATCAGTTAATATTGTGTGGCATCCATTACTATCAACTACTCATCTTAAATATTATGTGACATCTGAAACAATATCTTCCTTATGGACTACTGAGTGGCATCTGTGTCTTCTATTTTATTAATGTTTAATATTGTGTTTTACAGTTCTTGAATTATACTCATTTAATACATTCATAATTGTGAGTACTATTCATACTGTATTCGTACTAGAACTTGCACATTTATATTGCGATATCACTATATTTTCACATCTTGATAGTGAATAAACTATGATTCTACTAGTACATACATACAGTGCCATACGCATGTTTTTTATTACTAGTGCATTAAGCTATCAGCATACCTTATACATTGTTTAGCTACTAGTATTACTCTGTTATACTCCTTATATATTGATTTGCTAATAGAATCACTTGAGTTATACACCTTATACATTGCTTTACTACTAGTAATACTTGTATTACTCACCTTATACATTCTTTTACTATCCTTATTACTTCATTGTTTTATTATCAGTATTACATCTGTTATGCACCTTATACATTGTTTTGCTTGTTGGGAAGTCTCTGCGTTCATCAGTGGCAGTGGTTAACACTGAGCAGCCTGCCTGTCCCTGTAAGAGTGGTTACTGCCTAGAAACTGTAGTTTTATTGGCCATTTTGGGTCAATTCCAAACTCCTTGATCCCTCTCTCTTAAAACCCTGCTGCCTCATGGTTTTGGCATCTTTTCAGGCTTCATGGTTGTTGCTGAAGCACCTACCAAGGGGAGAAAACGCTGAGAGAAGAAAGGAGCCACTTTTGAGATTTTAAGTATTTTCTTCAGATTTATTGTTTGAAAATATTGCATTGCCGCCTACTTTTCGACGTTTTCTGGCAAATTAAAGTTGATATCTTTATTAGAAACAGTATTTAGAACACATCTAGAGCCTGTTTATTGCATTTCCTGTGTTGCACTTAATTTAAAATCTTTTTTTTCTTAAAATTGCATTTTACCTGCCTCTGGCCTAGCACTCAAGTGTGGGGTCATTTATTGCACTGTTCTGACTAGTTTACTGTTTGTTTATCTCTGCTACCTTTAAAAAAACAAAAAAAAACTAAAAAATTTTGCTTTTTTCCAACTTTCTGAAATTTAAAAAGTTCAGTTACAGACTTGCTGTTCTGAACTGTTTGTAAGTTTCTTGGAGGCCAGTGCTTGCTTGGGCTAAAGGAAAGTCTCTGTGTTCATCAATGGCAGTGGTTAACACTGAGCAGCCTGCCTGTCCCTGTAGGAGTGGTTGCTGCCTAGAAACTGTAGTTTTATTGGCCATTTTGAGTCAATTCCAAACTCCTTGATCTCTCTCTCTCTTAAAACCCTGCTGCCTCGTGGTTTTGGCGTCTTTCCAGGCTTTATAGTTGTTGCTGAAGCACCTACCAAGGAGAGAAAACGCTGAGAGAAAAAAGGAGCCACTTTTGAGATTTTAAGTATTTTCTTCAGATTTATTGTTTGAAAATATTGCATTGCCGCCTACTTTTTGGCATTTTCTGGCTAGCTAAAGTTGATATCTTTATTAGAAACAGTATTTATGACACATCTAGAGCCAGTTTAGTGCATTTCCTGCATTGCACTTAATTTAAAATCATTTATTTCTTAAAATTGCATTTTACCTGCCTCTGGCCTAGCACTCAAGTGTGGGGTCATTTATTGCACTGTTCTGACTAGTTTACTGTTTGTTTATCTCTACCTTTAAAAAAACAAAAAAATCTTGCTTTTTTCCAACCTTCTGAAATGCTGACCTGCCTGTCCCTGTAGGAGTGGTTACTGCCTAGAAACTGTAGTTTTATTGGCATTTTGAGTCAATTCCAAACTACTTGATCTCTCTCTCTTAAAACCCTACAACTCTCTTTTTCTGCACAGTCTTGCGCACTGAGCAGCATCGGGCAGCACCGCCTAAACAGGTTTAAACTATTCCCGGCTCCACAAAGTCTGGTCTTCATTTTTTGCTCTTCATTTTTTCCCTTAGAACTATTCAAACTCTCAAAGTAAGCACTTTATTCTCCTTCTAAAACCCTGCACTTGCTCAATTCTTATAAGGAAGCACTAAATAAACCATAGCACTACACACTCCTAGACTCCTCATAAATACTAGGCTCCTGATTGGTCCTTTGTGATCAGTGAAAAATCAGTTCCCTTTACTAATCTGATCAGTGAAAAATCAGTTCCCTATACTAATCTGGTATGTCCAAGGGTCAGTTTCAGGGTTACTCTCCAGCCCAGTTGGTGAATCTGGGAATTTTTAGGCAATGTTACAATTGCCTTATCTACACAGACAACCCTCTCCTCCTTCCAACAAAGTCTAATACATGTGAGAGATGCAGTTACACAGCCAAACTGGAGGCAGAGCTGTCTCAACCCAAGACTGGCACAGTCAGTCAGGAGGAAAAGGTAACTACCCGCACCACAAATCCAGTCTCACATAGACCTATTGCATCTGCAAACCTAACACATAAACACACAAAAACATACTTGGAGGCTCTAAATAAAAATCTGCCTAAGCTGCAAAGATCTCCAAAGCAGACATCCAAGCAACAGCCACCCCCTCAAAAATACCCACGAATCACATAATTCACAAAGTCAGTGTGCCCCACAGTCACAGCCCTCAAGGCTAAACAACACAGCAAATACACTTGTTATAGGGGGCTTTATTGTCCGGCACACTGACGTCCCACTCACCAGACTGAACAAGAAGAAGGTCACTGTAAGCTGCCTGTTGGGTGCCAGGATCCACCACATAATGCAAGCACTCTGGTCAGTCCAAAGCAAGTACAAATATGACTCCGTCATTGTCCATGCTGGTGTGAATGACCTGAGATGTACCTCTCTGGACTACATGAAAAGAGACACAGAGGAGCTCTCTGATAATGTAGCCCAGGCTGGTATGACCCTGACCTTGAGTAGCATCTTGCCCTCACCAAGAATGATGCCACAGTATAAAGACAAAATAATCAGTTTCATCAATTGGCTAAAGTATTGTTGTCATTCAAAGGGGATCCAGTGTCTGTCAGCCTGGGATGACATGCTTGACAAGCCACGTTGCTTCGCTAGGGACAGCTTGCACCTCTCATCCTTAGGCTTTCGTATACTAGCCAAGGCTCTTGCCACCCCCATAGTGCCTTTTTTAGGCAAGGCTCAAAGGACAAACCCACCTCCATAGACAACCCAAGGATAAAAAAACTAAAGGTAATGCTACTCAATGCCAGAAGTCTAAACCTCAAGATGCACGCACTCGAGACTCTCCTCAGTATGGAGAAAATCGATGTCTGTGCAGTAACAGAAACCTGGTTAAAGGCTCCTGAGAGCACCCCAGCACTACCAGGTTATAACTCATACCATGCTTTTCGTCCCCAAAACTCAGTCCAAAGCACAAAAGGAGGGGGAGTATCTATATTCATCAAAGATACCTACACCTCCAGGTTAGTGGTACTGCACGAAGCATCGGAGACCATCCATGTGCAACTAACAGAGGGCAAACTGCCTTTCAGTTTGTAGCCAGCTACAGATCATCCTCCCTTTTACAGGAACCCCACTTGGCATTCCTGAGAACACTGGTGAATATGAAGGTCTCTCCAAACACCATGATATTGGGTGACTTCAACTACCCAAACATTGACTGGGAAAACTACTCAAGCCCAAATGCCCTCGTCCGACGGTTCCTTGAATTTGTAAACTCTAACGCTATGGAACAACTGGTCACCACTCCCACAAGAGGGGACAACATATTGGATCTGGTCATCACCAACATGGGGACTCTATGTTCCACACCAGAGGTAAACCCCTCATTGGTAAGATCAGACCATAAACTAATTTCCCTGGACATCCATATCCCATCCCCACCCCTAGCCAAGGAAACCACTATAAAAAATTTCTCAAAAGCTAACTTCACACTTCTCAAGACTGAGGTAGAATCCTTCAAAGCCCCTGGGCCAGAGGACAATTCTGCCCAATCTGCAGAATCCTTTACAATTGCATTCTATGAGCACCTGCAGGAATGCATGGATCGTGCTATTCCATATAAAACCAAGACTCACTCCTCCAAAAACAGGAGACCTGTCTGGTGGACCCCAGCCATAAATAAGCTATACAACAGAAGGAGGAAGCTACTGCATGATAGAGCAATATCCCAAAAAGGGAAGGCATCTCTGATCAGTATTAGCAAGAAACTACGATCCCTCATAAAATCATCAAAGGCCAGCTTCAAAAGAAAAATTGCCCTAGACACTAAATATAATCACAAGGCCTTCTTTAGTTATGTCAGGAATATGGGTGGAAATTCCCAGATATGCTCTGAATTGATGCATAATGGTATAAAATATACCAAACCTACAGACATAGCCAACATCCTGGCAGACAGGTTCAGTGCTAACTTCTCCCACCCTTCCCCCCCAAAGGAGCAAATGCCTATCCCAACTGAATGTAATCTCCCTGGCATCACAGATGCACAGGTGAAAGCTGACCTCTCCAAAGCAAAATACACAGCATCTATGGGACCGGACGGTGTCCCAGGCTGTGTCTTACATGAGCTCCAAGAAGAACTGAACTCTCACATTAAGTGACTGTTTAAACTTAGCCTTACTACAGGATATGTACCCAAAAAATGGTGTACAGCTACAGTGGTCCCACTCCACAAAGGTGGTGCCACAATGGCCCCCGGGAACTATCGCCCCATAAGCCTGACTAGTCTGATCTGTAAAGCTATGGAGCGTATTATCATGGAACTCATAAACAAAGATATTGGGAACCTCCAGACACTGGACCCTACCCAATTCAGCTTTGTTAAGGGCAGATCTTGCCTCTTAAACCTAGTTGATTTCTTTGAAACAGTTACCAAAACCATAGATGAGGGCAAGGTAGTCCACACAGCCTACCTGGACTTCGCAAAAGCCTTCGACACAATACCCCACTCGGGCATCATAAATAAGCTTACCAGCTTAAATATCAACCCCTATGTCACAAGATGGGTTGCAAACTGGCTCAGGGATAGAACCCACATGGTCAGAATTGCAGGTGCCATGTCTGAATCCAAACCAGTTACAAGTGGCGTCCCACAAGGCTCAGTTCTGGGACCTCTTTTATTCAGTATATACTTTTCTGAGGTACAGGCTAACATGGGGGGACTATGGCTGACAAAGTTCGCAGATGACTGCAAACTGGGAGCCATAATCGACTCTCCAGCTGACACAAGCATCGTCCAAAAGGGTCTCATGGAGATGGATGCTTGGTGCCAGAGCCGCGGCCTCAAGCTAAATGCTAAAAAGTACATAGTCATCCCCTTTGGGAAAAACAAAGTGCCCACAAATTACCACATAGGTGGTAATCCATTAAGTACGAAAGAAGTAATTAGGGATTTGGGGACCCACGTAAATAGTAATCTCTCCTTTGATAATCACGTTGCCAAAGTGGTTAGGAAGACCTTCTATATAGCCCACCTTATCACAAAAGGGTTCGCATCTAGATCAAGAGAGGTCATTGTGCCCCTCTACTCATCACTCATCAGGCCCATAATTGAATACAATGCCCCTTTTGGGATGTACCTTACCTGACACCTGCAGCAACTGAAGAGACCCCAAAAGTACCTCACCAAGAGGATCATGGGCCACAAACAGATGTCCTATGCAGCCCGACTAAAGAAACTCCAGCTCTACTCAGTTGCTTACCGCCTACTCAGAGGCAATCTATGCCTGACGTACAAAGCCATGTCTAACCCAGAATTAATGGACATGCTCCACCTCAAAAAATCCAAATCCCTTAGAGCTACACGCTCCAGGGACTAAAACCTCAGCACAAAAATAAATAGAACATCCTGGAGGGACAGATTCATTTCCCAGAGGCTCCCCTCACTCTGGAATAGAATCCCAATTCATGTTAGACATAGCCCCTCACTGACCCTCTTCAAGCGAAATCTGGATGCGTGGATGGGAAATCGTAAATTCACCCCTGGGATCTCTTCTGTGTTTCTGCTTGACAGAGGCACAGTAAACTAATCCTAAAGGGCTACCTTCTGTGACCTACTATACAGAGGCACAGTAGGCTAATCTAATAGGGAGGCGAAAGCCAAATACACTCTGGCTAAGCTTATAAATGGCCTAGGGCAGATAGCCTAGTATCTACCTATGAACCTATGAACCTATAATAGTATTACTTGTGTTATACACCTTATGCATTGTTTTGCAAATAGTATTACTTGTATTATACACCTTATACATTGATTGATTTTAGCTGTTCGAAGGCAAATGTCCTGCATCCAAGGACTCAATCATCGTGTAGCTCACATAGGCTGCCTCTCATGCTGTAACTCAAATAATGAGATCCGGTGAGCTGCTGCAGCCATGCAGAGAGACTAGAGATGCTACACCTTGTCTGAACATGTTATTTGGCTTTGACTAAGGTAAATGTGTCTGCTGTGAGGAGGGACTGAGAAGGGCTGTGGGAGTAGTTTTTGGTTTTAGGCAGTGATTAGAAAGGGAATTTTATTTCAGGAAGTGGCAGGAAAATTTAGGGTTAGGGAGCATGAGGGATGTTTTAAATTTAGGGAAGAGGAGGAGGAGTGGAGTTTTAATTTTAAGAAGCAATCAGGGACCTTATAAGGAGGGAGAATGGAATTTTGGGTTTAGCGAAGAGGGAAAAAATTAGGGTAGCGAGTGACCTACCCTAAATTTAGGATGGGTCAGGGAGTCTCACTGTTAGGTTTAGGCAGAAAAGATTCAGGTTAAGGTTAGGGATTGGGTGGGAAATAGGGTCAGAGTTAGGGCACCGGTCAGTTGGGACGGTGATGGATGTGCCATGTGATTAAGTAGGATTAGGCTGGTAGGAGTTAGGACATTTACTGTTTAGAATAGGTGTACTGTGAGCTACTGGCATGCAAACACTTATAGTAGATCCATTTCTACTACCTTATGCCCTGAGTATCAGCCTACTTTTTGCATTATTTTTGCTCTAGTTGTATTCAGATTTTAGCAAAGTTAAATAAAACCTGCTGTAACCATTAAGATCAAAGTTAAATAAAACCTGCTGTAGCCATTAAGGTATCAGTCAAGTTAATTAAAACCTACCTTAACCACTGACCTTTGGTAGCCTTCAGCCTGGTAACCATTTGAAATGTCAGGACTCACATCAATGAGTCCTGAAATATGGAGATTAAAAGGCTGAAAGAACAGACTTACATATAGGAAGTCCAAGATGCCATTTCTTGGCATATTCCTCTTTCTCTGAGGTATTGTGATTTTGGAGTTGGTATATATAATTCCACCTGTTGTGGGGGGAGGGGCTTGCCCCCATGCAAAAAGAAGTTTAAAGGAGAAGAGCAATTTTTGAGATTTCTTCTTCTGTGTTGTCAATCATTTTTTTTTTGGCTTGTTTGCACTCAGCATTTTGACTGCCGACATTTCGGTAAGGAACCATTCAGTCTATGCATCGAGTATGGAAACTGAGTCTGTTTTCCCTTTCCTTAACTATCCTTTTAGTACAAAAATTATTGTGCGGTGTAGTAACTGTCTAATGTTTCTTAATAAGCAACTATTATTAGAGCAACATGATAACATTTGGGGATAAAAAAGTATCTACACAACCAAGAAGTCACCCTTTCACTCATATTGGCCAAAGCCTTTGCTACCTCTATAGTGCAAAATTCCAATCTAATGGACATCTCAACAAAGCAAAAAAACCTTCACAAGATCTCAGTCTTGACTATATCAGGTTACTTTACTTAATGCAATGTCTAAATAATAGATTGCCTAATTTCAAGCCTCTCTTGTAACTTCAGCCTATAGAAGTGATGTCATTTCAAAGCTAATACTCATTCTGTGTCAGGGTTTGGTGCCTAGCAGACTTTCAGAACTGCAGTTAGCTGCTTTGTGTCTCAATATTTGTCTAAGACATTATTGCCTTCAGACTAATTCTCTGTGGCACTCAAACACAACTTATTGAAGTTTCAATCAGGCTAAACAAAGTAAATTACCACTTCATAGCCTGCTATTGATCACCTTCCATATAACCTGATGGCATGAAAAGTTTCTAAATGTGCTACCTGAATTACCAATAAATCACAATACATTTAAGGTGGGGATTTCCATTATCTAGCTATTAATTAGAAGGCGTACACTACCAGAGGTAAGTATACTCAGTGATTATTTAACATAATATCTGTAAACCCTGCGGAACAAATAATCAGCTCTCCCACCAGGGTTCTGATATTTTTGATTTTGTCCAAATGCATAACCGTCTTCTGCACCCCACCTGTTGTATTTACATCCTTGATCAAATCCAGTCACACAGCAGTGGTCTTCTCTGTGAAAACTACAAATACCTTTGTGAGTAACCTAAACAAATAAAATAAAATAATAATAAGAAAGAAAAAGACTAAATGTGAAGATCAAACTGCAATCTCTCCTTTAAAGGACTCTATCAAAAATCAGTAAAGTGCTTAAGATCTCCACTTAAAGACCAAAGCTAAACACAAATTGAAAATAGTACCATAAAAATGGTACTTACAAACTGCTCTTCAGCTATGCTAAGATACTAAAAAACAACTCCCCAAAATGCTCTGAGCTAATAAGCAATGTCAGCACCCACTCCATCCCAAAGTCTGTTGTCAGCATACTAGTAGTTAAATTTAGTGTTAATTTCACAATGGATACCATAATAGAAATTCTACAAAACCCTGAGCCCCAATCTCTCCAAGGGCTACCATTCATCATATCATAACTATCCTCACCAAAGCCAAAAAAGGTCCCCAAAAATTCCTTGATTTATAATTACTAGTATCAAGTATGTGTATCAGGGGATCTTCCAAGCCTTTTCATTCTATGCCTCTCCACTGAGTACATTTGTAAAACATGACAAATGACTTTTGTAATGCCCTAATAGTAAGGCAGCTATGTTTCTAACCCTGGTAGGTAAAGACCCAGTAGTACAAGTAGAGATTGAAAAACCCAATTGCTCTATCCACTCATCAATTTGGCTTCAACAAGGATAAGTCATTCCTACACATCCAGGTAAACTTCTTCAAAATGGTAATGGAAGCTATGGATGATGGCCATGCACTTCACAAAGCACATATTAATCAGGCTAAAGCACTGGACACAGCAAACTGACTGCCATACAGAAAACATACAACTAAAATGGCTGGATTTAGCACAGAACATAAGAAAGTGGCCAGTGGTATCCCTTGGCCTCCATGATGGGACATCTCCTATTCAATAGCTACTTCTCTGATATTCTCTGTCTAGATGTTTCTGTCTGTGGCTTCCATCAGAGGCACTAGTGGTTTTGCAGCAGCATGTCTAACCATTTTGGTATAGTCCCATATAAAACAAGATAACTCTTACTTGCCTCTGTTTCCTCAACTTCATCACCATCTATTAAAATGTAAACAAGAAACACATGTTGTATGTTCCCAGGTGTCTGTTTTAATAAGCATTTTTATAGTACATTTTGTCTTGAGCTTATTAATAGATATATGCAGCTGATCTTTTATTTTGCTTTGTCCTAGTACAAAAGTCATTCATATGAGAAGCCTTTAGTGGATGAATACAGCTAGTAGACACTCATATTTTTGAAACTACTATGTACCCAAGAGAGCAGCAACATTTTCCATATAGTCTATGTTCACTGAAAGAGGAAAAGCTATGAGAAAGCAGATACATCTGACATTTAGACAGTGATGACAAGATTCTTTTGCCTAGCTAAAGGTGGTATTTCTCCTCTTTAGCAAAATGTGACTACACATTATACTGAAGATTTTAAAACCAGTTAGAGAAAAATGGTTTCTTTAATGTACTAATATAAGAAAGTCAAGCAATATGTCTGACAAACATTTCTGAATTAAACATAATTAAGACAGATGACATTTAGTTTCAAAGCAGTTTATAATTTTAAGATACAGCATAAGAGGATTTTATACATTTTGGTTACAATGTGTTTCTGTTCTATAAGGCAAAATAAATGTAATTACTTAAGGATCTAGAATAGCAAGATGGTGATCTGTTTTTCAAACCATACCGGAATAAATATTAGTGTTTGAATGGAATTCAAAACTGAATTTCCTTGCAGGTAAAGGGGTCCATGATGATTAGTCAATATGCACACGTATCATGCTGCAGGACATTGCAAATATAATATCTTAAGTCATACAGTAATGAAAGTACACAAAGTTGCAACACAAAATGTTGACACAATACAAAAAAATATTTTTTGAGGAGCTGTTCCCCCCCAACATGGTGTATCTGCACCACACCAATAAACTTTAGACATGCTACTTCCAAGGTTCCACAAACTGAATGAAAGTGGAGCATTTAGCTCTTGTACCCCCAACATGAGAGATCTTTCCCCACACCAAAGCACTCTTAATATAGTACCTCCAAATTCATACTACCTCAAAGAAAGTAAAATATTTTTAAAAAGTCAGATTCACCTCTTCCTTTTTCTATGACCTTGCTATCTCAGTTATATTATAATGTAATATTATATTCAACAACAAATCACTGTCATACTGAGAGATCAACAATATAATAAAGCAAAAGTGATTGTATAGCTATGGAAATTCAAGTGTCAATAAAGTAGTGGATGACAACCCTTAGAGAAAATGGACAAACCCTTTCATACTCAGATATAGGGAGCTTTTCTTCATGTGTTCCATTTCCATTGACTATACAATGCACTCAGGCTCTGTAGTGAAGTGGTTAAGGTGTTGGTTTTATAATATAAAGATTCTAAGTTCAAGCCTTCCTCTCATATTACATCCCTTCTGTAACACATGTAGTCAGAGGGGTTGTGTTACTTGTTGATCTCTGTCTGTATTTGATTTTGCATTGGAGTTATTCATTTGAGGTTTGATTACTTCCATTTTTCATCTTTACTCTTATATTATGTGTCGTGTTTTAGTTTTTTTGTTCTTTTTGGAGTTTTAAGAAGTCTTGGCTAGGGTCAGGTAGAAAATAAATCTTTTGCAGACAGTAAATAAAATCCAGCTAATTATTTGGAGGAGCTGGGAAGTAGCATTCTTCATTTAACCACTGTAGTGCTGTGTGACTTTTTGTTCTCTGCTTGACTATTGCGGATCTCTGTCTGCAGTTGATTTTTCCTACCATCCCATCCTACTCCTGTTGTGCTTTTCAACTAGATGGCTTTTGAGTTGCCTACCCATGCAATAAATTTGACTTTGGATACTCCTCCTGGTATCATCTCATCAGCTCATTCTACTGAGCACTGAGAGCTCAACTGGGAAGCCCCCTGCCCCACATCTCTTAAACTTGAATTATTTATTGTTTCTTACCTTTCCACTTATTAAAAATGCACTGTATTCATCTGCTTTAACTGCATTTGTGCTTATTCCTACTCTACCTATCTTTTTGCTGCATGTACTTAAAGTGATCAGTTGTATTTAATCAGCTGCATTATTGCACTTACTAGTATCCTGATTACAATAAAACTGTTATTCTAAACCTCTTAGTTTTGATTTATGTGCTTGGGTCCCAAACTAATTATCTCACATTAGGAAGGTTTGAGATCTACACTCTTGTGGCAGGAGAGGTAGCTTAAAACCTTCTGAGTTGGGAATTGCCAGCTGAAGCTTATTGTCTCTGTTATTTTAAAAGTGCCTTTATTCTGCTTTAAGCACTTGGGCTCCAAACCAGTTATTTTACAGTAAGAAGATTTGTGGTCTACACTCATGTGGGAGGAGAGGGTAACCTCCAACCTTCTGAGCTGGGAATTGCTGGTGAAGACCTATTGTGCCTGTTATTCTAAGTGTCTTTGTTCTGGATTATGCACTTGGGCTCCAAACCAGCTATTTTACATTGGGAAGGTTTGTGGTCTGAAAAAAAATATGAACAGCAAACAAACTCCAGAATACCAAAGCAACCAGAAACAGAGACCAAAGAGTAAAGCCCAGCCTTTATTCCAAATGAGACAAGCACTTTTGTCTCAATTATATCCAAAACAAGACTTCATCAAATCTAGAATATCATAAGCACAAAATAAATAATGACAAATGATCACATGTCAATGATTAACATAAAACACAATAAGGGTAATAAGGACGAATACAAAGTATATGATTAAAGAATTCTTAAAAAAATCTAAACAATATTATAAAACATACAAGTAATTCACAAAGACATTTTAAATTCATCTCTTTAATGATTTAAGCTTTAAAAGGCATCCAGTGGATGCCAAATCATTAATACCAGGCCAACCTGCAGCATTAAAATGTAATATCTAAAACAATTCTTGTTTATTCAAAAATAAAGACCAAGGGCCACCCCTAATGTTATGAGCATCTTGTTTGATAACAAAAATGTTAAAACAGTGTTCTGTATATTTGGGAAGATGTTAGAAAAATGCATTTGTAGCTTTTTTCTTTTTAATTTCATACTTGTGTGCATACATCCTGTCTCTTAACCTTCACTCTGTCTTATCAATATAAAAAGCTGAACATTGTTGACACAGTGCAGTGCATACAATATCCCCAGTATTACAATTAAACTTACCTCTCATCTTGAAAGAAAAAATATTGGTATCAAAATGTTCAAATAACAAAATATATTTACAAAATGGTGCATTGTTTCTCCACTCATGGTGCTTTTTGGATTTACAAAAAGGGCACCACTGACATTTATTCACAGAATTGCCAGAACTCACCATGTGTACTGAGCCCTGTTCAATTAGATTCATAAAACGGGGGCCTTTTTTATACACAAAAGTGTTTTTTTTTCCCCTAGTTTTTTTCTTAATATTCAATCCCCATTTAATAGGGCCCAATTATTTATAATAATATTCCAAACTATACAACTATCACTACTGAAGCTGGTAATAAAGGAAGTTGTAAAGTTCCTTTTGTCAACTTGATCTAAAAATAAGTGACGGACTGATGTCATTTGCATAACATCAGACTGAGGGCAGGTTTCAGCAGCTAAAATGCGGGTAAAATAATAATTCTGTCTCTTTCATACAATGGATATAATTGAGATGAAAGTGCTTATCTCTTTTGGAATAAAGGTTGGGCTTTACTCTTTGGTCTTTGATTCGGGCTGCTTTGGTATTCTGAAGAAGGTTTGTGGTCGCCAATCTTGAGGCAGGAGAAGATAGCCTACACTCTTCTGAGTTGGGAATTGCTAGTGTAAGTCTTATTGTGCCTTTATTTGATTGGCTAGAGGGCTAGCTTTTTCAAAATCTGAATCTATCCTTGAGACATTTGGCCACGTTTGGTGAAAACATTACTTGAGATGAAGAGTGTTGTTGGTTTCAGCTAAATTCTACAAAAGCTAAGACTTACATTATCATATCCACTGTTTTAAGACTTGTTTTTTTGCTGCATTAATTGCCTCTTTTTGTGCTGAATATCTATATTTTTTACCTTTTTTACAGACTTTAGTTAGAAATTTATTGGTTCCACTTCAGTGAGAGTACATAGTCCTGAGTCATTTTTTGGCCTGGGATTGCATAAAGAAAAGAAGACTGCTTTGTTTTTGATTGGCTAGTAGGGCAGAGCCTATCACAGTGTAAGTTTCCCTTAAAATGACCTTACATTCTAGACAGATTTTATCTACTAGAACATCTAGTATGCACATAGCTGAACATTGCTCAAGTTCCTTGACCTGTTCAGTATTTAAATTTCCGTCACTCCTCTCTAGTAGATCAGTAGCTATGGATATGGGCTTCTAGACCCTCTCTGTAACCAGTCTGGTTGAGATGGATATTCTGAGGCAATCGCCTTATGTACACTGGCAACCAACTTATATTTAATAAAACAGATAACGTATGTGAGAGGTATAAATACACTTTAACTCTGGAGGCAAAACTCTCTCATACAACCAAAACTAATCCTATAGTGACTGTCAGCAACACTTGCACCATGCCTACTGTACAGGGTAAAGAGCCTACACATAAAACTACTTATGCTGACGCAATTACAGGTAACCTTCCCAAATCACTAAACTCCCCTGCACAACACAATCAAAAAAGGTCCTCAGCCATCACTTAAATACTCTGTTAAATCACCACCCACAGCTCCACACAGTAGCACTGTAGCCAATGCCTCTACTGCTAAGCTCTTAAGGCACACCAGTACACAACCAAATTTCCTCGACATTAGTGATTCTGTAGTGAGGGAACACCAATATCCCTTTTATAAGATTGAGTAAGGAAACCATCACAGTTAACTGCCTTACCAGGGCTATGATCCATCAAGCACATAAGCGCTCAGGTCATTGAACCACAGGTACCAGTATGACTCTGTCACAGTCCATGTAGGTGTTAATGACCTGAGACATACGTCCCTTGATCATATGAAGTGAGACATGATCAAGATCACTGATTATGTGTCCTAGGCAGGCTTGAGCCTATCACTGAGCAGCATATGACCTTCTCCAAGGATAATACCACATTCCCCAATGAAAATGATTGATTTTAACAATTGGCTTAGCTTCTAGGTCATTTCAGTGGGCTACAATATCTGATGGCCTGGGAGGACATGGTTAACAGACCACGCTGCTTTGCCAGTGATGGTCTGCACTTATCTCCTCTAGGCTTTCAGATATTGTCAAAAACCATTTCCACGTCTAAACCTCCATAGTGCTTTTTTAGGCAATGTCAAACTGATAAACCTCTCAAATTAATTGAACATACAAAAGAATATCTGAGGGTGGTGTTGCTCAAGTCTTTACAAAAATCTCCACTCCTTGCAAGCCTTTCTCCCTGCAAAGTGTAAACATCTGTATAGTAACACAAACAGGGTTTAAAGTTGGGAAGAGTGCCCCATCAGTGTAAAAATATAATGCCTTTCACACCTCTGACCAGCTACTGCAAAGGGGAGAACTAAAGGTGATGGAGTCTCCGTCTATATTAAAAAAAACTCCCATCCAGACTAGTTAAAGTGTATGACCCACTGGAACTAGCACATGTGCAAGTCACCATAAGCAGGTTCTCATAACATATCCTTGTAAGCTATAGGTTCCCCTCCATGTCCCAGGAAACCCATGCTACCAGTCTCAATGTACTAGACTCCCTCACCATTCAACTCAATATGATCTTTATGGGGGATCTCAACTACCCCTCTATAGACTGAGAATCCTACACCACTTCTAATGCACAATCCAATTGATTCCTAAATGCCATTAATACCAACAACCTAGAGCAGATGGTCTATTCTCCTACCAGGGGTACAAATGTCCTTGACCTTGTACTCGTGAACATGGGAGAGCAATGTTCCTCACCCAATGTAATGTCCTTGTTTGTCAGATCTGGCCATAAGGCAGCATTGCTGGAAATAAAAATTAAATTTGTGGACCCATTGAAACCAAAAAAACTTTAGGAACTATTCCAATGCTAACCTCTCTCTACTAAGTGACACCTTGGCTAGATTCAAAGCACCCCCAAACCCAATAAACACTATAGCATATGCTGAGCTATTTAAAAAATTCCTGTACAACTATATCAATAGCTGTACAGAGTAAGTTGTGCCCAGTCATATTAAGAGTAAGACAAACTTAAAAGACAAGCCACCCTGGTGGAATCATGATATCAATCTGTTATACAACAAAAGAGAAAAAATCTTGGTCGACCACAGGAGGAACAAAACCCAACATACTAAACGTCCCCTGACCAATCTAAACAAGCAGCTAAGAGGGTTAATTAATTCTTCAAAGGTTAATTTGAAGAAAAAAATAGCTTTTCAGGAAAGGACAACCACAAAGTTTTCTAAGCAAAATCACAAAATGAACAATGTATAGGGAAAAACAACAAACAGAGTCATGAAGGAGAGTGCCACCAGTTTAATCCATCCTGATACCTCGGCTTATCGCCTTCAAGGCCCTTGAAGGTGATAAGCCAAGGTATCAGGATGGATTAAAGTGGTGGCACTCACCTTTGTGACTCTGTTTGTTTTTCTACAGCTATGTCCGTAACCTTAAGGGAAATATGTAACAATGTGAAGAACTTATTGTAAATGGTATCACCCACACTGAACCAGAGGCCATTGCTCCCTACCCTGATAGTCCAAAGGAAAGACTACATACCACAATTCCCCCCAACCATTACTAGGGAATAGGTCATCAATCCGCATTCTAAGGCCTCTCTAGTCCACTTGAATCACTTTTCAATTGGAGCCTACAGTCAGGTTTTGTGTCCAAGGAATGGATGATGGCTACAGTCATTCCCCTTCACAAAGGAGGTACACCCACCAATCCGAGTAAATACAGGCCCATAAGTCTGACCAGCCTCATATGTAAGGCCATGGGAAGAATCATCACGGACATGATAAATGAGGACATAGATAACCTGCAAATGCTGGACCCATCACAGTTCAGCTTGTTAAAGGAAGGTCATACCTATTAAATCTAGTGGACATCTTTAAGAGAGTCACCAAAGCAATGGATGAGGGCAAAACTGTACACACAGCTTACCTCGACTTGGCCAGGGCTTTTGATACAATACTCCACTCAGAAATTATAGACAAGCTCAGTAAATTAGGTAGAAACCCTTTTATCACCCATTGGATAGCCATCTGGCTCACTGATAGGACGCAGGAGGTCAAAATAAGTGAAGCCACCTCCACCAAGAGGCCAATCACTAGCTGAGTCCCTCAGGGCTCAGTACTGGGCCTGCTTCTTTTTGACATCTACTTCTCTGAAGCAGAAGCAAATGTTGAGGGTTTATGATTGACAAAAGTTTGCACAATTGCAAACTGGGGGTTATCATCGACTCCCCCACAGACACTAGCATTTTTCAAGAAGGCCATTCTCTATCAAATGGTGCCATGGTCTTAAATTTAGTGCTAATAAATCCATAATTGTACCCTTTGGGAAAACAACCATCCCAGCTAATTACCATGTTGATAATACTTCCCTAAGAGTTGACCCAGTGCTCAGGGATCTGGATATGCACATGGACAGTAGCCTTACCTTTGACTATGGTCAAAGTGGAATGAAATCCTTTTACATTGTGCAACTTACAAGTAAGGGCATGGCATCTACGTCAAAAGAGGTCATTATCTCACTATACCCTGCTCTTCTCAGACTGATCATAGAGTACAATGCTCCCTTTGTTATGTACCTGGCCAGGCATATGCAGCAACTAGAGCAGCCTAAGAAGTACTTTACAAAAAGAATGCAGGGCTAACAAACCTGCCATATGAGGGACACCTTACAGCTCTTTCCCTCTACTCAGTCTCCAATAGATTGCTGAGGTGTGATCTATGCCTGGCTTACAAGGCATCCACAAACCCAACACTTATTAATCTCATGCAAATTTATAAGTGAAACAGTGCCAGAAATACAAGGTCTATGGATCTGAAATTTGTCTGTGACTTAAACAAAATATGCCAGAGAGACAGATATGTATCCCAGAGAGTGCCCCGCCTATGGAACAGGCTTGTCATCCATGTGATGTTGAGTTCATTTGTTATCCAATTTAAGCACAAGCAGTGGATGGAGAATAGGAAATTTACACCAGGCCTGACACCCATGTCCTTTATGGACCAAGGTAGCTTATAAATGCCTGCCGTCAGTGTCCAGTTTGGAAACAGGATGTCATTATTCTTTTGGTAAAACCTGACTAGGCTTAGAAAACACCCCACCAGGTCATTAGCCTAGTAACAATCTATGAATCTACTAATCAAAGCATCTGAGCCATGTTGCCATTTATACCTTACCAGTATCCACTCGTAGATCTTTTATTCTTTTTCAAGGTGTGATTGGCCTATCATACCTAGGGTAATTTTATGAGTACCCATCCAGTTGTTTAATTCCTTCTTAACAGAAAACAGTGTGTCACATTGCTTGATTTAGAGAGGAAGTTTATTCCAGAGAAGCAGTCACTGCATAACAAATATATCTCTCATCATGATTTGCTTATTTGCTAAAGCAGGGTCATATGTCTGGATCTAGTCTTGACTGGACTGTTTGATTTATAGAAGAATAAGAGGTCTTGGCCTGACAGATCCCTAACAAAACAGAAATCAATGTACAGATTGCTCTAATGAGTCTGTAGGATACTGAATACAGGGAAAGGCCTACAACCTCTCTTGATAGATCAGGTCCTTTGGTCCCATTATCTTTTGTGTCATGCACCTTGAGGGTTTCTCTCTAAGTGTTGATACATTTAGTAAAATTTACTTCAAAGACATCATAATTTTCTGTAATGAGCCTGATCAGTGCAGAATATAGAAGGGTTGCAATTTGTTTAAACCAAGAAGAAATTCCCTTTGTGATCAGTTGTGCTGGACAGAAGGATTTCCTGACCATTGTTGCAACATGATGGTCAAAGGAGAGGAAATTATCTACTCATGTTCCAAGGTCTCTCTCAGCATCATCATTTTGGAGTGAGGTACTTTCTACACTACAAGCTGGGCAGAGAGTTGGTTTGCCAAATGCAACAAAGTTGCATTTATTATCAATTATTTGTGCGTCTATATCATGTTGTTGAAAGACTAAAATGTCGGATGGCAATATGATCATAAATGCCATACATCTAAACTGTTCTTATGGGGGGCTGCACCCCCCCACACACACCCCTCACTAATTATATATACCAACTCCATGATCGCAATACATTGAGGAAAGAGCAAATTTCCTGATCATCACTGTACCACGATCCCGCAACAACACTCTCGATGTACGGCATTTACGATATTATTGCCGTTCGACATTTTCAAAATTCGATAACATGAAGTAGACCCATTATTTGTAGCCCATTTTTAGCACACTATCTATTAGCACGTGTAAGTTCACTTTATAGATTCTACATATCAGAAGGGGATTCAAGTATAACATCCAATTTGCAATCATCAACAAACGTGGTAACCAGAGAACAGCAAAGGTCATAGCATGGAACCCTGTAGTACCACACTGGCTACTTTCATGCTCTGTAAAGACACTTCTGATACCCTTGCAGTACTAATTAAGAAAATCCTTACTTAATGTCTTTTAAAGGCAATGAAATTACAATTACAAGATGTTCGGGATGAAGAAAATAATGCAGTTATTCAATTTCTTTCCAGTAATATATTATCTAAACAGGAATTATAAATGCACATTTAAAATGGCTTTTAGTACAGTATTTGAAACTGACGGCCAACATCCATTTTTGGTGGTCTGGTGTAGCTATTTAGGACACAATTTCTGTTGGCTCCATTCTCTTTTATAAAAGTTTGTGGGCACTTTGACCTTTCAGATAACAATCTCAATATGTTTACTGCAATTCCAAGCTCTAAGAGACTGACCACAGAAAAATGAAACTGAGTCATGTTGAATTTTTTGCATAAAAAAGTGAAATATGAATTACATTACATGTGCATCTCACTTCTGCACAAATTAGCATGTCACAAATGCAAGCAGAGTTTGTGTTTGATGACTTTCTGTCGAGGAACAAAAGTGTCATGGTCCTTGCATCGATAAAAGTACAATTACCCAGGTTCCAACAACTGATTAAAAACATTAATCCTGTGTGCTTGGTCTAGTAAGGAAACGTTGCATACTTCAATGTCACAATTAACTACTAGTTAGCTTTTATCCCCCCTGACATCCTAACACTGAACTTATTATTTGTGCAAGGGAAGCAGGTGATTTCTTATTCTTCTTGATATCAGAAAGTAACCTTTGTTTCACATAATATTGTAATGTGTTTGTGGGAGTTAACTAATCACATCAAGATTATTATGCAAGCATTTATAACATAAACACTTACATGTTCATTAATGTATTATTTGTACCCTCCCAGGCTAAGCGTTAAAATGGAGACCTGTGATCAGTGGTATACTCAAGTTATCAAATGTAAATAAATACATACGTACATACATACATAAACACCTACGTATGTGCAAACATATATCGGGACAATTTTCAGTGGGTGAGAATTAATGTATTTACTGATAAAATGCTACATCAAAGTTCTTTAAATGAGATCATTCATAGGGCTGTTATTAGTCTTGTATGATCCTTGTATGATTTGGAGATGTTATTGCAATACACAACTAAAGCCACAAAATGCTCCCTGTGCAGTGTCACAGCTGAGTGCCTCCAACATTTTGTGTTAGTTCTGTCCTATGGCTGTTCTGTTCTATAAAATTATTATAGTATTATGAACAAAACACATCAGTGTGGAGGTATACTCCGTTTATTTTGCCATATATACATATATTGGAAGCAGATATTTTCCAGCTCTTATAACAGGTCTGTGTCTGAATTTATTTTGAAACTGTACAAGCCACAACTCACAATTTGCATGTGTTCATGATTTAAATGGCTGAATAATACACAATTCCGTGTGCATTCTGGGTTTTATTCTGTTTTTTTTTTCTCTCATACAGACATGATTCAAAAATCAGTAACGTCTGTGAGAGCTTTCCCTTACTTTCAACAAAACAAATTTATTTTGATCTGTGATTCTACATCTGGGAATACTTTGGAAACTATATAAATATAAACTTTTATTTCCTGAATTTACCTGCCAAAGACATTACAGTTGCAAACAGGATCATTTGTCCTTTTGGTATTTTGTTTTTGGCCTTCTTGTCTTTACATGATGTCATAACCCTTGGCATGTTATATAGTAATCCATTACTTGGGCGGCAACTGGGATTCTTAAATCATGGTTAGGAAATTAATAAAAAAGAATCTTGGCTCCTACTTAACCAAATTTATTTCATGCTACTGCCACAAGAGAAATATTCATTTCATTCACTCATTTCTGATACCTACTTTACCACACTAAGGGTGATGGGGGAGCTGGAGTACTGCTTAGCACTCTATAGGCTAAAGCAGAGAATTAGTCCTGGTCTAGATGCCAGTCTATCATAAATAGCAGAAGTACTTGATTAAAAATAACAAACCATGTATGTACATAGTAATATACACATCATACTAAAAAATGCATGTTTCATATTCAACATTCTCTTAATGTCTCTAACAGTGAGTTAACGGTTATACCATTTGACTACATCATATATGATGTTCATTGTGCATCTCATATTATTGCATGTGGTCTGCCAACAGGGACTGAACTTCATCTATGGGTTTTCATTGAGATTAGATTTCAGAGATCTGGGAAAATATATATGTATAGCTTTGTATAGGTTTGCGCAGATCTGAAAGTATTCAACATAATCATAATACAAGAAATTTTCAAAAATTCAATACAAAAATAATCAACATAATCATTATGATAAACATCTAAACAATATGCAGAAAGTAATATACAGGTGGTTAACATGAGATAATGATACACATTTAAGTATCATGCATGTTGCAATTGTAGAACTTTATCATGTATGTGACACTGCCAGCCCAGCTGTCTGGAATTTTGTAAATAATTCTATGTCATTTGTGCATATTAATATGATTCATATGCTTGTATTACAAATGTAAGAGAACTATATGCTATGTGTATATTAAATTATTGGTGCAGAAGTGTGTGTTGAACAGGGTTTGTACAGTACTGAGCTTCAAGGATGTGTCCACAGTGTTCCCTACTGGAAAAGAACAGAAATGTATATAAACTATATACCTGTGCAAATGTATGTTTTAATAGTAGAAGCTGGAACATGCAGAGCTAACTTACAAAAATTCAAGAAAATAAGTTGAAATTGTTTTATGATTGTGTTATCTCCTAGTTTCAGTGAAACAGACACAATATCTAGAGCTAGAGGTTTTTCTATTGTCTCAGAGAGAAGTAATTACTATGTCTAAAATGTAAAAGTGTTTGTTTTACGATGTATAGTTCTTAGCAAACATCTGAGAGATATGTATTTTTAACACAGAGATATTAGTTTTTGTTAGCCTGGGAACTGAAGGCAGGTGACAAAGAGTGGTGTCATCCAAGCTGACCCAGGAGTAATGTTTGATAGTAATTTGAGAGCTCTCTCAGAGACAGACTATGTGCATTTTATATTTTGTCTTTGACCTGGAAAGATCCATCATCAGTATTTTTGTCTGTGTGTTATATGTAAATAAGACTTAGGGCATAGTAGCTGTCTTAGATATAGATAGGAATAAAGCAAATATTAGTTTAGAGGTTTTATATATTTATTTGAGACTGTCCTGCAATGTTGTTTTAAAATATTTCCTGTGATTCTGAACTCTGTAGTTACTGTGTTGGCTGAGTATTGTCTTGTTCTTTTATTATTCATTATTAAATATATTTAAACCTATCTTTGTGGCTGATATTTGTGAGACATATTTAAACTCTTAGAGTACTTGCGTTAGTACGTGGTGACACTGTACATTCCCCCCTAAATAGCCTTGCTCTTGGTCACACTTACCATTTGGATAATAGTGACATTACACAGTAGGATTGGTCTCCCTTTGGGAAGGGCGTTAAAGTAGCTGATAAGGAGTTCTGGTGACAGTGATAACTACCTTATAGTCTGGGCATAAGGGGGCATAGCTAGTAAGCCTTTGCCAACCTTTCCCAGGTCTGTGTTTGTGTATAACCCAAATCTCAAAGTGTGTATATGTGTCAGCTACTTGAGCAGGGACATGAAAAACTGATTGGACAGAGAGAGTGTTGGGAGGACTCAACTTGGGACCCTGGTTCTCTATAACTATGCCAGTGGGCAGTCTTATTGAGGATCTGCAGAAAGAGGGAAAACCAGCCCCAGACTGAGTGTGATCTCTGTGTGCTTTTAAGGGAAATTGTACTTTACTGTGTGTGTACTTGTCATCCTCCCATTGTGTATGCCCCTTACTTTTGCCAGTGGTGAGGATTGAGGCTCCTTCATTACTGGGCCAGTGCAGGGGTGTCACAATGTAAAGCACCATTTGCAGTTAATATCAGAAAAGAATTCGTTTTTTATTAAGTTAGTTTAGGTCTTGACAGTTACAAAGAAACAGTACACAACACAAATCATACTACAATAACATTATGACAACTTATATTCACTTAAATACCAGACACCCAAGTCAGCTGCAAAATGTTCACTGCCAAATCACCAGTAGAAGCAAAGATCTCAAATTAGCATTCTTTAGTATTGCCAATAATAAATAAAGAAAGAAATGATTCACTACTGAAATTTGGTTAACATTGGGAAAAGCTACAAATATTATCTATCATTGAAGCATGGCTTATGGATACATTCAGTCCACTGTTTTACATTTGTTCTAATTACATGACATATAGTGACATGAGATGATAGAAGACTGGGGGAGAGGGTACTTATTAGACTTAGAAACAATACACTAAACGTAACAAAATTACTACTGCTAACATGCAGAATGTCAAAAGCTCTAATAGGGTTTGTTTCACTTTTTTAGTAGGAAAATAACCTCTCCCTCTTTGATCTCAGCAATGGAAAAAGTTATTAAAGTGTGCTGTTACACTTCTTATGCATCTGTCTTTTCTACTTCATTCATTTCTGGGTATACTCCTGATGTTAAAGCTGCAAGTAGTTTGAAACTAAAACAAAAATGGCATGTTTTTTGATGTTTTTAGTTTCACTATCGACTCAGTTTTTTTTTCTTATAACCAGACTCATGAAATGATGCTAACTTATACACTGGCTATGAATTACATATAGCAGCAAAGCATGATTAGTAATCAACAGCTGCATACTGCTTTAGCAGAACAGCTACTTATTACTATATAGCTTCACAAATAAATCATCATATGTGTTCATTTTCAATGTAGGATGCTTCACTTGACAGACATAGTGGACAGTTTGCCTTACTAGGGTAGAAATCTCAACTATTCTTACACTTAGCATAGAGAAAAGTAACTTATACAAAAACACAGGTAGTGAGGCATTATGGGTTCAGTCTTTCAAGATTTCATGTCAGGAGTTTTCTGCTTCAAAAAAATTTTAAAGGGACATCCTTATAAATAAAATTAATTATAAAAATAGCACACTTCTTGCATCAAACATTGGTCAATTTGATATTGTACATGGTCGGAGGATTACTCCCATCTCTAAGGGTTTGTTATCTGAGTAAACACTTTAAGCAAAACTTCCCTTCTGGTTCCGTCCAAAAACTCTGATTCTGCTAGGAGACTTTAGTAGTAATGTTTCAGGCTCAAAAATCACTCTGCTGGACAATGCTTACTGTAACAGGGTCTAAACTGAAGAGTCAAGCAAGCAACTAGGCTAGAAAAACTGATTGGAAATCACACAATCCTGGATCTCATTATAACTAATGAAGCAAAGAAATGTGTATAGATAAAAGTCCTTCCAAGTAACCTCAGTGACCACTGTCCTATAATTTCACCATACTCATATAAGACACCAACAAAGCCATCACATATAGAAATGGAGAGACTAATCTCAGAATAATAGCAAGACACCCCTGAAATCCTAAAAAACAGTTGATTGTTTAATTCTTTATTCTGAACACAATCTAGGCATAGCATGAACACAATCTAAGCATAGCATGAGTCTGCTTTACCAATCCACTTTCACTGATATGAAACTCACTATTCAATTTAATACGAAGGCATGTTGGGGACAAATGTGCCACTGATAACCTTTTTTTCTAATAAAATTAATGACGTAAATAGATGCTTTATGAAAACTCTAGAAGCAAAATCTAGACAATGACATAACCCAGTAAAGGTACTTGGAATGTAGAATGAAATCTAAAGTAGTGAAAAATTCAGCTAAGGCCATGTACCTTAGAAAAAGTCAAGAAACACTCTTCCTAAAACACTTCTGGCATACAATAAAATGACTAACCAGCCAAATCACTGACAAAAGCTACATAGGTAAAGCTTCATAGGTATTCCTTCATCTCAAAGCAATGATAACTACTTCTCTACAAATTATTAAAAAAATGCTTTTCATAACCAGTTGACATCTCAGTCTGAAAGAGATTGGGACACCCCCCGCCCAAGTGCAGTGCCACTTTCTATTTTAAAGAACTTAGAGTTAAAGAAACTAAAGAACAGCTATTGAAAAAAAATGGCAACATCCTTTACAGCAAAAGTCCATATATGCATCTTCAGACTTTCCCTAACAATTAGTATAGTCTCTTCCCTATTCAAGCATCCTATCATTATCCCCCTGCTTAAACTATCATCCCACAAAGAATACAAGGGCTTTGATGAAAATATTTACAAAATGCTAAATAAACAACAAATAGGCAATACAAACAGTTATGAACCACTCTATGACTAACATCATGTGTTTCAAAAATGCTTTCATTACCATGACCCCATTATTTACTGCCAGGAAATATTATATACTCTAGTATGAACAATGTACTTCTTACAGGAGGTGCTCTTTACTGAATTGACAAGAGCCTTCAAAACTGTTAACCTCAATTTATGCAAACTCAGCACTCATTTTTGGTCAAAATATTGTACAAAGGTTTAAAGGCTAGCTCGAAAACAGAACATTTTAGGTTTATATTCACAACACATTCTCTGAAACTGGTATACTCAGCATACGGGTGCCACAAGGGACCGTGTATGGTCTTTTAATATTCTCTCTCTCTCTCTCTCTCTATTAACAATATTCCCCTGGATCTCTCTCTCTCAACTCAGCTTAGTTATGTATGATTATATCAACTTATTTTTTTACTTCAATAAAAAATAACATCCATAAGCTACAAGAAAATCTACAAAGTAAATTCTTAAATCTTTGCGGTTGGACCAACAGCAAACAGCTTATCATCAACCCCAATAACTTATCATCAACTGACTAAATCTAGCTCAGTGATGTTCAACTTCTTCTTCTTCTTCTTCTTCTTCTTTCGGCTTTATCCCGGTTAGGGGTCGCCACAGCGGATCACCTGTCCGCACATTGAATGGCAGTGGAGTTTTACGGTGTTGAGTTGCCAGCCCGGCGCCCAACCTTCCACAGAAGGCACACTCACGCACACCTAAGGCCAATTTAGAGTGTCCAATCCACCTGCAGCATGTCTTTGGGATGTGGGAGGAAACCGGAGCACCCGGAGGAAACCCACGCGACCACAGGGAGGACATGCAGACTCCGCACAGAAGGCACCCCAGCCGAGGATCGAACCGGAGCTCAGTGATGTTCAACACTGATCATAAATTGGCAAAGCTTCCACCACCAGCTGAGAGAAACAGTAACTCAGTCAATGCTCTAAAGAGCATCACATTGCAGAAGTATGTAGGGTTCACTTCTGACCCCACACTATCCTTCAGCCATCACGCTGAGGCTGCTGCATGAGAATAATAACATAGTTAAATCTTAGCTGACATGGTTGCTATCCCCCCCACACACACACACACACACACACACATACACACATGGCTTGGCAAGTCATAGCCAAAAATGTTCCCATACCCTAAATGCAGTGTAGGCTGCCTCTACTGTCACTACGTTCTGTTAATAACAACGTGAAACTCCAAGTAGTAGAAAATAAAATCTGCCTTCTTTTAATTTACTGGATTTAAATGGCTCCCTGAACATACCAGGTCCATGGTTATTCTGAATACATTGATCTTTAAAATTGTAAATCTACAGAAATTCTCCCCTAAGGGCAACTTTAACCATTAAGGACCCAAGTTACACACTTACAGACAACAGTGAAAATGCAATCTCCATAATAAGACAATGATTGAAAACCACAGTAAGTAAAAGAGTTTTTGCAAAACTAGATCCTGCCTCATGGGACCATTTTCCAATACAAAAAAGATCTCAATAAATAAAGCATTAAGAGCAAAATGAGATGTCTTCTAATTGATTGCTATTATGATGCTGGATAACTGCTCCCAAGATGTGTAAGTTTGTAGCTGTGCTCCTGCAAAATTTTTCATTTCACTTTCGTTGGTGTTGCACATATTGTAAATCATGTAAAGAGCCATTTGTATATTTTTATTGTTTTACTGCCTTTTCATTATAGATTCTATTATATATTATAACTCAATCTTGAACTGTTCATTTTTGACTGAATATTCTTCAATACGGAATTTCCTAAACTTTACTGTTTTCAGTTATGTACTGTGCTGTTTGTTATTCAATTGTTTTTATGTATTGTATACTGTTGCCCAACTTGAGTATGGCTTATGGCTGAAAAGGCTCAGTGGACTAGCATACCAACCTGCTTCACAAATTGCAGTTAAATAAGTTTTGCTGTTAATTCTTCATTAGCTGAAATCCACACAGTATGCATCAGGAAACTGAGGGAATCCAATCTAAATATACAGACTGAAGCTCATTGCCATCTGATGGCTTTAGCTTCCTGCTTTAACACTGACTAGACCATTAACTAACTGCCATTGTATATTGCTAATTTCACCAGTATATAACTGTAAAGTGCATCATTCTGACACTAATGACTGGAAGTTTTTCTTGTACTTGTTAGTACAGCTTGCGATGGCACCATAACTGTTACAATGACTAGAATCTTGGGATATCAATAAATTGCCAAAATCTCTGCAAAACTCTGTTGAAAGTATCGATTTAGGATATTTAGGAACATATTAATCCTTTAGTGCAGCGTTTCAGTTAGCTGCTGGATTTACCTTCAAACCAATTTACAGGCTGGTTGCAGGCCACCTTGAGAAAAAGCTTCCTATGTCATGTTCTTTAGCATGCACTTCAACTTGTAGACAGGTAAGCCACTCAAGAGTTCAAATGCATGTTTAGAAGCAGCAGGGAAGCAGATGTACGTTTATGTAGCTCTTGTCTATGGAAATCTCTACCACAGCAGATTGCACAACTCATGTTCGTCGAAAATTTTAACAGGTATGTTCGAACTCTTCTTTTCAGAAAACCAACTTATTTCATTGTACTGATGTTGCTTTCATGTTTCCTGACACTTTTGTTAATGTTTTTCTGTTATATTGGAGTGTAATCATGTTTTCACAAATTTTAAAGGAGCCCTGCTAGCACGCTGCTACTGACTCCTTAAATTTTACAGGTAAATTATCTGGATGCTGTAGCATGCAACTGTGATGCTTTAGGGAAAGGGGTCTGGAATGCAGGAAGCTAAATAGATCTGAAATTGATGAATCTGTGCTTTGCCTTGAGGAATGCTATCAACAAATTCACAGCAGATGCACTACTTCTGTAACAGGCTGTCTCCAGAGATCGAACTGACCTCTTCAACTCACATCTCATATGCATTGCATGAAGCTAGTTCATCAGGTCTAGATACATTAAACAGAAATCAAAATGCTCTTAGCACAAAAGGCCTCCTTCCTTGTCACCCACCAATGAATTTATATAAACTGTTAAAATTCTGCAGGCCTTCTGTATCCTGACCTCAGCAGGTTTTATTTAGTAGAACAATTCAATGCAAATGTATTTCTTGGGAACCTTTACACTGCTCCCTATGCTCCATGTGCTACAAATGCCACTATTTACTAGATGAAAATAAGTATTAAGGATTAAGTAGAGTGTTCCAAAGATCCAGAACTATTTGCCTATATTGATTATGTCCTCTTTGAGTGGGATTTTACTATAACTGCATTTTAAGAAGAATATGTGATAACTTAGATATGGAAAACCAGGAGTGGATAGAAAAATAAAGAGGTTTCATAAAACTTATCAGGAATATTATGTGGCTCAAGTACACTTTTCTTTTAATAATAATGATAATAATAATAATTATTATAATAACAAAAATAATTATTATTATAATAATAACAATAATAAAAGGTATAACATACTTACTTGAACATATAGCTGTATCCCTTGAAAGTTCTACTACAATGGAATGTTTAGAAAACTGGCTCTCTTATTTCTAGCCTGATTCATGGCTGATATAGCACACCAGACCAGAAAAGAAACCTAATACATAAAAAAATTAGCATCTGCAAAAGCTTTAAAGATGTTGGCCATCCTTGGCACAGATAAGTGTGTGTGTGTGTGTGTGTGTGCGTGTGTGTGTGTGTGTGTGTGTGTGTGTGTGTGTGTGTGTGTGTGTGTGTGTGTGTGTGTGTGTATATATATATATATATATATATATATATATATATATATATATATATATATATATTCACAGACAATGAGAGAGTGGGAAACAATCCTGTCCATGTATATATATGTATATATATATATATATATATATATATATATATATATATGCAGAGAGGTGGATGTACACAGATAGACAGGCAGACAGACATATTTTATATAAATAGACAAAGATGCCATCGTATTCTAAATTGCATATAGTTAGATTGAAGATGTGAAAGCAAATATTCTGAAATATTCTGGTATACCTTTTGACTTCCAGAATAGCCTTCACTGTAGATACTACATAAAGGAAGGAAAGATACTATTCACATATGATTCTTTTATGCTGTGAGTAGTATATTTTCAAAATTAGAAACAAAAAGAGCATTATAAAATGGTACTTTTCCCTTCTAGGGCATCTTTGGAAGTGCGATACAAATTCTCAGAAACCATAACTTATAGAATGCTGGCAACGCAGATTGCTTATTGGCTTAGTTAGTTAATTAGTTAATTAATTACTTAAATGTACTTATTAATTTGGTAGAACACTGTTCCACATGCACATTTTTTAGTCTCAGCACCTCTAGTTAAATATGTCACTAATAATATGGTTATAAAAGACTTATGCTGTTTTTATAGCTCTGTGCGGATTTTACTGCTTGGTACATAGGTAAGATCCAGAGATTCACCTGTAACTTTTCTTCTTCAACAGGAGTTGTGGATAGTTATATTACTTAGCTTCTACACGTTGTGAGTCTTCCACACAAAATCAAGTTATAAACACAAAGTAGAGTGATTATATGTAGTATGATTATATCTAGAATCACAAATGCTAAGTGTTAACACAGTCTTTCTGCACAAAGTCACATTTAAAAAGGCATCAAGAATGTTCAAAGTGTTTCAGTGGAATTTGTATTTCAAAGTATTTTCCAAATTCTATTTTTAATAAAATTTCAAACAGCATTCAGAATCTCACAGCTGTTTAAGTTAAACACATTATGAGCAACAGTTTGTTTATCTAAGTGTGATATATTGTAAGCCAGAGTTTTGATGATGCTTGTTTATAGAGATATGGTGAATGATGAGCAACATGTAATTCATTAAAGTGTATTTCATTTACCCAGGCTGTGATAGGCTGATATAAAGTAATTACTAATGCTGTCCATTTTATTTTCAGCAATATCTCTTGGTAAAACAGCCTACATTAGACAAATGTACAATGCACTGATTAAGCACATACACAGGAATTCAATAATCCCTATATGGTCATTTTTCACCATGTGCACACCGTGGAGCGATGTGCACATTGGTGTGGACAGCTTTAGATTCAGTAAGCACCGTGTAGAGGCGCGCACTCCTACATACAAATTACAACATAAGCAGTTGAATTGCATGATAATCAACCAATCATAACTGTGAAGTGATTTGACAAGCTATAAATCAACTGTGGAGAGTCCGTGTTGTTTTTTCTTTTGAACTTCAAAACCTTTGAATGCAGCCACAGAAAGGAGTCTGCATGGACAGAATGTTAGGGGCTACTGCTGCTTTGATTCATTTGTATGTTCTATAGGCCAGAGCCAATGCTGCTGCTGACAATAAGCCTAGGCTGAGATGGAGAAGAGTTTTCAGGCCCCATTTAACATTTCACAACCTACATATAGTGGAAATTGTAGAGTACTACAGGGTAGATAGGGGCACACTACAGGAACTCTGTGACCTCTGCCGTCCTCAACTCAGAGCCAGAGCCAGCAAAGGAGAACCCATCCCAGTGGAGACAAAGACATGTGTAGCACTTAGAATCTTAGCTACAGGTACCTTTTAGAAACCAACAGGCGACACACTGGGGGTGTCACAGGCATCAGCATCTGGGATCCTGCACCAGTTCCGTCCTGAATGCTATGCTCCAATATAACAGTGACCACATATAATTTCCCTGTAGGTCTGAGGAGAGAGCCAGAAATATGCAAGAGTTCTACTGAGTAGCACACTACCCTGAAGTTCTGGGTGCCATACATTGCACATACATAGAAATTAAGGCATCACCCAGAGAACAGAGTAGGCTCTATATAAGCAGGAAGGGCTACCACTCTATCAACTGCCATGTCGTGTGTAATGCCAAGGGAATCATCTTGAACGTATTTGCTGGCAGCAAAGGCAGTTACCACAACTCACATATCTGGCACACATCCCAACTGTACCAAATGTTTGCTAAGGGGGATATCCCACAAGATCATTTACTGTGGGACGCAGGCTATGCACTGGAACTATGGCTGATGACACCCATCAGAAATGCACACACACCAACAGAAGAATTCCATAATAAGGCACATCCACAAACCAGAAATATCATAGAGCATGTATTTGGGCTCCTGAAGTCACAGTTCCAGTGCCTAGATACATCTGGGGGGAGCCCTGCTGTACAATCCATGGACATGTACAGAAATATTCACAGTATGTGCCATGCTACACAACATAATCTTAAGGAAACAGCTTCAGCAGAATCATCAGTGGGAAGGAGCACACATCCCACCATAGTCGCCACAGCCACAGGCAGATGAGAAGTCAGAGGGGGAACCACCACTAGCTGTGGGTGTAAGCAAATGTATGCATGCTCAGTATGCCCTTGTACTGGCTAAAAGACAATGCATAGCACACTCACTCTCCACCTAGTGGCCTAAAACCTTCCTCCTGCTCACATACATATAGTAACACCGATGCCGGGCAACTCACATAACCTTTACCTCCCCATGCATTGGCTGTGTACTACTTGCATTAGACAAAGTCAGTCAAGAACTGAAATGGTGGCAACTGCTGCAGTTACAAGGTAAGTCCTGAACTTGGAGTGTATTGTTTAATAATATGAATGTGTGGCATATCCTTATATTTGATTACTTGGTCCAGTAAGCAAGTAAAAGGTGGGATATTTGAACAGAACATACCTCAACATGTGACAGCAGAGACTTATTTGGCTTATATGCATGCATTACTAAGTAGTAGGCTTCAGGCATCAAAGATTCACAGTCATACCTCTCAAAAGTACTGATTATCACTGCATGCCCTTAGTTTAGCAACATATGTTTCTACTGGAAAATCATTAATGAGAGAAGTTAGAAAGTAATGATACATATTGCAGTTTCTGACTTCACAACCTTCACAAGATCATTCACTATAAAGTTGGGAAATTTGACAGGGACAGCTCATGCTATAGGACTGCAGGACAGCAGCCCCCCAGCTGTAAAAGTAAAGAAAAAAACAGCTGTAAAACAAATGCGAGTCCCGGAACTTTACACATGCACACTCGCAGCATTTCCCAATAACTGGACTGCTAGTGAACCAGTCCAGAGCATGCACATTGAATCTGGACTGCTGCTGACACAGTCCATATTAGGAAGAAAGCCTTAAACAGCAGAGATCCCAGAAGTCTATGCAGTTACAACTGCATAGACTGTAAGGGGATCAGACTGCAATGTCTGCAGGCTGGGTAGCAGCTTGCTCTTGCAGGAAGGAGAAGGACTTTGCTCTCACAGATCAGATGGACAAACTTGCCGCAATGGAGCTAGAGGGAAAGGACTTTGCCTCACAGAGCAGATTGACAAACTTGCAGCACTGGAGCTGTGGTCTTATCAATGGATGGATGAACTTGCAGCTGGTCTGTTATCTACTCAGGTAGGGTGTGTGTGTATGTGTGAAATGCCCCAGTTAAATATACCTGGTGGCTAGACAACTCAGGAAATATACTGGTGGCTAGACTCAAACCCTGCACCTTGGGAGCAGGTTGCAAGAGCTTGAACTCCCTACCCACCACCACTTGTGAAATTTCTGCCTCATATATTTGTTCTTTTGAAATTAAATAATGACAAGCATTTGAATTTCAGACTTTATATTCTTCAGAAAGTACATGGTAACACAAAACCTTTTATTCTACAAATTTTCTGTTTATAAAATCAATATTTGAAATTTGTCCCTATTTCTGGGGCTGAATTCCTCCATTTTTGGCTCTGTCCAGGTTTTTTGTGCTAAGAGGTTGAGAGCTATGGTGAGAACTGAATTCACTGAATGTGTTTGGGAGCTGTATTCCCCCAATATTGGCTTTGTCTAGGTGTTTTGTGCTAAGAGGTTGAGAGCTATGGTGAGAACTGAATCCACTAAATGATAGCCATTTAAGTTTCAGTCCACCTGTCTTTCAAGGAACAGTTGGTTTGGCATAATGGTATGTTGCTCTGACTGTAGTGCACAGGGTTCTGGGTTCAAGTCTTGGCAGTGAAATGCATGGTAGTAATACAGCATTTATTCTAGCAACTTTCCAAGATTATACAAGTAATGTTTAAAATGTGTCCCTAGTTTTGGGACTTTTGCCCCACCCCCCCATAAATGTTGTCTTTTTCCAGATTTCTAGTGCTTCAAAGTTGAAAGGTACAGTTGAGTGTCAAGTGGATTTTACAAGGATCTGAGAGCTTGAAGAGAAATTTAATGCTGGTTATGCTGATCCTGCTTGTATTGTTAACAGTAAAACAGGTAATGTACTTGCTTTTGATGCAGAAGGCTGTGGGTTCTACTCCCACAGTATATAGATGCGTTGCTGATTCTATACTTTGTTGTACTTTAAAAAGGGTGGATGCTGCAGTCCTGAGAATGTCCTCTTTGGTGGAGATACCTAGTAATGATGAACCTGTTGTCAGTTTGCCATCCATTCCCTATTGCAATATTACTAGCTTATCATTTTTTCAATGTAACATAGGAAATTTATTCCTCAATGGCAACAGGCACTTTATTTGCTAGCAGCATCCTCTTCATTAGTTACAGATCTCTTTAATGCGGAATTATTTAGATGACTTTTACTTCTGCAGAGGTTGTGCATATTTACTGATACTGGTGTATTGTAGATGTTTGAGTAGACTTTTATGATGGAAATGTTCTAAACTGGGCAGTTTTGTCATTATTGGTGCATGCATTTTGTTTCATTGTTTACTGGAAAAATGTTCAAAACAATAAATGGAAAATGCTGTCTAACAGCTGTACTGTATTATACAAGGAATATAGTTTAATACAATCAGGAAGGTGTATCAAAGAACACATGTGTTTCCTGTGCAAGGGGCCTATGACATGAAAACAGCCCAAAGTTAATCTTTATTTGCCACTGGCCAGATGAATTTTCTTTGAATGTGGGTTTCAATGCTGTTTCAATGAATGTGAGTTTCAAGGGCAGAGAAGTTTTAATGCTAAGTTTATTTTCATTGTGAGACTGCATTGCTTTCTTTAGCAGATGTCTATTAGTGTTTGTGTTGTAAAATGTAAAAACTTTTAAATGAAATCCAAATCATCATAGTAGTAAAGCAGAATGCACATTACAGTGTTTATGGTAAATAGGGCGAAATAGCCAAGTAATGGGCAATTGGAATAGCTGCAGCAGGAAGGCCCCATTTGACCATGATTTTGTGAGGGGGGGAAGGGTGGCAAAATCAGACACCCCGGCTTAACTATACATCTTAACTGTCCAGATTTTTGCAGAATGAATAGATTTTTGTTTCTTATTTTTGGTTTGTTACTCATAAAATTTGTGGTTTTCTTGCAAATCATTTAAGAATGAAGTCATTAAATAATGATAGACATTGAGTTTCAGACTTCACACTCTTCAGAAAAATGCATGGTAAAGCAAGAACTCTTGTTCTGTCAACTGTCTAAGTTTATACAAGAGCAATTTTAGTACTGTTTGTATGTTCTCCCAATATATTTGGCCTTGTCCAGATTTCCTGAGTTAAGATGATGAGAGGTACACACAAATAAATCACTTTATAGAATTAGGTATATCCAAACCTCTCAATGGTCCCTGATTTTGGCTCAAGATGTTGCTCTCCCCCTAATAATCCCTCCACAAAATGGCAAATTTGGAAGAAAACATGGAGGGTTTACAATTAATAAATAATTGTAACAATCAGAGTTATAGATTATTTTTAATTTCAGAAATGCAAGTAGAGTCTCTTTTTTGTCAGCTGCTCAAGTTAACAGTACCAATATTAAAAAAGTGTCCCTTCTTTGACAGGTTCCCAGCTGTATTGTATGGCTATTTTATATTTTTGCATCACATTTTGGTCCTTTTCTCATAAAATTGTGGTTTTCTGGCAAATTAGTGGCAAATCATTAAAGATTATAGTTAGAAAATAATGACAGACATTTCAGTTTCAGATTTCATACCCTTCAGAAAATTCATACTAATGCAGGACCTACTTATTCTATTATCTTTCTAAGTTTATAAGAGCAATATTTAAACATTTTCCTTATTTTTGGGCCTTTGCCCCACTTCTGTTTATGGCTTTGTCCAGATTTCTTGCTCTGAGGCTGAAAGGAATGACAAATGTGTCAGGGCCATCACCGTCAGCCAGAGACATTTCAAATTGTGACATACTTGTTGCACCCCACTCCCCCACGTAGTGACTCTGGATCTGTCCAAGCAAGGCAAGGAGCAGTTATGCAGTGTAAGTGTGCAGAGTATCCACCCATCCAAGGTAGACACAAGTACTACAGTGGCTTTTCATCTGTCCTTGATTTTGCAGAATGTCCTGGTTTCCTGTCATATTTTATATTGTTGATTTATGCTTCTTCTTCAGAAAATGCATGTTGTTGCAGTGCCTGTTGCTCTGCGTTTAAGTAGCAATGCTTTAATGACAATCATGTAAGCTTGTCTGAGACTGTAAGATGCAAGTATGCAAGTAAGCTTTAATAAGCATACTGTTAAAGAATTACCAACATTGAAAGCATTTTTGTTGTTGCCACGCAGACAATATTTACATAACTAGATAGCGTATAAGCCTTAGGTATTGAAATGCATATGACAGTATTTGTAATAAAGGACAGGATTACAGTATTTTCAGAAGCTCATTACATTTGTTGGAGACTTGCAGTCATCTTTGCATGCTTTACCTGTAAACTAAACAGAATGCCGATCTATCATGTGTGGTCCATAGCCTGTGCAGTAATCCTTTAAGTCATTTTTCTTGAGCTTGTTTCTTGCTTGCCGTTCATTTTTACTTTGATCATGTTTTCCCCATAAAACAAGTAGATAGTTGTCAGGCAGCAGGTCATTTTTGGAAAAGAAACATTTTTACAAGTGGGGGTATCACAGAGATTGCTACTTTCAGCATGTTACTTGGTACTTTTATAAAACTGTATATCAATTATAATTAGAACTGCAGTTCAAGGATAAGTGGTTTGAGTTGAGTGCTGCTTGTTTTTTATACTTGATTTTGACTGGCATTCCAGTAATGTATTTAAAAAGTAATTTATTTTTGTCATGCCTCGCAACCTTTTTGTTTCCATCTAGATATTAAGCAAGCTGTCATGTAGCCAGTGCACTGAAATATTTTTTTCTTCTACAATTCATTTGTCTTGATATCAACCATTTGTCACACATAGTTAGGGTCTGTGTTCCACACTTGCCACTTAAGAGGTTGAAACCTATGACCATAGCAGCGTATTTAATTAAAGTCCCATTTTTTGAAGTTGTTAGCATAGCCCCACCCCCTTCTAGATGGCCACCCCTTCCCATTGGCCCCACCCATTCAGATGTCTCCTGCAGCCCCCCCCTTTGATTTGAAGTCACCAGCCCCCACTGAAATTTGATGCTATCAGCTGTCTGACTTTCCATGGCCAATCTATGTCAAAGGCACAATTAACAGTTCAACACCACAAATGCAGATATACCAAACACTAAGTTAGCTATGAACCCATGAGCATCAGGCACAAAGCTTATGTATCCCTGAATCAAAAAATAGAAAACAGGATATGGCACAGTTCTCATCACTTTCACAGGGTGTTGTGTGTGTGGGGGGGATAGGTTGAGACAAAGGATTGGTGAGTGTGTGTGATTAAGAAAGAGAAGCAGACAGACAGTTAGATATACCAACAAATGGGCCAGTGAGACAAAATGAGTAACTGTTGTGTGTGTGTGTCTGTACAGGTTCTTCAGGTGACATTAGTGTGTGAGTGTCTACCTCTTGGTATGTCGGACAGGTGTGAGCTGTTCATGGTAGAGGTGGCAGTTCATCATCATCATCCTAACTACAAGAACTGGCTCTACCAGGAGTTGCACTAGTATAACCACTACAACAATCAGATGCAGTGCTGCTACCTGAATGTGACTGATGTCTGCTAGATGAGCTCCCTTCATGGGGATGCCCAGGACCATGACCCCATGGCTTGCTATGTTTGGGTGTGGACAACACATCCACTGACAGAGCAGTGGAAGTACTGCCACTATCTGAGCATGATCGGGCATGGCCATGTTTGCTAACAGCTGATGATGTGGGTCACATATGCCCACAACCACAAAGATGCCATTCCCCTCTCAGCAGATGTGCCATCACAGACAATGCTTGTTCTATGACATACACCCCTACTTCCATCACAGATATCCCTTGTTCCAATGTGTCATTCATCAGATCCATTGAATCGGCAACATGGTGGATGCAGTCATGCATGTCAGACTGTGCAGCATCTACTCCCCTGAGCATTTGTCCAGAGTATCTATGGGACTGTGCCTGTGCCTCTTTGATGGCCCTAAACATATGTTGAGTGGCATGGGAAGAGATACCTGCACCAGATGGAGGAGGGATAGCAGCCCCCTTCTAAGCACCCCTATCAACCCTCCTGCATGACATCTCATCATCACTTTGGCTATGGCCAGACTCAACAGGCATTGAAGCTGAACTAGCTACACTTCTCTGATCAAGGGCCTTGCCCTCCACCTGTACAATATATGTGGCCTCAGTGGAATGGGTAGGCATAGGCCTACTGGCTGTGTTAGATGGAAGTGAAGGGGATGCCTGTATGTCAACCTCAGTATCAGATTCAACCTCTACACCCCCAAATGTTCCTCAGTTTGGCCACTGTGATCATCAGAGTCTGGTGATACACTGACATCAGGTGGCAGAGGGCCACACTCCCACTGTCATGATCACCTGTGATAAAAAGCACCAAACACATGAATACACTAATACCTACACTACTATACTGCAATATATGCTAACAAAGTAACAGTGATGCCACTATTGTAATCAGTACAGCAATATACACAACAGGCCTGACATCAACAGCACATGCTAAATATTTCTTTAAATTGCTCAGCAGTACTGACATAAAAATGGTTGGTTACCATCTATCAAAGACATTCTCCTCTATAATCCAGATGATCCTGGAAGTAGTTAAGCAGGAGGTAAAAGCAACATCATCACTATAAACAGTAACACTCGGGGTAATACCTTTACCCCTTTATATGTCCATTAAGCATACTTTCAACAAGAACATGGCTTTCAACTGAAACTTAACCTAATAACTGTAGCAATCTTTAATACCCCCCCAAATACATGTGACACAGAAATAATGTATTCATTGCAATTGTTTTACTATACACCAATCTTCAATTGTTGAGATGCAAAACCTACCTGGAAGCTCCTCCTGGGAGTCCTTGCTGTCTCTGACACTGTTGCTCCCACATCCAGGACATGCTGCACTACACTCTCTTGTGAGATGGCTGGATCCCTGATATTGGCCAGGAACTCTTCATTAGGTGTTAGTGGTGGTTGCTTAGCAGGCCTTCCCCTGGTAACCATGTGGTCATGGCCTACTGCAATTGCTCTCCTCCATGCAGATGTAATCATGTCAGTGGCCCTGTGGTGCACCTGCTCATATGACCTGCCATGGCCCACCATGGCATTCAGATCAGAAATATCTGTTGCCAAATTTGTATCTGACATACCATATCTCCCCATCCCCTTTCCAGCAGAAAAGCACCATGTTGCCTAAAGGCATCCATAATGACTTGGTTCTCAGCATCGGTGATGGAGGGTCTCCGAGGACTGGCACTCCTGGATGGCATACTCCTATGTGTCTTAAAAGAGAACAGAAGGATAATACACATAAATATTGGATAATTGATTCCAGATAAAACAGAAGAGGTAGCCACTCAGTATTACCCCCTGTAGAAACATACTGCTGTCTACAGATGTGAAATGCAAACAACAGGCAGGATGAAAAACTAGGAGAGTAACAAGAGCAACATATCCTTGTTTTGTCATAACAGAAACTCACCTTTGTTTCCCCAACAAAAGTTCAAGCTATCCTTATTCATGCCATAATAATAACTCATCTTTTCTCCTCCTCCCACAAAAGAACAGTCTATCTTTGCTCTCCCGAAAAGAACAGGAAATTGATACATTTTTCTAACAAACCATCTTTAAAATGCTAAATGTGCTATTAAAGGAACTGTCCCTGAAACATTTGTACATATTTATCACACAGCATTCCATTTTCATGTATTGGCAATCATGTACACCTCCAAAATGGCTTGGCAAACATGTGCATGCCATCAGTATACTTCTAACTAATTCATACAGATAAAACTGTAAAAGCCTTCACTTCAGGTTGGTGTTAAATAGATTCCAGCATATGTAGTATGACAACAAAATGCAAATATACCTTCTCAAGTGTAGTAATCCTTTGTGCACATATATCCCAAAGTAATAGCCTCTGTTCAGTTTTCTGGAGATAAACAAGTCTCCTCAACCTTAGTTTGTCTATCTACATGCTTGCCTTTTTATATGGGGTAGATTCAGGGTTGTTAACATGGTGAAGATTCAAATGAGATGTGAACTCATTAGAATTGCTAAATCCCAAAAAAATGGATCCATGTAGGAGATGTAAACATAGTGCAGGCACTCCCTCAGTGTTTGTTGTTAATGGATTGCAACTGTGAATGATTAGTGGTTGGGAGAAGGAAACATAACAGTACTGCAAGCTAACTTATTTCTTCTGGGTGAGTCAGGTTAGATTTACAAAGTGTTAGATATAAGGCTGGAAATGTAAGTAAGCAGCACACAAGTAACATGTTGTGTTCCTTAACATACAATATACCCTTACTTTGTTGGCAACTGCATATGACATTATTATCAGTTAAAATTCTCTCACATTTTAAGGGCAATGATATAGAATGCCTTATGCACTGCATGTCTCAGATTACTGCTCAGATAAATGAAGAATGGCCAACAAACATGGAAATGTAAGGCAGAGGTTTATATCTGCAAGCAATAATCATGACAGGTTGTGTGATCACTAGGTGCACTACATCCAAAACTAATATATGTGCAATAACACTTGTATGATTTAACATCAGTGTAAATGCTGTTGTAGTTGATTGTGTGCATATTGATTTAAGTTCTTTGCTCCAAAGCTGTTTGTGTGGCAAAGAGGGATAAGGCACCCATCCTGTGTTCTAAAGGTGCATTGAAGTGTGAGTTCAAATCCAGACCTATGTGGAAATATCTCATGTGTGCTAACAGTTTGTACTCTGTACATTATAGACTGATAGTCTTCATTTCAACTACCTCTTTCTTTTCATTTTTTTTATTTGACAGTATTTGATGAATGAGACACTTAGCACAAACATGAGAAATGGAGAAAAATGAATGTCAGATTTGGCTATACTCATCTGGTTTGCAAGAAGCACAGCAATGCACAAACTGGACAAGTGGACAACCCAGGAAGCGGACAGGACCCAGACAACTAAAAATTGAAACCAGATGCATTCAAGTAATACCATTGGACATAGCACAAACTGTGAAGCGACATTGTGCTGTGGTTAACAACAAGACCTTAAGAATGATTATAAAATAGGAAATCTCATGTAACTATTCCTGTGGCAGCAGGTATAACTATAAGGCTGGAATTCAGATGGCTCTGGGTTTTAATACAAGCTGTGCAAACTTTGTTTTACTGTTGTCACATTGCAGTTTATAGCAATAAACTGCAACATAGACAACTGTTTTCTCAACCTTTATGTGGCAACAGGTATAAATGTAAGACTGCCATACACATGGTTCTGGGTTCAAATGCAGCCTCTGCCATGCACTTTTGCTGTTTTTCTACTTTCCATTATTGTCACTATCACTTATAATATTTTACATAATGGAGCTGATATGAATTATACCAGTGAGGGCTAACATACTAGTACTGTATCAGTTATTTCAGTATATAGCTATGTATTATCACATATATTATCAGATGTATGACTGTGGGTATACTGTGTACTATATTCCTGTAAGGATATTCCTGTTATCAGGATTGGCATGGTGTTCACATCTGGCTAGCATGCACACACATACACACACACACACACACACACACACACACACACACACACACACACACACACGTAATGTCTCACTGCTTTGCAATTTTGCACTTTGATTACCATTGCACAAACATGGTGTTTGGTGGTGTGCACTGTGTTTGCACAATGGTAAGCAGAGCATAACAGTTTCAAACAGTGTGCACACTCCCAGTAAGTGCAATAATAGGAACCGGTGGGAATCTGTCACTGTCCATTTTTCTTGATCCTTGGTAGACATGGCAGGCTTTGGTTGAGAAGGTGTCAGGTTTAGGGCACAGAGATGGGGTGTCCAGGAGTCCAAGATTTTTATTGGACTCCAAGTTAAGCACCACAGTGACCAGCTCCTGCAGGGGGACTCTTCTGGCTCCCAGTATGTCAGGAGCTTGGGATAGTTTAGCCTGGGCTGTATCCAGTGCCATCGGTATCCTGTACACCGGTGAACAATGTAGGCATCATTATAATGACCTATGGAACAGGACGAGGGATACTCTTGATCACTGGATAAAGGAAAATGAAATTTCGGATATCCCAAAGCTGTGTAGGTATACACTACAGGAAGTACTTTTGAGACTTAAAAGCTGAATATAGGAAAGACTGGTATACATGATGGTATTCTGGTCTGTTCTGTTTTTCTAAAGCTGCTATGGCCTGCAAGATGAATGTGCGAACCCATGGGGCTAGGCTGGTGAGGATGAGGGAAGCATGTGGTATATATATGCAGTAGAAGAGTACTGTTATTGTATCATTAAAAGTTAAAGATAATGGTTTTGGTATTTTATAGACTTGTATCACATTGAGCATGCATATCTCAACTGTAAAAGCAAGTATGCATACATTAGTTTGCAACATAAACCAAAACCAAAAGTGCACTATTAGACTTTAGTCAGAAGTTGTGGGGACAAATACCACACTTCCCAACTATTCAATACAGTTAAATTATTCAATTATATATAACTAAATTAAAGCCTCTATACCAGTGGCACAAATGCCCATGGACATGTCAAGGAGTACTTTCTGCAATCTGTAGTATAGTGTGCATCTGTTAGGAGTTGGTAGTCTTAAAGGTAAAAGTTATCTGTTAGGAGATGTTAGTCTTAAAAGCAAAGGTTAAAATAATAAAATAAAATAATTGTATTAATGCATTCAGTGTAACATATGAAGGTAGTAATGTTATCTCTTGTTTTAATCTCACCACAACCCTTATCACTGTTTTTTATTTATATTTTATTATTTTATATATATATATATATATATATATATATATATATTTTTTTTTTTTTTTTTAATTTTATTACGTGTTGTCAAAATGTGTTCATGTCATCCATGTGTACCACATTACTGAATGCTCCACAGCACACTGAGGTAGGCCTGCCCACAGTATCTGACTGCCCCCCTCCACCAGCTTTAGCACCATTGCCCAGCATGTCTGAGACCCGACCTGGCAACACCATCAGTTTACTATCATATTGTCGAGTGCACATTGCTTGACTCTGCATATGAGTGACTTTTGTCAGCAAATCCCGTAATGCCAAACAGTCAAAATGTCACAAAAACACTGAAATCAACATTTCCAGCCACTCTACACCCCAAAACAAGTGCTAACATGGGTCAAAAGGGGAACGGGATTTTGTGATTCACAATTTTGGGATGTTGCCACACTCCTTTCATACATAGTCGCTCGACCATCCACCTGGTCAACATTATGATGGTAAACCACACCATTTCTGCTGCCCCTGCACTACCAGTCCCTTCAGGTAGTCCTGCCTTGGTGTCTCGTCCAGTGGTTCCCTAAAGGAGCAGTAGCAGACGTGGTGATTTTATCACCAGCACCAGGTTGCCAGGGATGTTGCATAGGCTAGTGTGCTGCACTGTTGGTACACATCTATGCCAGCTGGAGAGGCTGATTTCCCTCATTTTGCAGAGTACCAGGAGGAGGAGAAGGCAACATCAAGCACTCTAGTCATCTGTGGACTGAGGTGACAGTAATGACATCCCAGTGGGTGAGGACTCGATTCCCACTGTCACCCAGCTTGATGACCATGGGTTCTTAATTTTCCCACCCTCACCCCAGTCATGGTGTCCCCCAGCCTTTTGTGTTCATCACCATTCTTATCTCTTGTCTTGTTTGTCTTGTCTGTCTGCAATTGCTTCCTCACCTACCCAACTTACCTGACCTAGACATACCTATGTCTCTTCCCCAACATTTCTCTCTCTCTCAAAAAAAAAAATGGGTGCATGATATGATGGCATGACTTATGATGTGCATAATATAGGTATTCAATACCACTATGGACACTTGGTGGTCAAAGTTCAGATTGCTATCTGCATGTATTCCCAGTGCTTGCATCACTGGGTTTCTGCATAGCAGGACTGCTGTCAATGCTGTGGTTAACATGGAATTCTACTTTTCAGACAGACAACATTACAAACTCACATTTCTGCATTTATTTGTAGATTGTGTGCCTTTGTCACTATTCAGTTATGTGTGTTAGTTCCTCCTGTACTATGTTATCACCAATGGTGGACTCAATGATTGCACACAATATGCAAGAATTAGCAAACTTGGTAAACCAAATGGCATATACTTTAGCTTGCAATGTAGAAAAATAGAGTTCAAAGAATGAAGGGCCAAGCATAGATCCCTTGGGTTTGCCAATGATGAATGGTCTAATGGTACAGGTTGATTCACCAGCTGACACTTGATGTGTTCTGTTAGTGAGCCATTTTGTTACCCAATAACTGTCATAAAGCTGAATTCCCAGCTTAAAGGTTTTCTCACTGATACCTGTGTGAAGAATTATGCCAAAACCCTAGGCCAGATCACGACAGGCATTATTCACTTTCTTACCTTCATCTAGCCCTATCACACTGAATCACTGGGCTGTGACAACATCAAAAATCACATATAGTGTGACTCGGTACAGACACCTTCTTGATACAATTGAAAACACAGTTCAGCACACCCTCCACACAACCTATGTTGCCATACAAGGGCATACATCAACATCCATCTATCTGAGTTGCGGGGACAGCACCTATGCATGCATATATAGAGAACTCCAGGCTCTCCTCAACCATGTGGTAGACCAACATGTCATCATGGACCTCTTCTACAAGTACACTAGTAATATTTCAGGTGTTTGAAACAGACTGTGTGAGTTATTAATGCTACATCAAGTGTGTTACAGCTGCTAGATGTCCTCAGAGAGGTCATCGAGTGAATGCATAATAACAACAGCATCATCTTGTGGAACTTGACCAGGTCAAGGCATTTGATACAAATCTACACTGAGGTATTAAATAAACACTGTCATATATGGCCATAAACAGCAATATCACCAAATGGGTAGACCAGTGTATTACATATGTGGTATCTCACTATGTTGAAATGTGTGACATGCCCTAAATCACAGGTCCAGTGATCAGGTCGATACATCAGAGTTGTGTGCTAGGCCCTATCCTGCCCATTGGTTAAGGGATGGACATCATAGATGACATATACATGTGTGTCCAAACAGCTGCATTAAGGACTACAGACTGTGGGCAATTGCTGACTCCAACTGTGAAATTAGTATAATGCAGACAGTATTAACACATACCAAACACTGCTGCCTCATCCATGACAACACAAAAACATGGAGGGATTCGTTGAATCAGGAAAGAAACACATCACCCAAGTATAATGTAGATATCACAGCCTATAATCAGACCAATAGATATGTAACCCATGTCATGGAGTAGATAGTAGTTGGTACATCCACCAGCATGTTGTCAGAGTGCTGGCTAATCCCTTGAATGTAACACAAGTAGTGGGTATGTGAAGGATATGCACATCAGAGGCCATAATACCTTCATGGTTCCCAGTCTTCATCATACCAACATCTGTGTACAATGCACCCTTCTTCATGTACACCCTACACACCTTCCAGTGATGTGTAACTGAAGAGTGCCACCTTTGTCATAGTGCACTGTCACACAGCGTATTGGCCATACCTTGGTATTGTTTCTGTGGAATATACATGACTGATGGTGCGGAACATCAATCAAGTTGTAATGCCACATGCATGTTTGCTACCTGCTCTGCCTATGCACACACTACATACATAGGTGTTTGACAACATTAATTGTGTGTATATCACTAGTGACAGTGTGGACTGTACTATATATATATATATATATATATATATATATATATATATATATATATATATATATACATATATATATATATATATATATATATATATATGGATCTACTTGACATGGTCGACATTTCACAATGTCAAAATTCATATGGCTGAGACCATATGATCGACATTCGAAATGTTGACCATGTTGTTGTTGTACAAGTAAAAAATAAAAAACACAAAAAAACTTACCTTCACACTGCTATATATATATATATATATATATATATATATTTGTATATATATATATATATATATATATATATATATATATATCCTTGATGGAGTTGCTGCATATCCGTAAGTCAAACTCCACTCGAGCAACCTGCAAACAAGGCCTCAACCTGGTCTGTAACACTAATAGAAATTGTTGACAGGATAAATTTGTATCCCAAAGACTTTACCATTTGTGGAATAGACTCTGTCTCCATGTCAAGCAGAGTAACTCTGTAGCCCTCTTTAAGAGGAACCTGGATGACTGGATTGAAAATAGAAAACACACCCCTGGGATCTACTGAACACAGGAAACAAGTGCAACATTTTGGAAACATGGGCAAAATTCTTGGCTAGGCTTATAAGGGCCTCTGGGCCAATAGCACAGTATCATACTATGAACATATATATATGTAGTGTGACAAAGCGAGATACTGCCAGCACAGCTATCTGAAATTTTGTAAAGAATTATATATCATTTGTGAATATCAACATGATTCATATAAGATGCGTGTGTTACAACTGTATTAGAACTGTATGTCATGTGTATATCAAACAGACGTGTTGAAAAGGGTCTTTGCAAAGTGCTTGAAATTTGTCTACAGTGTGCCCTACTGGAATAGAACAGAAATGTACATGCACTATTGTAACTGTTTAAATGTATATATTTTAACAGTGGAAACTGGAACATATGGGGGATAACTTCAGTCCACCAAAATGTCAGAAAATAGCTGAAATTAAATTACTTTGTGGCTATACAATAAAAGATGATATCTTTCAGTTTCAATGCAGCAAGAACACACAATGTCTAAAACTAAGGAGCTTTCTGTATTGTCTTGGAAGTGGTTTATTGTTTTCTTACTTCCAGCATCTGCCAAAGATCTGAGGAAAAGCCATTGTCTATGTATTTGTATAGGTAGATGCTAAATGCTACCAGCTGTTATCAGTGGTTGTTTTGGGCCTGGGAACTAGGAGTCAGATGACAAGACATTGTCACTCTGCAAGCTATCCAACCGTAATACTTGAGATATTAATTTAAGAATTATCAGATAGAGACCCAGCATTCTGTAGTCTGTCTTTGACATGAAAACAACTAGAAGATCTATTCATCACATTTGCCTTGCTCTGATGAAGTAAGTTTCTAAGGCATAGTAATTCTCTTACATACACTCAGGAATATAGCAAAGTTTAGTTTAGATATTTTTCTTTCTTTATTTGACACTGTCCTGCAATATTGTTTTAAATACTTCAAGAAGTGTCCCAGACACCGAATGAAGCAACCAATGATTAAAAGTAGATACTGTCCAAAAGAAATATACATTGGTCACACACAGCTATAAAAATCCTTTAATATAGAAACAAACAAACAGAGTGAGTGCTTTCACTGAGTCAATCCATTTCATCAGACTAATACAAAACACCATGAGACATTTCATTAAAAAGGCTCAAGAGTCCAAATGCACCAATCAAATAAAAACATAAATCAAATCCACATACTGCTTAGAGACAAACCATACATATGAAATACATAACACTATATTTAAAATACACTGATAAAATAAATTGTCAAAGATGTAATATATGAATAGACATAAAAATATTTAACTAATAACTTAATGTTTAAGGGGTCTAGTCCTTAAGAAGGGTTTTAATGACACCATACTATTTAAACCTGGTGGTTTATCAGCTTGAAGTTGAATGATCTACTTTTGCTCTTCAGCCTCAGTCCGATTTTTAAAGTTACCCACTCTCTTGTTCTCAGACACTATCTGTAAAATGAAAAAAATTGAATTTATGTAAAGGACCATCTCTACTTACATGCATAGCTATTGCGTTATTTTCTTTTACATTTTTAATATCCCTTTGATGTTCCAAGATTCTGTCTTTGGAAAGGTGATTCATCTTACCAATGTAGAAGGCATAACATACTTTGCAAAAACCAAAATACACAACATTCTCAGAGCAGTAATCTGCATATCATGTAGCCTCAAACTTAAACCCTGTATGGGGATGCATAAACTGCCTCCCTGTATAAATGGAGGAACATGCCATACATCTCCTACAAGTACAGGTGCCTATTCTATGAGACATCATGTGCTTTTGGGCATCCACTGCCTTGTAACATAGATGTTTTTTCAGTGATCTATTCTTCTTAAAAGAAAAGGAAGGTATGTCACTTATCTTTCCATCCAGTTCTTTCACCATAGAGAGAATATCCCAATTGCTCTTAATGACCTCACAGACTATTTGTATGTTGCTAGCAAAGGTCAAAGGCATTCTAATCATACCATCTTGCCTACCCTTAATATCACACAGAATACTTTCACTGTTTTCATCAGGTCTAGATACTAGTACCTGTCCATCATTATAATATGGTCATCTCCCTTGTCCCTCCCTCCATGCCATTCCAATCTGTCTATCTATATCTTGTTCTTTATAGCCCTTCTCCATAAATTCATTTTTTATTGAAAGTAAAGCCTCATGTAAAAGTTCATCATCATTATAAAGGCACATGATTCGAAAAATCTGCCCCTTCAATACATTCTGTTTAGTATGCTTAGGATGCATACTTCCATTGTGTAAAACATTATGTTTCCTGACTGGTTTCCTATATAGGGAAGTAGAGAGTATGCCAACTGCATCTCTTTTAACCCTAACATCAAGAAATTCAATCTCATATAAAGAGTACTTACATGTAAACCTAAGAAAATTTGTAACAGTATTGAGATAATGTAAGAACTCATTCAGGCTTTGCTCAGTGCCTTGCACAAAATAAAAATGTTGTCTGCAAATCTTTTATACCATTTGATGGAGTTAATAAAGCCATTGCCAGAAAGAACAAAATTCATCTCCCATTGTGCTAGAGAAAGGTTGGCATAGCTATTGGCACATGCTGTGCCCATAGCCATGCCAACTCTCTGTATGTAATATTCATCGTTAAACATACAAACATTGTTGTCTAGAATGATCTCCTGCAATGCACATAACAGTCTGACTTTCCTAGGGCACATATTTTTGTCAATTAGTAGTTCTCAAATGTTTTCTATCCCCCAAGTATTGGGAATTACAGTGAACAGTGAGTCAATGTCAAGAGTCACAAACCAACAAGGGCTATCTAATTATTATACTTGCATTCCTAACTCACTTAAAAATTCTTGGTATCTTTAAGAACAGTGACACAATCATTTAACACAGGGTGCAGGTTCTTTTCTACAAAAATGGAGATGGGCTCAGTTACCCACCCCCTACCCAACACAATTGGATGCATTGGGGGATTAAGCAGGTCTTTATGCACTTTGGGTAGACCGTATATTATAGGCATGGTGGGAGAATCAACCTTAAAATAGTCAAACAGAGAATCTGATATCATACCAGTTAAAAGTAAATCAAATACAAAAAATTGTGTTCTAGCAATAACTGCATTAACTGTCTGTAAAGTTATACATTCATAGGTATTACCATCTTGCACAAATTTCATTATACCTGCTATGTGCAAATCTCTATCTAGGATGACAATACTCCCTCCTTTATTGGCAGGGTGTATTTCAATGCATGTCAGTCCTTTAAGTTTGTATAGAGCCTGTTGTTCCACTGCAGTTAAATTGTGGAATATAATACTGTTGTTCTCAACAAATTTGTTCCTAATTTGTTTTTCACACACATACACAAATAAATCAATTACTGCATTACTAGGTGGGATAAACACACTAGGTTTCTTAAAGGCATTGTATTCATATAAGTCCCCTTGAAACATAGCTTTCAATGTTAACGTTCTTCCAAATAACTTAAGATCCTTCAGTACATCAACTAATTCTGCTCTTTGTGCCAGAACGAAACTCAACCCTCTATTTAACAGTCTCAAATACATTTCAGTTAAAGGAAAAATGGAAATGTTAAAAACTAAATCTGTTTGGCCCTGCTTTCCAGTCCTAGTGTGCTCGTCCATGCTGTGTGGGTGTCGTATCTTTCCGTTGGTAATTCAGCTCCTGGACCTCCCTCAAACAGGTAAAGGATTCTGTAATAAAAATTTTCGTTGTGATGAAGAAGCACCAACAGCCCCTTGTTGTACATTGTTAAATCCTGTCCGCATCATCGGAGCTTGTTTATGTTTTACTCCTGGTAGGGCATCATTACTTGAATGGCATGTATCTATGTCTTGGCCACATTTGAATGTGGTTGCTGAAATTTCTTCTGGCTTATTGATTGCCTTCAATGAATCATCTAATGTATTAGGAGCATCCCCCAATGATGGTATGGCTGTCTCAATAGGAGGGACAGCTGGTCCAATGGTTAAGTTCGTATCAGTGTTGCTCAGCCCATTTCCTGGTACTCGCCAAACTCCCTCTGCATTATGTGTTTCTCTAGACCACGAAAACACATTCCCTGTTCGAAAATCATTCAAATCCCTATGTATTTTCCTGGTTTTAGTGATAGAAAGTCTTTGCTGATACAGATAAATATTCTGATGTAGACTGTCAAGTTTGTCCCCATAGATGTCTACATTATAATTGTCATATATATCATTCTGTATACGGTAAATCTCACTGAGAAGATCGCTCTCCTCATGCTGGAAGAAATCAATAAACAGCTGCATATATTTTGTGCTGCATTCCAAATTGAGCATTTGCCAGTGCCAAAGTAGGTTTGGAAATGTTTGGCCATAACTTGGCATAGGCAATACTCTGAGCCCTTTCGGTACGATGTTAAATTTGAGGGAGGCTTCAAAGTGGAAGCGCTGCCACTGCAGACGCTTGTACTTGTAAAGTTTATTCTCCAACATATGGAATTCTTTTAAAAAATGTTCATACTGATTATAATCCACTGTCACCATACCTTGCTGAACCTGTAAGTCCTCGGTTAGCAGTGGATTAGCTTGCAGGTTTAAAAGGGAATCTAACAGTTCGGTCATCCTCTTCCCATTCGTAGCTGTAGCAGCTCGCATGTTATCAATAAAAATCTCAGCTCACTGAGTCTCATCTATTCCTTCAGCCATGTTCAGTGGGGGATAAAAGAGCAAAAGTGCAAAACAAGAAGTGTCCCAGACACTGAATGAAGCAACCAATGATAAAAAGTAGATACTGTCCAAAAGAAATATACGTTGGTCACACACGGCTATAAAAATCCTTTAATGTAGAAACAAACAAACAGCATGAGCGCTTTCATGGAGTCAATCCGCTTCTTCAGACTAATACAAAATACCATGAGACATCTCATTAAAAAGGCTCAAGAGTTCAAATGCACCAATCATATAAAAACATAAATCAAATCCACATACTGCTTAGAGACAAACTATGAAATAAATAACATATTTAAAATACATTGATAAAACAAATTGTCAAAAATGTAATATATGAACAGACATAAAATAATTAACTAATAACTTAATGTTTAAGGGGTCTAGTCCTTAAGAAAGGTTTTAATGGCACCATACTATTTAAACCTGGTGGTTTATCAGCTTGAAGTTGAATGATCCACTTTTGCTCTTCAGCCTCAGTCCGATTTTTAAAGTTACACCCTCTCTTGTTGTCAGGCACTATCTGCAAAATAAAAAAAACTTGAATTTATGTAAAGGACCCTCTCTACTTACATGCATAGCTAATGCGTTATTTTCTTTTACATTTTTAATATCCCTGAGATGTTCCAGGATTCTGACTTTGAAAAGACGATTCATCTTACCTACATAGAAGACATAGCATACTGTGCAAAAACCAAAATACACAACATTCTCAGTACGGCAATCCGCATAGAATGTAACCTCCAACTTAAACCCTGTATGGGGATGCATAAACTGCCTCCCTGTATAAATGGAGGAACATGCCATACATCTCCTACAAGTATAGGTGCCTAATCTATCAGACGTCATGTGCTTTTGGCGATCCACTACCTTGTAACAAAGATGATTTTTCAGCGACCTATTCTTCTTAAAAGAAAAGGAAGGTGTGTCACTTATCTTTCCATCCAGTTCTTTCACCATAGAGAGAATATCCCATTTACTCTTAATGACCTCACAAACTATCTGTATGTTGCTAGCAACCTTCAAACACTGGACCCCACCCAGTTTGGGTTTGTGAAGGGACGATCTTGTCTCCTGAACCTGATTGACTTCTTTGAATCAGTCTCCAGAGCCATGGACAAGGGTAAGGTGGTCCACACAGCCTATCTAGACCTTGCCAAGGCCTTTGATACCATCCCCCACTCTGGAATCATAGATAAACTTACTAAGTTGGGCATTAATCCCTATGTCACCCAATGGGTTGCTAAATGGCTTACTGATAGAACCCACACTGTAAAAGTAGCCGACTCCAAATCCAGCTCTAGACAAGTGACAAGTGGAGTACCTCAGGGTTCAGTCCTGGGGCCGCTCTTGTTTGGCATCTACTTCTCTGAAGTACAGGTCAACACTAAGGGACTCTGGCTAACAAAGTTTGCAGATGACTGCAAACTGGGAGCCATTATTGAATCCCCAAATGATGTGGATACTCTACAAAAGGGCCTTACAGAAACAGATGCTTGGTGCCAGAGCCATGGGCTCAAGCTCAGTGCCAAGAAATGTATTGTTATCCCCTTTGGGAAAAAACATGTATCCATGAATTACCATATAGATGGCAGTACACTAAACACAGAAAGTGTGATAAGAGACTTAGGGACACAGGTGGACAGTGGTCTCACCTTCGATAACCACATCGCCACAACAGTCAGGAAATCCTTCTATGTGGCACACCTCATCACGAAGGGCTTTTCATCCAGAAAAAAGGAGGTCATTGTCCTACTGTACTCATCCCTCATTAGACCCATTATAGAATACAACGCCCCATTTGGTATGTACCTCTCAAGACATCTGCAACAACTGGAAAGGCCTCAGAAATACCTCACTAAAAGAATCACAGGCCTAAAGCAGATGCCCTACGCTGACCGCCTTAAAAAACTCCAGCTAAACTCTGTCGCATATCGTCTACTCAGAGGCGATCTCTGCTTAACATACAAAGCCATGTCAAACCCAGAGCTGTTGGACATGCTACACTTAAAGAAATCCCAATCCCTCAGAGCTACACGCTCCAGAGATCTAAACCTCGTCATCACAATAAACAAAACATGCTGGAGGGATAGGTTCCTGACCCAGAGACTCCCAGACTCTGGAATAGATTGCCCATACATGTCAAGCAGAGTGCCTCTTTGGACCTCTTCAAGAGGAACCTTGATGATTGGATGGGAGAAAGGAAATTCACCCCAGGGATCACGTCAGTCGCCCTGCTAGACAGGGGTCCAGGGAAGTAAATAATGTGGGAAGAAATAGACAGGGAATTGTTATGGCTAGGCTTGTATAGGCCCTAGGGCTGATAGCCTAGTACCAACCTATGAACCTATGAACCTATGAACCTATGAGCAAAGGTCAAAGGCATTCTAATCGTACCATCTTGCCTACACTTAATATCACACAGAATACTTTGACTGCTTTCATCAGGTCTAGATACTAGAACCTGTCCATCATTATAATATGGTCGACATCTCCTTTGTCTCTCCCTCCATGCCATTCCAATCTGTCTATCTATATCTTGTTCTGTATAGCTCCTCTCCATAAATTCCTTCTTTATTGAAAGTAAAGCCTCATGTAAGAATTCATCATCATTATAAAGGCGCATGATTCAAAAAATCTGCCCCTTTAATACATTCTGTTTAGTATGCTTAGGATGTGTAAAACATTATTTTTCCTGACTGGTTTCCTATATAGGAAAGTAGTGAGTACGCCAACTGCATCTCTTTTAACCCTAACATCAAGAAATTCAATCTCGTATAAAGAGTACTTACATGTAAATCTAAGAAAATTAGGAACAGTACTGAGATAATGTAAGAACTCATTCAGGCTTTGCTCAGTGCCCTTCCACAAAAGAAAAATGTTGTCCACAAATCTTTTATACCATTTGATGGAGTCAATAAAGCCATTGCCAGAAAGAACAAAATTTGTCTCCCATTGTACTAGGGAAAGGTTGGCGTAGCTATTGGCACATGCTGTGTCCATAGTTATGCCAACTTTCTGTATGTAATATTCATCATTAAACATACAAACATTGTTGTCTAGAATGATCTCCTGCAATGCACATAACAGTCTGATTTTCCTAGGGCACATATTTTTGTCAGTTAGTAGTTCTCGAATGTTTTCTATCCCCCAAATATTGGGGATTACAGTGAATAGTGACTCAATGTCAAGAGTCACAAACCAACAAGGGCTATCTAACAATTGTACTTGCATACCTAACTCACTTAAAAAAATCTTGGTATCTTTAAGAACAGTGACACAATCATTTAACACAGGGTGCAGGTTCTTTTCTACAAAAATGGAGATGGGCTCAGTTACCCACCCCCTACCCAACACAATTGGATGCATTGGGGGATTAAGCAGGTCTTTATGCACTTTGGGTAGACCGTATATTATAGGGATGGTGGGAGAATCACCCTTAAAATATTCAAACAGAGAATCTGATATCATACCAGTTAAAAGTAATTCAAAGACAAAAAAATGTGTTCTATCAATAACTGCATTAACTGTCTGTAAAGTTATACATTCATAGGTATTACCATTTTGCACAAGCTTCATCATACCTGCTACGTACATATCTCCATCTAGGATGACAATACCCCCTCCTTTATTGGCAGGCTGTATTTCAATGCATGTCAGACCTTTAAGTTCATAGAGAACCTGTTGTTCCACTGCAGTTAAATTATGGAACATAGTACTGTTGTTCTCAGCAAATTTGTCCCTAATTTGTTTTTCACACACGTCCACAAATAAATCAATGACTGGATTACTAGGTGGGATAAACACACTAGGTTTCTTAAAGGCATTGTATTCATATAAGTCCCCTTGAAACATAGCTTTCAATGTTAACGTTCTTTCAAATAGTTTCATTCCGGCACAAAGAGCGGAATTAGTTGATGTACTGAAGGATCTTAAGTTATTTGGAAGAATGTTAACATTGACATTTAACTGCACTGGAACAACAGGCTCTCTATGAACTTAAAGGTATGACATGCACTGAAATAGACCCTGCCGATAAAGGAGGGGGTATTGTCATCCTAGATAGATATTTGTACGTAGCAGGTATGATGAAACTTGTGCAGATGGTAATACCTATGTATCTATAACTTTACAGACAGTTAATGCGGTTATTGATAGAACACATTTTTTTTGTCTTTGATTTACTTTTAACTGGTATGATATCAGATTCTCTGAATATTTTAAGGTTGATTCTCCCACCATCGCTATAATATACGGTCTACCAAAAGATCATAAAGACCTACTTAATCCCCCCATGCATCCAATTGTGTTGGGTAGGGGAAGGGTAACTGAGCCCCTCTCCATTTTTGTAGAAAAGAACCTGCACGCTGTGTTAAATGATTGTGTCACTGTTATTAAAGATACCAAAAAATTTTTAAAGTGAGTTAGATATGCAAGTCAATTGTTAGATAGCCCTTGTTGGTTTGTGACTCTTGACATTGAGTCACTTTTCACTGTAATCCCCAATACTTGGGGGATAGAAAACATTTGAAAACTACTAACTGACAAAGATATGTGCCCTAGGAAAATCAGACTGTTATGTGCATTGCAGGAGATCATTCTAGACAACAATGTTTGTATGTTTAATGATGAATATCACATACAGAAAGCTGGCATAGCTATGGGCACAGCATGTGCCAATAGCTACGCCAACCTTTCTATAGTACAATGGGAGAAGAATTTTGTTCTTTCTGGCAATGGCTTTATTGACTCCATCAAATGGTATAAAAGATTTGTGGATGACATTTTTCTTTTGTGGCAGGGCACTGAGCAAAGCCAGAATGAGTTATTACATTATCTCAGTACTGTTACTAATTTTCTTAGGTTTACACGTAAGTACTCTTTATACGAGATTGAATTTCTTGATGTTAGGGTTAAAAGAGATGCAGTTGGCGTACTCACTACTACCCTATATAGGAAACCAGTCAGGAAAAATAATGTTTTACACAATGGAAGTATGCATCATAAGCATACTAAACAGAATGTATTGAAGGGGCAGATTTTTTGAATCCTGTGTCTTTATAATGATGATGAACTCTTACATGAGGCTTTGCTTTCAATGAAGAAGGAATTTATGGAGAGGAGCTATAAAGAACGAGATATAGATAGACAGACTGGAATGGCATGGAGGGAGAGACAAAGGAGTTGTCGACCATATTATAATGATGGACAGGTTCTAGTATCTAGGCCTGATGAAAACAGTGAAAGTATTCTGTGTGATATTAAGGGTAGGCAAGATAGTACGATTAGAATGCCTTTGACCTTTGCTAGCAACATACAGGTAGTCTGTGAGGTCATTAAGAGCAATTAGGATATTTTCTCTATGGTGAAAGAACTGGATGGAAAGATAAGTGACACACCCTCCTTTTCTTTTAAGAAGAATAGATCACTGAAAAAAACATCTATGTTACAAGGCAGTGGATGCCCAAAAGCATATGATATCTGATAGAATAGGCACTTATACTTGTAGGAGATGTATGGCATGTTCCTCCATTTATACAGGGAGGCAGTTTATGCATCCCCATACAGGGTTTAAGTTTGAGGCTACATTCTATGCGGATTGCTGCACTGAGAATGTGGTGTATTTTGGTTTTTGCACAGTATGCTATATCTTCTATGTAGGTAAGACGAATCGTCTTTTCAAAGATAGAATCCTGGAAAATCTCAGGGATATTAACAATGTAAAAGAAAATAATGCATTAGCTATGCATGTAAGTACAGAGGGTCCTTTACATAAATTCAAGTTTTTTATTTTTACAGATAGTGCCTGAGAACAAGAGAGGGGGGTAACTTTAAAAATCGGACTGAGACTGAAGAGCAAAAGTGGATCATTTAACTTCAAGCTGATAAAACACCAGGTTTAAATAGTATGGTGTCATTAAAACCTTTCTTAAGGACTAGACCCCTTAAATATTAAGTTATTAGTTAATTATTTTTATGTCTATTCATATATTACATCTTTGACAATTTGTTTTATCAGTGCATTTTAAATATGTTATTTATGTCATATGTATGGTTTGTTTCTAAGCAGTATGTGGATTTGATTTATGTTTTTATTTGATTGATGCATTTTGACTCTTGAGCCTTTTTAATGAGATGTCTCATGGTGTTTTGTATTAGTCTGAAGAAGTATATATATATATATATATGTATATATATATATATTTAGTAGTGTCTTTTTCTTTTATTTATTATTAATTATATTTAAACCTTTCATTGTGGCTGATCTGTGTAGAGATATTTAAGTTCTGAGAGTACTTGCATATTTATTAGGTGACATTGTGTAGGCCACTCCTAATAGCCTTGTTTTGGTTAACTATCATTTGCATTAATATTATTCAGTATATTGGCTGCCCCTGGAAGGGCTTTAAGGTAGCTGGCAGGAGTGACTGGTGGCAGTGAAAACTACCTTATAGTCTGGGCAGAAGGGGGTATAACTAGCAAACCTGTGCCAGCCTTTCCCATGTGTGCATGTCAATCAAACCTCAAAGGGTCTGTGTGTCTACTATTTGGGCAGGGACACAAAGTACTGGCTGGACCGAGTGAGTGCTGGAAATCTTGGCTTGGTCACTCGGCTTAGCTCTCAACTCTATAGCTGTAGCAGTGGGGAGTCTTATTGGGGATCTGGAGAAAGAGGGAGAAACCAGCCCAGACTGATTGTGGTCTCTGTGTCCTCTTAAGGGGAAATTGCACTTGATGCAGAGAGCTGAATCTGGAAATAGTGTGTGTGTACTTGTCATCCTCCCAGTGTACGTCCCCCACTGTTGCCAGTGGTGAGGATTGAGGCTCCTTGATTAATGGTCCAATGGTGGAGCATCACATATATATGTATCTATATATATATTTATATATATATATATATATATATATATATATATATATATATATATATATATATATATATATATACATATATATATATATATATATATATATATATATATATATATATACATACACACACACACACACACACACACACACACACACACACACACACACACACACACACACACACATATATATATGTATATATATATATATATATATATATATATATATATATATATATATATATATATATATATATATAAATATCTATATGGGTTCCCTACCTTAGAGCGAAAGCTCGGAAGATCGACACTGACATCACCAATGCCAGAAGACTGATGGAGCAGATAACTGACAACTTGGAATCCCAAAAGCAAAAACAACGACACAGGAAATGTGTGAGCATGACTAGGTTAGTGTGCGATAGTGAGGGATTTAGGGTTAGGGTGCGTGTAAGGTGTGTGTGCAATAGTGAGGGATTTAGGGTTAGGGTGCATGTAAGGTAAGTGTGCGATAGTGAAGGACTTGAGGGTTGGGGCGGATTAAGTGAGTTAGGGTTAGTGTGCGGGTAAGGTAAGTGACGATAGTGAGGGACTTGAGGTTTAGGGGTGGATTAAGTGAGTTAGGGTTAGGGTTGCTGGTAAGGTAAGTGTGCGATAGTGATGGACCTTAGGGTTAGGGTTTGGGTTAAGGTTATTGCATAGATAGTTGTGTGTAAGGTGTAGTGTAGGTTTTCAGGTTGTTGGTGTGCTTGTGTTGTGTGTGTGATGTGTGGAACAGCGAACGTTTTGTTTTGTTAGCTGTCGGTATTGTGGTTTGTCGGGCATGTGAGCGTTCGTGTTTTTGTGGTTTCATTCTTGTGGTGTCAGTGTTGTGGACTGTTGGTCTAACGTAGTAGACCCATATATATATATATATATATATATATATATATATATATATATATATATATATATATGGATCTAGGACATTTGATCGAAAGAGCAAACGTCCGAATCAATTTAGGGAGAGCATACTTACACGAAAGTGCTTTTCACCAAAGAAGCACTTTCCCATAAGTATGCCTGTTGCTGACATCATACTATGGTGCGGATAAGGGAAAATTCCCTTTTCCTCAATGTAGTGCGGTCTCGGAGGGAGAATATTAAAGTAGGGGGTGTGGGGTTCACAGCCCCCCACATGGGGGGGGGGTGCAGGTGGCGAAACCTCCTTGCAGAAACATAAATGTAGTGTTTTTTTTTAACACTCTTTAACGAAAGCACTTTTTCAGTGAAAGCACTTTCATTAAAGTGTGTTCGGTGGTTATGGATTCAGACGTTTGATCTTTCGATCAAACATCCTAGATCCATATATATATATATATATATATATATATATATATATATATATATATATTTATATACTTAAATATTTATTTTACATTTGTTAACCAGGAAAGTCTGACTTAGAATGAGCCAATTTTCAGTGAAGGTCCATGGAGAAACCCTCCATATGCATGTTTTGTAACATGTAGGGAAACCGGAGCACCTGGAGGAAACCCACATGAATGCAGGGAGGACATGCAGACTCCGCACAGAAGGCACCCCAGCCGAGATTCAAACTGGAGAATCTCTTGCTGTGAGGTGACAATGCTACTGCTGAACCACTGCACAGATATAGATATAGATGTATATAGATAGATAAATATATATGCCATGCAAACTAGGCAACTAGCCTGCATTGCCATACTGTTGCAGACAGGTATAGCAGTGTCTCTCCTAACACTTCCTGCAGGTATTGCAGCACGAGGACAGTGTGCATGGTCACCTTATCACCCTCACAGAGTGTGGATGTTATCATAATAGTTGGTCGTGTGTGTGTGTGTGTGTGTGTGTGTGTGTGTGTGTGTGTGTGTGTGTGTGTGTGTGTGTGTGTGTGTGTGTGTGTGTGTGTGTGTGTGTGCAGTCTCTTCTCTTATCACTCTAAATCACATATGTTATGTCAGAGGCATAGGATTAGTGGTGGTATGATTCTGATATTGTCCACAATTTTGGTTGGTTCTTGTAATGTTTTCAAAGATCTTTTACCTGTGGCCACCTGGCTGAAGACCTCTGCTGTGAGTACACTCATATTCAGGCATTTTGGTTTGCACAACTTCACGGTGTACACCTTACACCTATTGTATGTCACATCCCTGATAGATGTCCTCTGCATTATTCATGTAAGGATGCTTATCTCACTCAAGTATCTTCCCCATTGTTATGTCACTTTCTGTGACAGTCACTAACAACACATTTTCACTGTGAAGGACATACTGTACCAAACAGATATGTGATTGGTGTTGCTGCTACAACCATATTCCATTGACATGCCCTCCACTGCTGTACATGAGGGAGTTTCACTTGTCCTCTTTCCATGGGTTCATTCCTACAATTCATCTGTGTGTCCCTATTCAATATACATGCTTCCCCTAACTGATCATTTTACATGGCAGTCTACATCCTGTTACAGATCATTAACAGAGCTCCAGTACCGAATGCCAGGAATGGGCTATCACAATACTCTGCACTGTAGGTACACTGTCCTATACTGTGTTTGGACCATATACTTCACATTCATACCGCTCAACTATCCATACTGTATATTCCCAGGATGTCTAGATGTTTTTCTTATCAGATTTGTGGCTTTCTGCCTTGTCACTGGGATGATCTCTGGAGTGATGTGACTCAGTATTACATACATTTGAGTGCATACCTCTCAGCTGTCCTGATTTGTGCAGAATGTCCAGTTTCAGTCACATATTTCTGATCTTTTCCTCATAGCATTTTTGTTTCTGGAAAATCATTGGCATTCCAACTAATGTCTGATTTTTGAGTTTCAAACCTCATGCTCAACAGAAAGTTCATGCTAATGTACAATGTATCTATTCTGCCAACCATCTAAGTTTGGAAGTGCAATATTACAAAATTGTCCTGTTTTGGTATTTTGTCCCCCCACTATGTATGCCTTTGTCCACATATGTTGCTCAAAGGGGATAACAGGTATTTTAAGTTTAATTCTATTACATATCTATGTGACATCTATGGCAAATATATCCTTATTTCTGATTAAATGTCCCCAAATTATGTTGGCCTTTGTGGAAATATGTTGCACTAATAGATTCACAGCATACCTCTCAAGTGTACAAATCTAATTTTTGCAGGATGTCCATATTTTTGGAACATTTCTCCTAAAATTGTGATTTTCTACAAATCACTGACAAATTATTGAAGGTTGAAGTCAGAAAATAATGACAGATATTTGAGTTTCAGGCTTCCTACCATTCAGAAAATTCATGTTAATGCAAAACATATTATTCAGTCAATTTTCTACATTTGTAAGAGCAATATTTTAAAAAAGACTCCCTTTATTTGGCCTTTTGTCCCCCCAATATTGATGTCTTTGTCCAGATTTCTTGCTCTTAGATGTTGAGAGGTATGATTCACAGCTGTCTATGAAGTCCTGGTGGTCATTGTTGCATTCTCCACAAATTTGCCAACCATAGGTGCTCTGCTTTCAGCAAAATTGTATCTGCATTCGCTTACATGGTTTTCTGTCTGGCAACACTGTTGCTGGCCATGAAACCTAACTTAGACACATCGCATTCGCCGGGGAGCATTTAAACCATAATTTTGCTGTTAATATCTCAGACATACAATAATGTCTGAGAAGTGTATGAACTCAGCTGAGGTAGGCTTTCTGACAAATTACAGTGTTCAGCAGTAAGAAACTAGAAAATTTAGAAAAAGTAAAAGATTTAAAATGCAGTCTACTAACCTAACCAGATTAGTAAAGTAAGAATTGAGAATTGCAACTTGTAGAAATAGCTCTTAGTTTTAAATATAGTAAATGAATTGTAAAGGGGACTTGAAATGACACGGAACAGTCTGAAATTATCTGGTTTATAAATCAAGGGGGAAACATGCCTATACAGGGACCCCAGGTCACATAAAAGGCTAGAGGAATATATAAACAGTTCCATCTAGATGCTGCAGAAGAACAGTGTGATGCAAAGCCCAGTTGTTTTTTCTAGTAAGGAGATGATTTTCATATTAACAGGTTACATAGGCAGCACAATCAGAAGACTAATGAGCCAGTCATGGAAAACTTTAAAAAAATGGTACAGGGAGTATTCACCTGAAAAACTTAGGAGTTCTGATGAGACACACATTTTCTGAAAGAAGATAACTAAGATAATATAATTAACTGTCTAGATAAGAAAAATCAGCCCTTGACTATAAAGTGAGAAAAGACTATTTGTCATCAGTTTTGTGCAGTACATTTGCTCTCACTACATATTTAAATCCTCATTCTTTTCTTTTCTTTTGTATGATTTTTTTTACCCCTGTGCCTACTAAACACCAAGCCCCCTAGTCTTATATTATGCTATCTGAGGAGGCTGTCAGCCAGCAGACATCAAGGCGCTTTGTGCTCTGATAAACATCCCTGTAAACAGATAATGTTTCATTTTGTGGCCTAGCCACACCCAAACATCACTGCAAAGGCCACCTATGTCCCTTGATTCATGAATGCATCCTCTTGAAATGTGCTAAGAGTTTTATCACTACTGGCTTTGGTGGCTACACCCACATCTTCCTGGTGCCTACTTCATGCATCATGACAGGCCTCAGTTCTCCAGATGGGGCCCTGCTATTAGAGTACTAATATTAGTCTGGAGGAAACCATACTTTCCTACACCCCAGGTTGGGATCACCAATCCTCTCATCTTCTGCCATCAAATATCCAAACCACTAGTAGAACTCAGATCACCTGAGTTGTAGTCAGGTATTTATCCCTGTGTACTGCTGTCACCATACTTCTCAACCTCTTAGCACAAGAAATCTGAAAAAAAGCCAAAAATAATGGCGGGGACAAAACCCCCCCAAAATAGGTATAGATTTTCAATATTGCTCTTATAAGCTTAAAACACTTTTAGAATAACAGGATTTGTGCTTGCATGCAGTTTCTGAAGGATATGAAATCTGACACTCAATTGTATATCATTACTTAGTGACTTCAACTGTCAGTGATTTGCCAGAAAAACACAACTTTTATGAGGAACAGATCAAAAGTATGAAGCAAAAATCTGGACAGTTGGGGGATTTGACTGTCAGAGCCTTAAATCCTCATCCTTTTGTAAATGCATTCATGTTAACTGCTTTTAAAGCTATTTCAGTAGTATGATATTGTCCCAGCATGTTGCTGTCTGGTTTAACATTTGCTTTGTGGCCAGAAGAAACCAATATCTTCTTTCCTTAGATCAGCTTGAATAGCTTTTTGGTTCTGGTTAGTGGGTAAAATTCATAAACATGATATAGACTAGTTAAGTAAGATAAACAGAATGATTGAAGTTTTGACACAATGCAAAGAAAGACTAGGAAGCCTATCACATAAGAATTCACCATAAGTAAAGAAATACTGCATGGTTAAGATGAGAGTTATTATAATTCAAAAAAGAACAAGAAGCTATAGGCTTTTATTATATAATGTAGAGTGAATACCAGTTACTTTACCAATCAATGTCACATCCAAATAATCATGCAATTAGATATTTCATAAGTAAAGACCAGAGGGAAAGTATTATTTAGAATTCTTTGAAAAAAATCATAAACCCCCTATAGTCTCTGACCCCACCCCACACTGAAATACACTGAAATAGTTAATCACCTATATATAGTAGGCAAACACATTATTTTTTAAGAAAGTATGAGTGTGCATACATCCTCTCACATAGCCCCATCATTAAATTTGCCTAAATAGATAAATCACTAATATTAACAACTATGTAGTATCCTTGTTGCCTACCTTGGTACTCTGCTGCCCTCAAGTTGCCACTCTCTGTTCGGGAAACACAAGTTAAGCACACATCAAGATGGCTATGTTGCAAAAACATGCATACACTTCTAATTGCTCCCCAAATGTTCCAGGTTAAACATATTTTCAGAGAGTATATTAAATAGTATCACTTGTCTATCTGCCCCTCCCAAGCTTATATCAATTCTTCAGTCTCTAGCTCCTCCGCTTTCCCTCTTATGCTGTCTGCTTCCAAGGCTGACATCTGTAAGACATTTTTTAATTTATAGATATGTGTAGTATAACTCCATCCTACAATTATTTACCTAATTCGTGTTTACCAATGCAGGACTGTTATTTCTTTTCCTTCCTTCTCCCTCTTTCTCTCTAGTAGGGTGTAAAGGAGTTACATGGTTCACTGGAAACATCCCTAAAGCATACACACAGTAGGCTCATCCAAAAGGCAGCCTGAATGCACTCAATCCACCCACCATTTATTTAGGACTAGCATTGTATCGCCTCTGCCCTTGTGCTTTAAGTAAGTGTTTGAGGTATCCAATATTTCTGCATATGTTTTAGCCTGCACAATGACTAGTCTGAAGACAAGTGCTTCAGTGTCCTGGTCTGTAAGCAACAACCTTATAGTCTGTAAACCCTCCTCCACTGACATCCTGCTGGTCAGCTTTTACTCTTTACATCCCAACAGACACTAACATTTACTTATACTGCTCTTACTCAAACTATTTTTTTCTGTTATATTTACTTCACTTCTTCTAGACTTGGTACTCCCATTATTTATATCTGCCTGTCTTGTCTTTCTTCAGTGGAACTGCATGCCTAGAAGAAGTCACTCTTGCCCCCCCCCCCTCTGCTTTCTTATTTCTCCTTGCCAGGAACAGTTATTAAACCACTTTCAGCTCTGAGCTAGTATTTGTACACAGTCACTATTGACTCAGTGCACTCAACTCTGGCTCTTTAGTGTGTTTTTATGTTTATTTTTTTATAGACTTGTCCCTCCAAGCAAATAGATATGTATGTAACAGTAAAGTCTGCAGTTTGAACACCAGTCTGTGTGCTTTATTTTTATGTAAATTTTAACTATTATAACAGCCTAAAACAAAGAACTTTGTCCACTATAATAGTTCCATTTTCTTAGACCACACCAGTCCCACTGGTACTTTCTTCCTCAACTGCACTCAGTTGATTGTTTCTGTTGTCCTCTGTCTCCCTTCCTTAAGTTTTTTTCTACTTTGCCCCAGCTGCTTGTGTAACTAATATCAGTTCTCCTTACCACTGGACAGTTATTCAGTTAAGTAATTTTTTTTATAATTATATATCACCATTAGTCAGGTCAAGGAGATATTGGACTAACTCTACTACTAAAACTGCGTCCTACAGCAACAAACTCAAGACTTTCATCTTCTAGCATAGAGGCCTTTTAAACTGCATTATTCCTTTTACTTATCTCTCTCAGCAGATTTGTGGCTGTTTAAGTTCAGTCACTGATTGCTTTTCTCTATCCCTTTGCCAAGTGTTCAACCCACTTCATTCACCTTTGCTAATGATTGTGCTCACTCCACTCCTCTATCCTACCCCCAATTCCAACCTACCCCCTCTTACTCTACAATTAAACTTCCATAGCACCAGCCACATATTCCTCAAACCAATAATATTGGTTCCCTCCAGAAGAAAAACAATCAGTAAAATTACTCCCAGTAGTAACACCCACTCTAGTTTACCAAGCAACACTCTCTCCCAAACTGTCCTACTCTTAGCCCTCTGTGACTATCACATTTCATCTCTTCTACCAACCCAGTACCCTCCTAACATTTCTAATCCTAATTTACAAGAAAGATAAAACCCAAGTTAAATAAGATGCCCCAACTCAGATTATTTTACTATTCCTCCTCACTCTACTAGCCTTCATCATCAATTATCAAATCCACCTCCTTCAAATACTTAGGACTTCAAACAAATCCTGATAAAGAATATCAACATCTACCTAGCCTATCTTCATCCATAACGTCCTATATCTACAAACCACATGTGATTTATCTATAAATATCTCAAACCTACCTGTACAACAGGGTGTTCCACTCAAAACTGGTAATCTAGTTCAATTTAGGGGGTGAAGGAACAGTCAGCATGAAAAGTTCAAAATATAAAGTGTATTTATTTAACCATTTAAAAATAAAAAAATAACCAGGATTAAGCACGTTCGTATTTCTCAAGAGATTTCATCAGAATAACAAGTATACAGTTTCCCTCCCTCCCTTTATATCTTCACTGAAATTAGTGTGAACTTAAAAACAAAATTAGGCATTACAATTTTAAAGGAACACACAAAAACTCTGTGCCTCCCCAGAATTACAAAAGAGCTTCAAACATTACTTATGTGACTTATAAAGTGTTAAAAATCCTTTAAAAACAGTTTCAATGTTTTAAACATAGTAATAAAAATGAAAATGTGAAAATGTAAACAAATATAAATAAAAATAAAAACTAGGTTACAACTCAAATTTCTTAAAATTACTTGAGAAGAAAAAAAATCCAGGGCTATGCATGATCTTAAAATTCTAAAAGCACTATTAAAAGACATACACACATATAAAAATGCTTCAGTTAAAATAATTTAAAACCAAATTCATATTTTCATGACTCTAAGCTTCAGTGCTAGTTGAAAAGCAGTGTTGTCATCCAGACCAGACCGGAGGGGGAGTTACTTCTTTATACTGAAGGAAATTTTCCCAATTGTCTCCTAGAGATTCTTTCAACAATTTCAATAATTCCGAATAAAAATATGTTGCTATTATTACAAGTTTCTCTCAAATACAATCACTTCCTGTTGTCACAGAAATTGCTGCTGTCAAAGGAGAGCTTAGCAAACTGATTGAGTTCCTTACACAAACATGCAACAGAATTATTAACGGAGACACCCTCCTTATGGGATGCCAGCAGAATTATTAATGCAGATGAGCATGAAGCAGACAGGCAAATGAACGAGTGTAATTTTTGTGCTGGTGTAACCCCTCAAAGTAAGAGGAATACAAAAGAGAACAATGGTTGGCGGTATGAATGCAATCGAACATTCGACTGTGCAAACCAATAGAAGCCATGTTAAAGGTACTATAAATAATTTTAATACTTTTGCTGGGGATACTATCAGTTTTTAATTAATTCAGTGAAGATATATAGTGAGGAGGAGAAGCTGTACACTTGTCATTCTGATGAAATCTCCTGAGAGAGAAAAAAACACTTAGTCCTGGTTATTTATTTATTTTTATTTTTAAATGGTTAAGGTTGGAAGGCAAAGACAGAAAGATAAAGAAAATTGTCAGACACCCTTCACAAGGGATGCCAGCAACAACCTGCTCACCAATCTACAGGACATTAAAGGCTGATGGAAGGAGTATTTCCAGCAGATTCTGAATGAAGAAAACCTCACAAAAGCTATACTGTCCCAGAAAAGCCTATGATCAGATAAGAAGAGGAGCCCACCTTAGAAGACATAAGAATAGCACTAAGGAAAATGAAGTCAGGGAAAGTGGCAGGCTCAGACAAGGTCATAGCAGATATGATAAAGATGCTGCATGAGATAGGGGAGAAATGCCTCCTAAGGGTACTCATAGCAGTGTGGACAGAAAGGTATATCTCAGATGACTGAAGAATAAGAATACTAGTGACAGTGTTCAAGAATAAACAGGACATTCACAACTGTGGGCAGTACAGTGGCATCAAACTCCTATTACATTGCATGAAAGTACTGGAGAAGGTGATTGACAAATGGATATGCAGAGTAGTAGAAAGTAAGAAGGGAAATGAGCAGTTCAGATTCAGATCAGGGTGCAGCACAACTGATCCTATGTTTGCAGTGAGACAAATGGTTGAGAAGACGCTAGAGATGAGAAAAGAGTCCATCTGGGCATTCCTAGACTAGGAGAAAGAATATGACAAGCTCCTAAGAAAGCTGATTTGGGCAGTACTGCAGTGGTTCTAAGTCCCAGAAACATTGATAGAAGTAGTGTAGGCTATGTACAAGGACCCAATGACTCAAATACGGACAGTGTTCAGCCAAACAGAGGGGTTAGCAGTGAGACTGGGTGCGCACCAGGGTTCAACACTGAGCCCACTGCTGTTCATACTGGTGATGGACTACATTAGCAAACAGGCTGGAGGGGGATAGATCAACAAATTTGATTTATGCAGACAATGTGACATTACAGACAGACTCTGAACAACAACTTCAGCAAAGGATAAGGGAATGGAATGCAAGACAGAAGGCTCATTGAATGAAACTAAGCAAAGATAACACAGTGGTAATGGCAACAAACTGGGGAAATCAGAAGAATATGAGAATTGAGATAGAAGGGAAGATAGTGGAACAGGTAAATAGCTTCAAGTATCTGAGAGGGGTGGTTCAGGTCAAAGCTAGAATAAGAGGGACTGCTGCCAATTGGCATAGAGTCTCAGGTTTAGTCTGTGACAGAAGAATGCCAAAGAAGCTGAAAAGTAAGGTTTACATGAGAGTGGTGCAACCAATACTACCGTATGGTACAGAAACCTGGGCAGTAAAGGCATAGTGGATGAGGAATCTATAGGTGATGGAAATGAAATGCCTGAGAAGGGTAGTAGGATGCACACTGTGGGACAGATGAAGAAATGAGTAGCTCCAATTGTTGAAAAGATCAAAGAGAACAGATCATGGTGGTTCAGACACTTGTACAGAAAAGCAGAGGACAACCTGGTGAAGAAGATTTGGGACAGACAGGAAGAAGGTAAGAGGAAATTAGGACATCCAGCATAGAGGTGGATGGACTGTGTGAAAGAAGATCTGCGACAGTCAGATATGAGTGTCCAAGAAGGCAGGAGTGTGATATTGAATTGAAAGAGATGGTAACAGTTAACATGATACCCCAACCCTATGAAGAAAAAAAAAATGAGAAAAACAGGACTGATGATGATGATGATTTTAAATGGTTAAATAAATACAGTTTATATTTTGAACTTCTTTATGCTGCCTGCTCCTTTATCCACTCATTTTAAGTTTTTTTCAAAACTTTGTATCCAAATTTAAGATCAAATGCCAAACCAAGACAAAAATATAATTGTCCACACTCTTCCCTCTGTAAAATATCAATGCAGAAAATTGGCAGAGATATTTACCCCAACCCAGGTCCCACTATTCATAAAACCATCACTTCCAACCCCAAAATTTACCAGTCACCTAATACCTTTCAAAAAAAAAACCCAAGCACACCTTACTAAATATGAACCTAAGATGTATATGCAATAAAATCCATGACATACACATCTACCTTGCCACATTCACTCCTGATGTAGTCATAGCTACCAAAAACTGGTTAAAAAAAGAAATAAAGGATAATAAGATCAACCTTAGCAGGAAACAGTATACTGAGGTATGACAGACAAAACAAGTGTGCAGGTAGTGCAGCAATCATCTGAAAAAATTCCCTAACCATTACCTCACTCCCACAGGAAAGAAAAAGAAGCTGAAATGTACAGGATATGAAATGGGATGAAGTAATTGCTAGAGAGATTGAAACAAAGTTAAAAAAACTCTTAACTGGAAACCCGCAGGCCCAGATGCAGTACCTAACTTCTTGCTAAAAGTATTAACATCTTTATATGAAGATTTAGCCATGAGTAAGAACAATTTATATGCACACCCTGAACAGACACCAAACTGGTTAACAACAGGAAAAACAATACATTTACTTAAGAGTGAACCTGCAAGCTATCCTAAAAACTATAGACCAATAACTTGCCTTTCAACGACATATAAATTATACACTGGAACTGATGCAGATAGACTTTATAGTCATTTAGAAGAAAACTCATTCATGGCAGTAGAACAAAAGGGAAATAAAAGAAAGTCACATGGAACAAAGGATTATTTGTTGTTAAATAAAGTCATGGTGGAGAACTGTAATAGGAGAAGAATCTAAGTATGGTATGGATAGACTACAAAAAAATCATTTGACAATATCCCACATTCATGGATAAAAAAAGTGCTTAAAATGTATAAGATACATTATACACTGGTTGTTTACATTACAATGACCATGAAATTGTGACAAACCACTTTGCAGTTAAGCCATGATAAAGGACAAATTATTATTCCAGGGATAAAAATTCAAAGGGGGATATTCCAGGGTGACTCTTTGTCACAGCTATTAATTTGTCTTGCTCTTAAACCATTAAGCTGGCTACGTAATAGATTAGGTGATGGCTTCAATTTGGCTTCACAGAAAACAACAAAGTGAAAACACTTTTCATATTCTTTTTGTGGATGTTTTAAAACTGTATAGTTCATCAGATGAGGAACTAAAAGCACAACTGCAAGTGGTCAAAACTTTTTTAGATGATATAAGAATGTTATTTGGTCTTGCTAAATGTGCAAAATCTACCTTTAAAGCAGGAAAGCTGCAGCACCAAAAAAAGACATCAGTTTGGGACAGGAATGTGATATAAAACAAACTTGAACAAAAGGCAGTGGATAAATATTTGGAAATTGATGAACAATCAACAATAAAACATAAACAAATGTGAATAAAACGTAGTAAAGAATATTATAGAAGGCTAAAATTAATACTGAAAACAGCATTGGCATCTAGGAACAAAGTCCAAACTATAAATTTGCTCTTCCTGTCCTAACTTACAGTTTTGGAGTTATTGGCTGGCGCCAAATTGTGTTTAATCATTTGGACAGGAAAACAAGAAGGATGCTTCATGTTCATCAAAGGATGTATAAAAATCAGTGTATACCCAAAACTATATATTCCATGTTCTGAAGGAGGTATGGGCCTCCTTGAAATTGATTACATGTTGCAATCATAGGACTGCATACATATCTGCTGACCTCACAAGACCCAAATGTAGTAACATTTTAAAACTTGAGGAGAATAAGTTTAAGATGACTTCTATGGTTAGTTTAGCAAAAGCATATTGGTGTCAACTGGGAATGTAAAACAAACCAGAAGTACATAAGGCAGCAATTGAATGTGCCAAAAAACAAAAGAAAGAATATAAGGTGATGGAAGGCAAGAAATGTGGAAAATGCCTAAGTATAGTTGCAAGTACTGAAAACTCTTAGAACAATCTCATGTGGATCAAGATCGAAAACAGGAAAGGATAAGAAGAGGTGAATTTAAACCAAAAGACGAAAGGTTAATATTGGCGGCCCAAGATAGTGGATTATGTACACAATGCTTTACAAAGTCCATTGAACATGTGAGAAAAACAGATGAATGTATCTTTTGTAAAACAGAACTGGAAACAGATGCACACCTTGTTGCTGGTTGTGATATACTAATGGCAGAAGGACTGTATAATAAAAGGCATAATAATGTGGCAAGACTGTTGCATTGAGGATTATGCAAACATTATAATACTTAAGTAGCTGAAAAACATTGGAAACATGAAGCATTATAGACCATGATAAAGTTTATATCACATGGGATCACCCATTACCAACAGTTCAAAAAATAAATGTGAGAAAACCAGACATAGTAGTCCATGAAAAGAAGACAAAATTAGCATCGATCATTGAAATTGCTAAACCCAGTGACTACAATGTCTTATTTACAGAGAAACAGAAAGTCATAAAATACAAGGATTTGCGGGCATAAATGAGGGCAATGTGGAAATAGGATACCCAGACAGTTCCAGTAGTAGTAGGAGAATGTACAATCGTACTTTGGTATGTTACCGATACATGTAACTCCATAAGAATTGCAGAAGGAGTCAATACTGGGCACAATGCAGGTGCTGCGAAGAGCACTTCTAGCTAACATCAAGGATTGAAACAATACTAATTTCATGAACTTTAATCATACGTTAACTTAGGAATCGGGTCCATTCCCATCATGGTATTGGAAACCTAAAAACTTGGAGAAATTAAAAAGAAAAATACCCAAAATTTAACAATGCTGAACTTCTAATAACACTCCTAAAAATCGACAATAGGTAAACTCTATGTTTAACAGTCATATATGTATACCACCAGAGAATAACACTAATACTGCTGAAAACATCCTGTACTGGATATCCAAACAAATTAACCATGAAACTATAATACTTGGAGACTTAAATATAGACATCATAGCAACTCTAGCAGGGGTGCTTTTCCAGTATTTATTTGTTTATTTTTTTGTTGTAAAGAAAGTTTCTTTAAAATGTGTTGAATGCAAGCAGGGACAACTGAAAGTAAGACAACCTGTGAGAAAACTGAAGAAAAAAAGTAATATGGATGGTGGAGGTAAGGCCAAGAAGGGGGCACTGGGTGGGGCAGCAGGGGTGCTTTGGAACCCTTTTGCCTAGGGCACTAGTTGACAAAAGGTTGGCCCTGCCTCTGAGATAGCATAAGTGACCACATACAAACATATGCCATTAAAACTCACCATAAACTAGATAAATATATATATATATATATATATATATATATATATATATATATATATATATATATATATATATATATATATATATATATATATAAATATATATATATGGGTCCCCTTCACATGGTCAACTTTTCAGAAAGTCGACTTTCATATGGCCGAGACCATATGATTGACTTTTGAAAAAGCCGACCATGGGGAATCGCTATCTCCATACTGTGCAGAATGGGAAAATTCCTTCTTCCACACTGTAGTGCGATCTCGGAGTTGGTATATTTATGTTACGGGGGTGTGGGGGTGGATCCCCCCATGTGGAGTGCAGGAGGGCTTGCCTCCCTGCTAACAGTTGAAATGTGTTTGTTGTGTGTTTTGTGTTTATTTTACATGGTCGGCTTTTTGAAAGTTGATCATATGGTCTTGGCCATATGAAAGTCACCTTTTTGAAAAGTCAACCATTTAAAGTAGACCTATACACACACACACACATATATATATATATATATATATATATATATATATATATATATATATATATATATAAAATATGAAATACAACCAATTTCAGTTAATATATTTTCAATGAAACACTAAAATAATATAACTGGATTGTACTTAGAACAATGCTGCTAAATACTTCTGTAGAACACTTTAATAACATATTCTTATAGACCTTAAATAATCTAGCACCAGTATATAATAAAAGAGTGAAGTCCAACTCCACACCATATCTAACAAAAGAAACCAAAAACTCAGGATAAAAAGGATAAAGCCCAGAAAATATATAAAAATAGAACTCAAAATTCCTTCCAGCAATTTAGACATCTTGCAAAACTCCATGTCAAACATGGCACACAAACATACTATTGAAAAAATGGAAAAGTGCTTGACCCAAGACTTCACAATGAGCCCCAAACACAGTCCAAAATCAATCAAAAACAGTTTAATAGAAATTTATCCAAAAAAAAAAAATCAGAGTTAAGCACTGTCATCTCTCCACTAAAACTCAGGAACATCATCAGAATGGAGTAAAAAGGAAATGTCACCTTTAAATAGTTGAGAGCATTAATTGATACATTAATTCACAACAACAGCGCCTCTACTTAAATTCAAGAATTATATAAAATGAAAAATAGCATAAAAAACATATAAAAATACATTTACAAATAAAATTTGTATGATGTATAAACATATAAACTCTCTAGTTTCAAGGATTTACTTTTTAATATCGGTGCTAGAGACAGAAACTCCTTAAGACCTGGGGCATTGGTGACGTTCAATTTTATAATCCAAAATATTTCTCTGAGTTCAATACTCAACTCCCACCAACTGCCCCTAGGACTTCTAGGAACAACTTCTAAAATACCAAACTTGAAATTCACAAAATCCTGACATGTTAATGTGTGCTTAAATAACATTTTTTATCATTTCCTGTCAAGATGGCATAATGGTGTTCATAAATTCTAGATTTTAGTGCCCTTTCCGTCTTGCCAACATAAAATTGTTGACAGGTTTGACAGATAGCTAAATACACTACACCTTTGCTGTTGCAGTTACCTTTTTGTAACCTAACAGGTCTGGACCTTCCTTGAACATAAACAGAGTCACTGTTTAAAATAAAGGCACACTGCTTACAGGCTCCACATTTTTTTGTTCCCGTTGTGCACAAAGGCCATTGTAAAATATTGTGCTCAACAAAATATTTGATGTTTCTACCTGTTTTAAAAATAAACTGTGGACCATCACCCAGTAAATTTAAAACGTCAGAATAAAGCTTAAAAATATTCCAGTGTTTCTTAATAATCGATTTTAAAACCTTATTCCCTTCACCATAAGGGATAATCATACTTGAACTAAAACCAGAATTTCATGTGGTAGCTGTAACATTAGAAATAGCCAAATCACTGCAAAAAAGGGGGATGTATTTATTTCCCCATAAATCAACATCTCCAGTGATTTCCGACAATAATTTGTCAGGATAACCCCTGGTCCTAAACATACCAGTAATCATTTCCATCTCCTTCAGAAACAATTCTTTTGTGGAACACATTCTCGCAGCCCTGATAATTTGCCCCCTGAATATATTCCACTTTTGTCGATAAGTGTGACAGCTGTGAAAGTCTAAGTAGGGATTAGAAAAAGTAGCTTTTCTAAATATACTTGAAGTGAATCCTGTTTTATCATTGTCCATGGAGATGACAACATCAAGAAAATTTATACTATATTATGAATGTTGTGAAGTGAAGGCGAAGAAAGGGGAATTCTCATTAATATAATCCATGAACTCCTTAGCTCTCCCTTCACCAATTTTCCAAATGATAAAAATGTCGTCCAGATAGCAGAAATAATCATACCAATCATTCTTAAAGGGGCTGTTAAAAACGTGTTTCTTTTCCCAGGCGTATAAGACTAAATTAGCGTAAATCGGGGCACACGTAGCTCCCATAGCCATGCCTTGGGTCTGTTTATAATATTCCCCTTCAAACAAAAAATAATTGTTAGAGAGAGTAATATCCATGGCTGACATGATGAAATTAATCATATTATTGCTGAAAAGAGTTAAATCCCTGATGGCCTCATGGAACAATTCTAAACCTTCTGTGTGTGGGATGGAGGTAAATAAATCCACCACATCCACTGTACTGAAGACCCCTTCTATAGAAAACCATTCCCTTTTAAACTTAGACAAAAAATCCCACGAATCAGATAATAAAGTCAACATCTTTAATTACATTTTTAACATTCTGTCAATAAAGACACTTAAAGAATATGTGCTACTGTATCTTGCAGAAATGATAACTCTAAAGGATAATTTTTCAACACAGTTATGCACCTTTGGAATGCCGAACGCCACAGGTGTAGTAGGATGTTGGACTGACAAAAAGTTTAAAAGGTCTTCAGAGATAGCTCCTTGAAATAAGGTGTCCTCAAGGAAAAGATAAATTTTTCTATGTGCTATTGCAACCTCGTTGATGGAAGCAACCTGATATTTATCTGTCTGTAAAAATTTTAATAAGTTGACTAACATAATCAATGTTATTAAAAAGGACAACACCCCCACCCTTATCCGGTTTCATAATCCTAATGGAGTTGTCTTGATGTAACTTGTCCATTAGGAAATGTTCTTCACTACTAAAACTGAAAAACTTCTTTGTTAACTTTGAAGGCCCATTAAAAGTACAGTGTATTTCAGTTTCACATGCTTTCTCAAAAGCAAATACTAGTGGGTGTAGAGGGGGGGTTGTAACAACTCTTCGTCTTCATACTACATAACTGTGTGGTGTCATTGTTTCTTTTAAACAAAATTTTAAAATTTAACTTCCTAGTATACAACTTAAAGTCGGTGATCATATCACATATATTCAACTTGAAACTAGGGACAAATTTGAAACGTTTCTTAAAAATAGAAAACATTGTGAGGTCAACATCGTGGTCTGTGTAATTAAAAATATTATAACCTTCATGTGTATGACAATTGCCAACAACTTTAATCCCTGAAGTGATATCCTTGGTTTTGCTCACCTGTAGTTGTTTTTGTAACCTCCTCTGTTCTTCCCCCTGTATACTCTGGGGGAATGTTGGTGCCCTCAAAAAAGTTTCTGTTTGTTCTGGTTCTCTATACATTCAGATCTCCTTAGAGGTGGATAGTTATTATCATAATTTACATTGGTGTCATTGAGTACCCGAAAATTATTGTCATACTCAGGAAGATTATCATCGTTCTGAAAAGAATCATTCTGATAGGTGTTAGTATGTGTCACACAAGCACCCCTTCTTTCATCAATGTTACCATTAGTTGTATAATCATTTTCAACAGATGTGAAATGTTTGGCTAAAAAATACACCTCCTTTTTGGAATAATCAACATCATCTCATAGTAACTTCCTACTCTTCCTTTCCAAATTCATACTAACATTTTTTTCAACCCTTACAAAAACATTTTCATAATACACCTTATTTGTGTTGAACAACAAATCATTCATCAACACGTTATTAAGTTTGTCAATTTCTTCAAACAAATTTTTGATATGCTTGTTGTTAATTTTAACAATATAGTCCATAAATTCTAGTCCAAAACAGTCAAACATTGCAAAAAGTTCCTCAATCTCACAATCGGCCTCAGTCATCCCGTTAGGGAACTTAAAGATTCTCAGCCCTTTAGGTACGTGTTTTCTCCTGATACTCTCTTGGAGAAACAAACTGTCACACTGGATATTACGTACCTTAAACAAAAGGGGCTCAAAATCCCTTAAGGAAGCATTGAAAGTTTTGAATTCGCATCCTACAAAACATTTAGCCTCGCCATTAGGAAATTGTATGTCTTTAGTAATCCATTCACGTAAGGAGGCAAAACAGTTAGCAGAAGTTAATTCACCTTCAGTCCCAGTATTAGAGCCAGATTTACTTGTCCCTGCCAAGTTAGCATGCAAATTCTGCATAATTGGAGCAAGGCTAGGTGCCGGTACGTCCATCCTTCTGGCGTCCAATGATCGATCAAGATTTTAGTGTTTTGAAGTGAATCCACTTTCCTGTTCAACTCCGATACTTGTTCTGAGAGGAATGCAATAACCCTGACTAAATCAAGCCAAAGAATAGCAGGAGTTTTGTCAAAAGTCAAAGATGATCCACCTTCCGAAGTAGAGCTAGTCTTGTCCATACTATTCAAAGACCAGTAGACTGTGTCAGCTGTGGAGTTCGGGAACCAAACGGAAAATAAACGAATAAAAATCCAAATAACCATTTGAAACAAGCACCGAAAAACGAACCAGTGAAAAAATAGAAAAGTGCTTCACCCAAGACTTCACAATGAGCCCCAAACCCAGTCCAAAATCAATCAAAACAGTTTAATAGAAATATATCCAAAAAACCTCAGAGTTAAGTGCTTTCATCCCTCCACAAAAACAGGGGCATCCTCAGAACTGAGTACAAAGGAAATGAAGTCACCTTAATTATTTGTTTATTTTTTTGTTGTAAAGAAAGTTGCTTTAAAATGTGTTGAATGCAAGCTGGGAAAACTGAAGAGTAAGACAACCTGTGAGAAAACTGAAGAAAAAAAATAATCTGGATGGTGGAGGTAAGACCAAGATGGGGGCACTGGGTGGTGCAGCAGGGGTGCTTTGGAGCCCTTTTGCCTAGAGCACTAGTTGACAAAAGGTTGGCCCTGCCTCTGACATAGCATAAGTGACCACATACAAACATATGCCATTAAAACTCACCATAAACTAGATAAACATATATATATATATATATATATATATATATATATATATATATATATATATATATATATATATATATATATATATATGTGTGTGTGTGTGTGTGTGTGTGTGTATATATATATATATATATATATATATATATATATATATATATATATATATATGGGTCCCCTTCACATGGTCGACTTTTCAGAAAGTCGACTTTCATATGGCCGAGATCATATGATCGACTTTCAAAAAGCAGACCACGGGGAATCACTATCTCCATACTATGCGGAATGGGAAAATTCCTTCTTCCACATTGTAGTACGAACTCGGAGTTGGTATATTTATGTTACGGGGGTGTGGGGGGTGGAGCCCCCCACAGGGGGTGTAGGGGGGCTTGCCTCCCTGCTAATAGTTGAAACGTAAGTGTTTGTTGTGTGTTTTGTGTTTATTTTACATGGTCGGCTTTTCGAAAGTTGATCATATGGTCTCGGCCATATGAAAGTCACCTTTGTGAAAAGTCGACCATGTAAAGTAGACCCATATATATATATATATATATATATATATATATATATATATATATATATATATATATATATATATATATGTGTGTGTGTGTGTGTGTGTGTGTGTGTGTGTGTATGGGTTCCATACACTAGATCGAATTTTCACTAATTCAAAATAGTGCATGGAATGCTCACTGCAGCGAAAATGCACTTAATTGAAAGTGCACTTACGCAAAGTTCAGTACAACGAACGGGTGTTGTACTGAACTTCTGTGCAATACTCATGGACCTTAGGGTTAGGGCATGGGTCATAGTAAGGGGATGGAAAGTAAAGGGACGTACCATGACCCGTGCCCTAACCCTAAGGTCCGTGATGACTGCAGCGCAGTGAAGGAAATAGCAATGTCCTCCACTATGGTGCGATAGTCACGAACCTTAGGGTTAGGTAATGGGTTAGGGTAAGGGGATAGCTTTACTAACTATCCCCTTACCCTAACCTGTGCCCTAACCCTAAGGTCCGTGACTATCGCACGATAGTGGAGGACATAGCTTGTTTTTTATGTCATCCACTCTACTGAGGTGTTTTCGGTGAAGTGCACTTATGCAAAAGTTCACTTTCATTAAAGTGAACGTTCGCAGAAGTGAGGCTTCCTATTACAAGTTCGAAGTAGTGAACTTTCGTTCTTGTAATAGGAATCCATATATATATATATATTATATTATATATATATTATATTATATATATATATATATATATATATATATATATATTATATATATATATATACATATATATATATATATATATAATTTAACCAATTTCAGTTAATATATTTTCAGTGAAACACTAAAATAATATAACTGGATTGTACTTAGAACAATGCTGATAAATACTTCTGTAGAACACTTTAATAACATATTCTTACAGACCTTAAATAATCTAGCACACAGTATATAATAAAAGAGTAAATTCCAATTCCACACCATATCTAAAAAAAGAAATCAAAAACTCAGGATAAAAAGGATAAAGCCCAACAAATATATAAAAATAGAACTCAAAATGCCTTCCAGCAATTTAGACATCTTGCAAAACTCCATGACAACCATAGCACACAAACATACTATACCAACCTACAAGACAGACATTAATATAACCCAAAATGTTTCTGGTCATCAATAATGAACGACTCCACCCTGGCAAACCACTCCCTCTCCAAAAGCAGACAATACAACAGACTCTTTCCCCAGAAAGTTCTAGTCCTACTTTATACAATCAATATTCTCTCTCTTAGACACTAATACATCTGGCCCCCTCTCTCTATCCATGTCCAAACAAACCCACCTACAGCTATTCAGTTTTAGTCCAGTACCCACCTTGAGCATAATGAAGTTGCTCATTAAACTAAAAAAAAACACTTCTGTAGCTGTAGACCAACTGCCATCAGATTACGTAAAACTGGCTACAACAGTCATATCATTCCATGTGTCCCTACTAACTAATAAGTCAACAGCAGAAAGAGATGCCTCCCATCACTGTGGAAAAATCCTATATTATACCACTGCACAGAAACAGCAGAGCTACAGAGTTTAATAACTATAGACCAGCAGCAGTTCTCTTCCCCCTCTCCAAAATATTAGAGAAATGCATCCATATGCAGCTGATGCAATATCTAACTTCAAATAACCTGCTCTCAAAAACACAACATGGCTTTAGTCCTCAGCACAGCACCACTCCTGCTCATTTTATCAATATAATAAACCAACAAAGAAACAATTTCCTGCTTTTGTCCACCATGTTAGACTTGTCAAAGGCATTTGATACTGTCTTGCACCAGCAACTGCTCATTCAAGTCATTTCAGTAGGACTTTCACAATTTTCCTTGTCATGGTTTCTTAGTTACTTATCTTGAAGACAACAAGCCATTAAATAGCAACAAACCTACTTGTTCTTTAAACCAGTTACTACAGGAGTCCTTCGGGGCTCTATCCTGGGTCCTATCCTATTTAATATATTTAATAACATCCACCCCTCCACTCACCATGCTAGTTTAGTTCAGCAGGCAGATAACTCAGCATTAGTATGTGCAGCCTCAACAATAAATAAGCTCCAAGACATTACCTACAAATCTTTCTCCTCTGTAGAAACCTGGCTCAAAGAATCAAACCTCCTACTCAACCCAGGAAAACTAAGTTAATGCTTTTACATCAAAAAGTTGCTTTTATATAAAGTCAGCAAATAATAATGTCATTAAAACTGTAACTCACTGTAAACTTAAAGACATTATAATAGATGACAATCTCAAATACGACCAGCATATACTGCACACCATTAAATCTGCACACCAGAAACTAGTCTGCCTTAATAGGATTAATGGATTTCTTAAAGATACTGCAAGAAAAACTGTAGCCACCACCTTCTAACTGCCAACTCTCTTATACGCCGCTCCTGTCCTAACAAATGCTACACAAAGAAAGAAACTTGTCTCCTGCTGCAATAAAGTAGCTAAATTTACCACCAACCTTTCTCATAAGACTCACCATTCATCATGATCATCTTCTTTTGGCTGTTCCCGTTAGGGGTCGCCACAGCAGATTACCTGTTTCCATTTCTTCCTGTCCTCTGCATCTTGTTCTGTAGCACCAACCACCTGCATGTCCTCTTTCACCACATCCATAAACCTTATCTTAGGCCTTCCTCTTTTCCTTTTACCTGGTAGCTTCATCCTTAGCATCTTTTTCCCAATATACTCAGCATCCCTCCTCAGCACATGTCCAAACCAACGTAATTGTGCCTCTCTGGCTTTATCTCCAAACCTTCCAACCTGGGCTGACCCTCTAATATACTTATTTCTAATCCTGTCCACCCTCGTCACACCCAGTGCAAATCTTAACATCTTTAATTCTGCCACATCCAGCTCAAATACCTGCCTTTTTGTCAATGCCACTGTCTCCAACCCATATAACATAGCTGGTCTCACTACCCTCTTGTAGACCTTCCCTTTCACTCTTACAGGTACTCGTCTGTCACAAAACTCATAAGACTCACTATTGTCATACCTTAAAACAATTAAACTGTCTTGAACTGCACAACTATCTAACACATTCACAACTAACTACAACACACAAACTCATTCATCATCTAGAAAATTGCCCTGCACTGCAAAAGTTATTACTGAACTACTGTCCAGAGAAGGACCTCCATTCTAGTAACAAATTCTTACTACTCACCAATAAGTCAAATAATGTTGCAGGAGTCTCCCTCTATTCCCAATACTCTCTGCAATAGTATCCCTACACAATATAAACTGTTTGACAGACTGAATAGTTTTAAATCACTGCTTAAACAACATCTTAACTAGTCCTGGTCCTGCACATGCTCATTTCCAGGTGAAGACGTTGTGCTCACTGTACAATACCCTTCAAATACTCTCCCTAAACAGAATATGCTCAACCTCTCACCGAAATGACTAAACAATTTTTATATATGACTGCTGCCTGTACAATGCACTAAGCTGCATGTGGGCTTTCTCTTTAGTAACTTCTACCTCTGTAAAATCTTAGAATGTATAAATGTAACTACTGTTTGTTTATAAATATAAACAGAAATGTAACAACTCTGTGTTTAACTGGAACCAAGTATAATGCAATGTCAACATACGGAGCTTTTCTCCCTGGGCCTCTACTGAAAATGGGAATTACCCAGTCAGACTTTCCCAGTAAACAAATACAAATAAATAAATAACTACATTTTCTTTGTGGTATTCTCTGAACAATGGGGCTGAGCCTGAAATAGGTCCAAATGAATGTGTGCTCTACCCTTGTAAAAATACTTCCATACACACACATATACAGACAGCTATTTAAATAAAGACGTACATACATGCAGGCATAAACAAATAAACAATAAATATTACATCAAATTCATGCACTCAAGCACAGAGACACACCTGCATTTATTTCCATGGTTGTGTGAGTGTGTGTATGTACATATCTGAATAAGTGTATGCATACCACAGCTGTCAGCAGTGCTACAGATGCTATGCCAGATTGCAGCACACATCCTGTTATGCTTTGTGCCATTACCTGGGAATCAGTTCTGAGCCTGTGCTCTTTATGCTCTATCCTGCTACAGGACACTTATCCTACCATACTATGTACTCTCCCTTATGTGTTCACTGGTAAGGAATGATGAGTGCATTTGGAGCACTATTCCCATATAAATCACATTGATCTTGCTTAGTGTGCTGTACATGTAACACAACACCTAATGACCACATGTAACACAACACCCAATGACCACATATAACACAACACCCAATGACCACATGTAACACAACACCCAATGACCACATGTAACACAACACCCAGTGACCACATGTAACACAACACCCAATGACCACATGTAACACAACACCCAGTGACCACATGTAACACAACACACAATGACCATTGCACTATGCACCTCATGATGCAATTCATGAATTATGCTGCAGCTACTGCAGAAATGAACATTCACGCTCTCGGTATCTAATACACTGCTACAGTGTGTTTATGAATCACAGTTTCCATTCCTTCCACCTTTTTAGGCTAATTTCTGCAACTTTCTGCATGAAGATGTCTCCTACATATACTTGTCTGCCTCAGTTAATTGTGTGCCACTACAAATAAAATAGAGTTAATGATCACACAGAGTCAGCCATCATGTGTGCATCCTTTACTTACTACATCATTTGTACATCTGCCATGACCATCAGGTATACCCATGTACATAAGAAAACATGTTATTAGTTCATGTCCTACAAGAACTCCTGATATGATGAAAAAATATTCTGATAATATCTCAGCAAAATTATCATTTCAGTGTATAAAGAGCATAGCATTTTCATAATAATAGATATTGTAGAACAAAGAGTATCACGTACATAAGCCATAGTGCCTCAAAACAGAATGTTTAAGAAAAATACATAGCAGACAATCATTCTCCCTGTGTCTTCAAAATACTAATAAAATATGCTATTTTGTATTTTCATTTATTTTAACATTTGCTTATTGAGAAAGTCCGACTGGTACAGAGCTCATTTTAAGTGGAGGCCTTGGGAAAAACATTCCAGTTTCATGTCTTTAGAATTATTTTTTATATATATTATTTAGAACTACTATCTCAGACATATTTTGTTGTTTTTCTCCTGAATGAATCAGTGATGGTATTCTCATAGCTTTAGACACGGATGTAATGGGGCAGTTTTAAGATGCCCTTCTACTGTTTCTAGACCATATTAATGGCAAGTAGTAGAAGTATAAGGTAGTATAACATCATTTGTGGCAAGTAATTTATCAAAAAGAAGTGTAATATTATTATTAGACTAGTACACAGGAAACTAGGCACCCCTTATCACTGTAAGAAGTTCCTTACCTCCATGGCACGAATAGATATTGCTAGAACACACCTCCTGTCCACACTAGTTTACGTATCTCTAGTACTTACTAACCTAAATAAAACTGACCTAAACAAACTTTCTACCTGTTATAACAAAATTGCAAGGTTCACAGCCTCTACCAAATCCTGCTCCCATCACTGCCAATTCCTAAAAATATTACACTGGCTTGAATTCCCCAATCTATTACACTATCACCAACTTAATCCTGACAACTAACTATTATACTATCCTGGCAAAATCCCTGCCCTGGCTGGCCTCCTTAACTTTTACATCTCAAACAGATTCCTATGACAGAGTAACAAAGCCCTGATCACTACTATCCCTTGCAAAAATAGCTCAGGCAATTCTCTCTTCTTACATGAAGTCGCAAAAATATGAAACACCCTGCTCCCTGACCGCAGAATGCAAAACCAAACTTTTGCATTCAAAAACCTCCTTAAAACCTACCTCTACAGCAACCATTTATGCAACTGCAATCCACCCCCCTGAATTCACACCAACTCCTTAACTGAACCTTTAAACAGTCCCTACTGTTACTCCCTTATGCTCTGGGTTTTTCACAAACTTGTCTACTAATCAATGATTACTGCACATAGTGTATATATTACTACAATCTGACAAACGCTTGTTACACTATCTTTTATATATGCCGAGTAAGTTTTCTGTATAACTTCATGTTTCTTATTATACTACTGTATAACTTTTTTTCATTTTCTTTTTATACTATATTAAACTTTGTAACTAATTATTGTCATTACTTTACTTAACTTTACTTTACTTTCTGTAATGTCTGGAGCTTTTCTCCCCAGAACTTTACTGAAAATGGACACCGGTTGTCCAGCTGGATTATTCTGGTAAATACATGTTAAATAAATAATAAAATAAATAATTATTATGGCAGAGTGGCCAGTTAGTCTAGCAGACTAAAGCAAGCAGCTCAGCAACAACCCGTGCTGTTCCCATGGCACAGGGTTTGATTCCTTCCACCTTCTTTTGCCTACTGTGTGACTGAGCAAATCACTTCATCTAGGTATGCTCCTTGGTTGCTCTGAAATGGGCATATCTGTCCAGTGGGCTTATCCTGCTTCCAAATAGGTAAAAGTAACAAAAACACTGTGTACAAATGTGTTTGAGTCCTTTATGTATGTTACTATTACTATTTGGTAAATAAAATCTAAAGCCAAGGACATTGAATTCTTTCATGTGTGCAGTACCTGATACATTTAGTGGTATAATTGTATTAATGGGATCAGTATTTCAGTGTAACACTGACAAAACATAATAAATATATTGAACCTTTGGATTCATAGCCAATAAAGTCATATTCTACTTTATTATGATTTTCATGAGCAGAAAATCTGCTGTGATAGGGATTCATAAGGGTTACGACAATGTAGATGAGAAAAAGGCTGAACACATCAGTCAAACAAGACTAAGCCTTAGCAAAGAATCAAATGTAACTACATGATGGCAGTGAAACATTACAAATTGTGACTTGTTCCTTCACTGTTTAATTATGCATTGATTTCACACATGCAAACAGCACTGCTGGCACCATACAGTTTCATCAAAAAGGTTGGTTGTGCATAAATTTCATTAAGCAAGTAACTGGAAAATCCTACTACAAGGTGATGTATTACTTACACAGGATTGCTGCATGCCCTGTTTAATCAGTTTGCAGGACAATTCTTTGGGGTAATTTTACTACATGCTTAAAACTGCAGCATTTACTCTTTAATCTAATTGTGATTTCACTTATATAATTTTGCACTGTTTGCTTATATGGTTTTAACATAAAAGCTAGAAATAATTGAAGCAACTGAAATGTATTTAACTGAAATGGAAAAATACATTAGTTCAGAGCTTATGAAGTTTACTTGCACTATTACATAGAGGTGCTTTTATTAATGCCATGTACACTATTTTCTTTGATTTTAAGAAGAAAAAGAACAACTTCATTTAAAGCAAAAAAATTGTGATTGCTAAGCAGATAAATCAGAGATTTTACTTCTTCTTCTTCTTCTTCTTTCGGCTGCTCCCATTAGGGGTCACCACAGCAGATCAACTGTTACCATTTCTTCCTGTCCTCTGCATCTTGCTCTGTCACACCAACCACCTGCATGTCCTCTTTCACCACATCCATAAACCTTATCTTAGGCCTCCCTCTTTTCCTGTTACCTGGCAGCTTCATCCTTAGCATCTTTTTCCCAATATACTCTGCATCCCTCCTCAGTACATGTCCAAACCAATGTAATCTTGCCTCTCTGGCTTTGTCTCCAAACCTTCCAACCTGGGCTGACCCTCTCATATACTTATTCCTAATCCTGTCCATCCTTGTGACATCCAGTGCAAATCTTAACATATTCAACTCTGCCACGTCAAGCTCTGACTCCTGCCTTTTTGTCAGTGCCACTGTCTCCATCCCATATAACATAGCTGGTCTCACTACCCTCTTGTAGACCTTCCCTTTCACTCTTACATGTACTCGTCTGTCACAAATCACTCCTGACACTCTTCTCCACCCACTCCATCCTGCCTGTACTCTCTTGTTCACCTCTCTTCCACACTCACCATTACTCTGTACTGTTGATCCCAAGTACTTAAACTCATCCACCTTTGCCACCTCTACTCCCTGCATGCTCACCATTCCTCTATCCTCCCTCTCATTCACACACATATATTCTGTCTTAATCCTGCTGACCTTCATTCCTCTTCTCTCTCTAGAGCATATCTCCACCTCTCCAGGGTCTCCTCCACCTGTTCCCTACTCTCACTACAGATCACAATGTCATCTGCAAACATCATAGTCCACAGGGACTCCTGTCTGATCTCGTCTGTCAACCTGTCTATCACTATTGCAAATAAAAAAGGGCTCAGAGTAGATCCTTGATGTAATCCCACCTCCACCTTAAACGCATCTGTCACTCCCACCGCAAACCTCACTGCTGTCACACTACCCTCGTACATATCCTGTACCACTCTTACATACTTCTCTGACACTCCCATCTTCCTCATACAATACCACAACTCCTCTCTAGACACCCTGTCATATGCTTTCTCTAAATCCACAAAGACACAATGCAACTCCTTCTGACCTTCTCTGTACTTCTCCATCAACACTCTCAGAGCAAACATCGCATCTGTAGTGCTCTTTCCTGGCATGAAACCATACTGCTGATCAGTAATCTTCACCTCCCTTCTTAACCTAGCTTCCTCTACTCTTTCCCATAACTTCATGCCTTGACTGATCAGTGTAATCCCTCTGTAGTTACTACAGCTCTGCACATCACCCTTATTCATAAAAATCGGTACCAAAACACTTTTTCTCCATTCCTCAGGCATCCTCTCACTTTCCAAGATTTCATTAAACAATCTAGTTAAAAACTCCACTGCCGTTTCACCTAAACACCTCCATGCTTCCACAGGTATGTCATCTGGACCAACAGCCTTTCCATTTTTCATCCTTTTCATAGCTATCCTTACTTCCTCCTTGCTAATCCACTGCACTTCATGATTCACTATCCACACATCATCCAACCTTCTCTCCCTCTCATTCTCTTCATTCATCAACCCCCTCAAAGTACTCTTTCTATCTGCTCAACACACACTCCTCACTTGTGAGTATGTTTCGCTAATTGGCCTTTATCACCCTTACCTGCTGCACATCTTTACTAGCTTGGTCCCTCTGTCTAGCCAATCGGTACAGGTCCTTTTCTCCCTCCTTAGTGTCCATCCTTTTATTTAAATCAGAGATTTTACAATCTGTGCAAATAAGACTGACCTGTATGTGTGATTGTACTAAGTAAACAGCTTTGTGGCCTGCACTGATTTGCTTAGAGCAATGAAACATATTTACTAAGCAGGCACATCAGAGATTTTGCAGTGCATACAGGACTGTGCTGGCCATTGTTTAAGTTTGCTTTTGGTTTACACATCCACTTTTATACAACTTGTTCTATGACCTTAATAGGAAGACAACCCATGTTTAAAATCATTCAGATCATAAACAGGATGTTTACTACAATAAGACAAGAAGACTGCCTTCATGTAAATTAATAAAATGTGTCATTAGGATCATAGGAAATGCTAGGCAATTGAGTAACAAGGCCAGTTAGACTTTGTCAATATCCACACTCATGCTATATCCCCCTTCTCAAGAAGGGTAAATCAAGTCAGTTGCAGAGTAAATTCTGGGTAAACATGCAATCAAACCCTAAAGGTGGTGACATCAGAAATCTCCTAGAATACAAAGAATTATGCTAACAAATTAGATTAAATGCCAGCCAACCACCAGGGTTGAATGATAATCTTTCTTTAAAAAATGTTTTAAAAATGAGTTTGTTTAATATTTGAAACATAGATTTCTTAGGCATTTCAGTCTTTTAAAGTTTCATTTTAATTAATTTTTGGAATTATTAGTATTATTTTATTTGTGTTTTGAACACTACATATCTTAGCAACACCTCTTATGTTAATGGATTTCATTAATTATTTAAAAGTGTAGTAATGCGACTTGCTTACTATTCATTACATGTGCTCTGTGATTGGTGTTTTTAAACTTTAAATAGCAGTTCTACCTTGTTATCCAATTTTACTCTGATGAAGTCCCATGTCTAAGTTAGTAAGGGGCAAAAATGCTTAATAAAGTGGATTGTTTGACAGTTTGTTTCCACCTGTTTTTTTGCTCCCGGCCCTAGTTCTTAGTCATGCAATCATCCCTGTTTAATTTGAAGGATGCTGGAGTATTACTTTGCTTAACTTGCAGGGGAAGTTTGTTCTACAGATAGGGCAGGCATTAAGTACCAAATATTTCTCACTAGTACATTTTATTTGTGTGCTGGTAGAGATTTAAATCCTAGTTTTCATATTAGTGGAGCCATTTAACTTGAAAAGATGCAGGAGGTTAAGGAGGATGGGGTCCTTAATGGCATGGAATGCAAGGCGTTGATAACCCCCAAAACAGCCTTTAAGAAACTGAGCTAAGAGACAGTACTTGAAGCATTTTCTCATAGCTCAGGGACTTCAGGCCAGCAACCTTCTTAGATAGGAGCTTCTTCAGCCTTTCACATTGCTTAATATGTCTAGAAATGTCCATCCCAAAGGGAATCTTGAACTCAACAATTTTTCTATTTAGGGCTACATAAAGAGGTATGATAACTTCTTTTGACCTAGATGATATGTTTTAGATATTAGTTATGCTTAATAAAGGATTTTCTGGCTATCAGTGCTACATGGGGATTGAAGAAGGAATTCTCAAACAAACAAGTTTCCTAAATTCCTGACTAACATTATCATTCTGGAGGGAGTTGTTGGTTGTATCGCATTATTAAGGGATTAATAATAGATGTTAATGTATTTGTGTGAAGGAAGTGAAGAAATCTGGCATGTTCCTTAAAGGTAAAGATCCCACCAGGAAGTAAAGAACATGGCATAGCCCAGTACACAAAGCATGGCTGATTGATGAAATGTACTACACTCCTTGTATAATGTTAATTGAACCAATCAAGACCATTAATTATAAGTGCTCGTTAAGTCCAGGAGGGAATAATCCCCCAAGTTTAATAATCCATTTCTTCACTTTTTTGTTCAAAATATCATGCCAGCCCATTTTGTTGTGTCTGCGAGCTCTAATTTTATCAATAATTATAAAATTAAAAAAAGCACTTGGATGTGAAAGAGTATGTTTATACAATGCATTGGTAACTTTGGCATTTCTGATTTCACTAAGATGCTCCCCCACCCTGAATTTTACAGGACGTAAGGTTTGCCCTACATAAAATGTTCGGCCCTCCTGGACTTAACGAGCACTTATAATTAATGGTCTTGATTGGTGCAATTAACATTATATTAGGAGTGTATTACATTTTATCAACTTGACACTGAGGAAGGCACTGTAATCATTTGCCGAAACCGGTTTGTTGTGCACTCATTTTATTTGATTGATATGTAGTTTGTACTACTAACAGATTAAAGTTATCTGGATGCTACAGCTGCTGGTCATATTTTTTCCTTTAGTCATCCTTGTTTGGGCCAAAAGTCAAAGAGATGCTAACCAGGTGTGAATAAGAAGGAAAAACTCTCTCTGCTGTAGGAGTCCATTTTTCTGTACCTTCAAGGTCTTATCCTAAAGGCCAGAAGAGGGGAAAGATGTGGTTCTGGAAATCTCAGAGAGTTTTTCAAGACACACATGGTGACTCTTCCCCCAGGGGCAGAGGGGGAAATACTAATGGAAGATGCCACCCACATGGCAGAGGGGGTCTGCACAATCAGGGTGACAGGGATTCTTTCTGTGGCAGGCCCTTTCAGCACTCCTGAGAGGAGGCCCATCTGTCCAGCTCTGGAGGCAGTCAGGGGAGGCTTATCTTTGTACCCAGAAGCCTGGCTAGAAATAACAAGAGACAGGTGGGTGCAAAGAATCATATCCAGAGGCTACTCTATACCCTTTTCTCTTCCCATCCCAAACATAAGGAAAACCCCAGACGTTCCACCCAGTCAGAGGGTTCAAGCATCCCTAGAAATTCAAAAGTTGCTAGAAAAAAAAGTCATCCAAAAGGTCCCCACAGACCAAATAGAATCCAGAACTTACTCAAGATTCCTTTTAGTGACAAATGGAACAGGGGATTTGAGACCGATTTTGGATCTCAGAAAACTAAACAAATCAGTGAAAAAGACCAAATTTGGGATGGTAACACTGCAGTCAATCCTTCTCTTTTAGAGAAAAGACAATTGGATGTGCTCTATAGAGCTCCAGATGGACAGTCCATCCAGAAGTCATTTGTGCTTCCAGCTGGGAGCCAGTCATTACCAGTTCAGAGCTTTGCCCTTTGGTCTCACTACAGCCCCCAGAGTGTTCACCAAATGTATAGCAGTAGTCACGGCTCACCTGAGACATCTAGGATTCCGAGTGTTTCTGTATATAGATGACTGACTCCTAACTGCCACCAACAAGCAACTACTACTGGAAGTGAGAGACACCACTTTATCTCTTTGCTCTTGCCTAGGAATCACGATAAACTAAAAAAATCTGCCTTGTTGCCATCGCAACATATCGTATTTATAGGAGCAGACTTAGACACTGTAAACATTATGGCAAAACTACCTGCAGAAAGAGTTTCAGTTCTCATGCAACAAGTCTTCATGCTTCTCTCCAAGACAAAAGTTCAGGCGAGAACAGTTTTAAAGGTCTTGGGAACCATGGCAGCAGCTATAAGTTTAGGTCCACTAGCATGCATGCACATGAGAATTCAACAATGGCTACTTACCACCCAGTGGTCTTTACAAGACCTACCCATGTCTTACCAGATTTTGTTAACAGAGTCATGCAAGAAGGACCTTTGCTGGTGGCTTCACTCCACCCATGCTACAGCAGGTCAACCCTTTCTTCCACCACAGCCGGTGGTAACAGTGACCACAGACACCTCCCAGATACAGTGTGGGAGCATTATCTGTGCAGGACAGTTGAAGGTACTTGGCAGGATCATGAGGCCCATTTGCATGTCAATGTCCTAGAGATAAGAGCAGTGCTTTTGATGTTGCAAGCACTCCAACACTCTCTCCTGTTAGGAACAGTTGCGATACAGACAGACAACATGTCAGTTGTTTGGTACATAAGCAAACAAGAAGGAACCAGGTCTTATCCCCTTTGTCGAGAGGCCCTCAGAGAATGGCAGTGGGCAATTTCCTCCCAATGCTTTCTCATAGCAATGCACATCCTGGGGAGATCCAACATGAGAGTAGACAAGCTCAGCAGAGCGATTCTCATGCCTCACGAGTGGTCCCTAAATCAAGAAGTAGTGGAGAGGATTTTCCACAAATGGGGCCAGCCTTGCTGTGACCTTTTTGCCACATCCATGAATGCCAAATGCAGCAACCATTTTGCCCTGATCCCTCCTCTGGGGGAGTCACCAAGGGATGCACTTGTACATGATTGGCCCTCGGGACTCATTTATACTTTCCCTTCCTTCCCTTTGATTCTCAAGGTTCTCCAGAAAGCCATCTCATTGGGAAGCAAGCTTATTCTCATTGCACCCTACTGGCCTCATCAGATTTGGTTCCCCATCCTTTGGCCTCATCTTCACAGGAGGAGCCATGGGTTCTGGACGCAGTTCTAGACCTTCTGACACATACGTCCGGAGCACTCCGTACTTCTCTTCAAACCCTCAAATTGACAGCTTGGCTGCTCCAATTCCCAAGATAGCCAGGCTGACTAATCTCCCTCATTCAGTCAAACATATCTTAATATCTTCTCATAAGGCTTCAACCAGAAGATTATATATCAGCAAATGGAAAAGGTTTTCTTCCTGGGCAATGACAAAACATATTGACCCTTTTTCTGCACTCATAACTGTTATTCTTGAATTTCTGGATAAATTGTTTAATTAAGGTGTGGCTGCAGCTACCATTCCTGTTCAACTAGCAGCTATATCTAATTTCCATATGAGCGATCTCGTCCCTAACCTTATGTCCCACAAACTTTGTAAAGCCTTTTTGAAGAGAACTGTTTTGTTAAGGCCTCCCATCAGAGCTCCTTTACCTCTATGGGACCTAAATGTTGTTCTGTCCTATTTGATCCTTCCCCCTTTTAAACCCATCTCATCTTGCAATTTAAAACTTTTAAGTTGGAAAACAGTTTTCTTGACTGCTATCCCTTCTGCTAGAAGAGTTTTAGAACTGCAAGCATTGTGCATCAAGCCTCCATATATGATTTTTCATGAAGACAGAGTCTCCCTCAGAACAAATCCATCATTTCTTCCAAATGTATGTTCAGAGTCAAACCTAAATCAGTCCATTGAGTTACCTGTTTCTTTCCCAAACCATGGGAACAAGGTAGAATATATGCTTCACCAGCTGAATGTACATAGACAATTGCGTTTTTACTTACATACAACAAAAACCTTCAGGAAATCTGATCACTTATTAGAGTCATTTTCAGAAGCAAAAAAAAGGTGCCCCCATTTTTAAGGTCACACTCTCGAAATGGCTCTCAGATTGTATAAGTTATATATAATATATCTATATATATATATATATATATATATATATATATATATATATATATATATATATATAAAATGACAAAGCTCTCTTATTTAGAGTCAAAGGCCATTCTACAAGAGCCATGGCAACCTCTTCTGCTTTTCGAGCTAGACTGACTCTTGATAGCATTTGTGCTGCAGCAACTTGGGCAACGCCTCATAGCTTTATCACTCATTACAAAGTTGATTTGGCCTCCAGGGACAGGGCCTCTTTTTAATCCACTGTCCTGGAAAATATACTCCCATGAGCCACCCAGGAAATATGATGCTAGGGACGGTGTCCCAACCACTAAGAAGGAAGGCGAGATAGGACAACATAACATAAAGAAGTTATGCACTTACCATAATGTCAATGTTTGTTGTCCATCTCGCCTTCATTTTTATATCCCACCCTCCTTCCCCCTACCTATGACTCCTGGAGAACAAAGAGGTTTTTTTCTTGCCAGCAGTGTCTCTGACCTTCTTCATTGTCTTCATATGATGATTGGATAATACCTAAGGTACCTATAATTATCAGAAAACAAGATCTAGGGAGTTGCATTAGAGCAGGATGGGATAGGGATACAGCCAAGTGCTAGTGGAAGACCTTGAGCTTCAGTAATGCAGCCAAGTTCTGAAGCCAACTGGTAAGAATGAAGGGGAGATGGACAACAAACATGGAAGGGTATGGTGAGTACATAACTTCTTTTTTCTTTTATAACCCATATGCTTCTAGAGATATGAACATTTGTTTGAAATGTAAGGACATAATTGGATTCTGTCAAAAGGTTTAGGCTCCACCCATTGGAAGTTACAGTGCAAACTTCCTGAGCTCCATTGGAGTGAATGAGATAATAAAATAACTAAATTTGCAGCAAACTATAATGACAGAACACACCACTACCCAGCCCTCGGGGAATTAAATTGGTTTGAACTACCACATCACCTAATTCTTTCTCAGCTGACTACTATACACTGATTTCTGTATAAGCCAAAAAATTGCACAACCATTAACAATTTAATACAGCACTACTTCCCCAGTAGAATTATACACTCTAGAGAAAAAAAAATCATTATTCACTGTAACCATATCATCTAATGCTGCAAGTGGATTCAAATATTGTAGCTAAACTATGGAACCACATCCCACTACCACTGAAATCCATTCAGAATATAAACTCATTTAAAATAAAACTAACACTTTACCTGTGAAATCAATGGATCTGCTCCTGTATATACCCAAGATAAATGCCACTGCAATCTTCAGTTTGCTGTATCATCAAACAATTTCTCTTCATTCAGAATCATATGCCCCACAAACAGTCTTCAGCATACCCGAATAGTTTTACTAGCATCTCCCAGTCATATACATAGTCTTGTGACACTGCTCACCCCTCACTTCTATATTTCTAGCATACTTATAATATACTTATAATATACTAATATAATTCCATACTTCTAATATAAGCCTTATGATATCTTTTTATGTAATTGTCACTGAACCTGCTTTACACCCCACTGCTTAACTAACATTTTCGGCCTTACCCAGTTCCTTCTGCCACCTCCATTTCTTTGAATTTCTAAGCACTGATCACATATTCTGCTATGACAAACCCACTAATGCACCTCTTCAGATGTTCAATATTCAACATCTATTAATGCATAAGTATCTTTTATACTGTAATAGTCAATTTTATTTCATATGAATGTAATGTAATTAGCAAATGAATGTGTAATTATTAATGTATATTATTTAACGTCTGTTCATGTACATTACTGAATGTCTGTTTAAAACTGTTTATTAGAGCTTTTCCCCACAGGCCTCTGCTAAAAAGTTGTTTTTTTTTTTACTAATCCCAGTTAGACAAACCTGGTAAAAAAACAAAAAACAAAATAAATAACCAAACTAACATTCCTGGTACTACACATGCTGCAGCAATGAGTAAATTATAGCAGATACATTGGCCTTCAGTCCATTCTGCAGATAATCCCTTCGTAGGATCTAATATTTAATATTTCCTACTGCCAATTCAGGGCAGGCTTTCTCTGTTAAACAGAAATGAATATCTGAGAAAAGCTTATTTTGGCTTACATGTGAATTTAAGTAAAAAGATCAAAGACAGAGAGCACACCTGGTCCAAAAACCAACCCTTCTGCACTAACAAAGGTAAACTAAATAGAGAGATACAAACAACAGTACTAATGCTTGAAATGAAGCATTCCTTAAGCACAATCAGGAGCAGCAACGTGGAAATTTTAAACCATTCTGGAAAGACATTAAGCAAATCAACAAAGGCAATGACAAAGGGTACGGGAAAAAGTGATCTTATTGATGACAGTTCTTCCCCCACCTACACAACCAAATAAGGTATTTAATATATCCACTGTATCATCAATCCTCCTACACCAGTATCTAGATTATCCATGTTTTTTCTTTTCTAAACCATCACCATAAAGTCAGTTGAAAACTTGCTATGAAATTTACATTGCAGCTACAATCTACACTTTCACTAGCTTTATCCTAGGCTGCAGGACGTTTGCCAGTTTTTTTTTTCTGATAGGACACTCACATTTTTAACCTTGACTTAACAATAAAATTGTTACACTAACTTTTAAGCCTTCTCTTGTAATACTCCTCCCCAAAGTATTTCACTCCACCTCAGTTAACAATTGTAGGCCTATAGCAAATGTTTGTCCACTGGGAAAAATCATTGAGAAAAATCAATGTATTGTAATTAGTTGAGGAAGGACTAGATGATGTGGTAGTTCTAGCCAGTTGTATTCCCTGAGGGCTAGATACAGTGTCATGAATGCCTTACACAAATTGGCTGAACAAGTATATCATAATATGGAAAAAGAAAACTGATAGTAGCAAAATTTTTAGACCTTAAATGTACATTTGAAAATATTGATCACGGTTTGTTTAGGAACAAGCTGAAAGACATTGCCATTAAGTTTGTTCCTGTAGTATTGCCATGGTTTGCTAGCTACTTGTCTAACAAAATGTTTACAGTTCACACAAATAACAAAAGCTCAGACTTTGGCAGTACCCCAAAAGATGTACCACAGGGATCTGTACATAGACCACTTTTGTTCTCACTTTTTATTGTAGATTGTATACTGTAGAGTGGTGACTTAATAACACTGAAAGCCTATAAAAATCCTAAATAACTTAACTCTGAGCTATAAAATGATTTCTCTGCTACTTGAAACTGGCTTTGTAGAAACAGATTAACTATTAGCAATATCAAGCTATGGACCAGGATTCACAGACAGACCTAACCATGAGTGGTAGGGCTGTAGCAAAAAGGATCTGTCAGAACAATCTTGGAAACCAGTGATTCAGAGACACACTGGCCACAATGAGGAAAGACCTCATTATGAGTTAATTTGCATGTCTCCGAATCACTCTGTGATTACCCCAAGCAGTAACTGTCCCTTTTCTGCTGCCTTTACAGTAATCACAGTTGGTATCTGATGCATTATATAATCACAAGTAACCCCCCTCATTAATTCCCCCACAAATATCCACACATCCAAATACACATTTACAACACACACACACACACACACACACACACACACACACACACACACACACACACACACCCACACACACACACTCACACATCCAAATGAACATTTATAACTCCAGCACATACATACGCAAACATATCTAAATGAACATTTATAACGCACACACACGCATGCACACACGCACACACACATTCCATCATACCTCTTACCTGTCCCTGTGTTTACTGAACACCACTGATATTGCCTCTTCTTTTTCCTTCGTACTTTGTAACTCACATATGATTGCAGTCAGTCAGTCAGTCAATAATGCCATTGATTATAGTTTTATTCTTCTGATTGTTCAGGAAATGCATCATGATGCAAGACTTGTTGCACTATTAACTTTTTAAGTGGATTAGAGAGATATGTGTAAAGACTCCCTGGTTTTGTCTAGTGTTCTTACCCCAGGCTTTGTCTACAAATCATGAATACAGCCTACATATACCACAGACGCTTACATGATGCCAGGCATTAGAGTTTGAAATGTTGTTTTATTCAGTAAATTCATCTTGATGCAAGGCCTGCTGCTCTAATCACTTTTTTAAGTGGCTTAGAGTAATATGCAATCTCTATTTCTGCATCAGATAATACCCCTATCTTCCCCATCACACACACCATATTACTAGGGGTCATTACTGACAATAATATGAAATTTGGCCAACACATAGCTCATACAATAACCAAAGTCAACAAAAAACGAGGTAATCTTTACAGATGTAAAAACTTCCTAACCAGCAACAGTGAAGTTACCCTAGCTCATACCCATCATCTCTCTACCTTATTGTATGCTTCTCCTGTCCTAATTAATCTAAACAAGATCAATTTAAACAAGCTATCAGTATGTTAAAACAAAATAGCAAAATTCACCACAAACTCCTCGTACCACACCCACCAGTGTCAAGCCCTAAAACAGCTTTCCTGGCTGGAACTCCCAAACACCTTAGCTCTAAACCAACTTCTTCCAGCTCACAAATGCTGTACCATCCTGACAAAACTCCAGCCTTACAAGACCTGATCACCCTCTACCCCAATAATGGAGAACGTAGATCCACCAACAAGGCACTAATCACAATCTCAAAAAGACATTACTGCCCTCTTGACTCCATGTATTCTGGCAACATTGCCAAGACTTAGAACTTCATACCACTGCAAATCAGGGGGCAACCTAACAAAACCATCTTCAAAAAACAGTTTATTTCCCACCTAAACAACTGCTGGACATGCAATTGCCTAACACCTGGCTGACATATTCTAACACCTTTCTCCTGCCCACTATCCAACCTCTTCTTTAAAATTCCCACAGATGCACTATATATGTTATCACAAGTTACTTACCATCTCACCACCACCTGCTCCCCACTATCCCATCTATACCCACTAACTCTGCCATAGACTAAGTTGAAAAGCTTTTCCTTAAAATGTCAATGAACCTCATATGAACTTGTCTATATTCTCTTCTTTTGACAAACTGGCTAGTATTTTTAGTTTTTCCTTTCTTCTCTTATTTTCATTATATCTTTAAGATTATTTGGCTAGTATTTTTTAGTTTTTCCTTTCTTGTCTTATCTTCCCTACATCTTCAAGATTATCTCTACTAAACATACTGTATGAACAACAATCATACGTTACTACCTGCTATACTTTTAATTGTATGTCTAAACTACTATGCTTATATAAATATCTTATGCAATCATAAGTTATCTGCTATATTTTATAACTGTATGTCTAAACCGCTATGCTCATGTAAATATCTTATATATAGCATGCTATCAATAATTGTTCTTGAGCTTTTCTCCCCGGGCCTCTGCTGAAAACAGACAGCTCTGTCGAGTTGGACCTCCCCGGTAAACAAATGTAAAATAAATAAATAATGCCCAACAGAGTGTGTGACCCCAGGAAGGGTGTTATTTGCACACAATAACATACATCCTGGAGGGCATTATTGCACTGAGAGAATGGGCTGCCTGTAAAATTGTTGTGTTTTACTTACTTATTTTTTTATTACTATATTATTTTTTTATATATTTTTGACGTAAAATGGTTCCTCCATCAAATGTGTTGAACTACAGCAGCATCTGTTGATGATGTTGGAATAAACATTTTACATCCAAAATATAACATTTTAAAAATATCCAGTATTTACTTTATTTTTTTGGTCCCTTACTCCTAAAAACATGCGGCTTGTTGCCAGTAATTGGAGATTGAAGTTATAGGTTCATAGGTTCATAGGTTCATACTAAGCTATCTGCCCGAGGGCATTTACAAGCCTAGCCCATAGTTTGTGGCTTACGCCACCCCTTTAGTATGGGGAACTATACCCATTATTTTGCTGTGCCTCTGTCGAGCAGTGACACTGAGGTAATCCCTGGGGTATATCTGCGATCTCCCATCCATTGGTCAAGATTTCTCTTGAACAAGGCCAGCGAGGTGCTCTGCCTCACATATACCGGGATTTTGTTCCACAGCATAGGGAGTCTTTGGGTGATGAATCTATCCCTCCAGCACGTCCTATTAATAGCCGTGTCGAGGTTTAAGTCTCCCGCCCTTGTGGCTCTGACGGATCTAGATTTTTTGAGGTGAAGCATATTCATCAAATCTGGGTTTGACATGGCCTTGTATGTCAGGCAAAGGTCACCTCTGAGCAAGCGGTGGCGACTGAATAGAGCTGGAGTTCTTTCAGTCGGGCAGCATAGGACAGATTTTTGAGACCCTTTATCCTTTTGGTGAGGAACTTTTGTGGCCTCTCCAGCTGCTGCAAGTGTCGGGTCAGATACATTCTGAATGGGGCATTGTACTCAATCATTGGTCTGATGAGTGATGAGTATAGGGAGACTATGACCTCCCTTGATCTAGATGTGAATCCCTTCATGATGAGGTGGGCAATGTAGAAGGTCTTCCTAACTACTTTAGCTACATGGGTGTCGAATGACAGGCTACTGTCAACCTGGGTCCCCAGGTCCCTGATAACTTCTTCTGTGCTCAGTGGATTGCTACCTATATGGTAGCTAGGGGTAACCTTGTTTTTCTCGAAGGGTATGACTATGCATTTTTTGGCATTTAACTTTAGGCCATGGCTCTGGCACCAGTTATCCGTTTCTGTGAGACCCTTCTGAAGGATATCTGTGTCAGATGTGTTTTCGACTCTGGCGCCCAGTTTGCAGTCATCTGCAAACTTTGTCAGCCATAACCCTCCTGTGTTTGCTTGTACTTCGGAAAAGTAGATGCCAAACAAGAGTGGGCCCAGGACTGAGCCCTGTGGGACACCACTTGTGACAGGCTTTGAGTCTGACATGGCGCCAGCAACTCTGACCCTGTGGGTCTGTCACTCAGCCAGTTTGCAACCCATCTTGTGATGTATGGGTTAACATTTAAGCTGATGAGTTTTTCAATGATACCCGAGTGGGGTATTGTATCGAAGGCCTTCGCCAGATCGAGGTAGGCTGTATGGACTGCCTTTCCCTCATCAATGGCTTTGGTGACTGTTTCGAAAAAGTCAACCAAGTTTAAAAGGGATGATCTGCCTTTGACAAAGCCAAACTGGGTTGGATCCAAAGTCTGCAAATTCCCTATGTCTTTATTTATGAGGTCCATTATGATCCTCTCCATGGCTTTGCAGATAAGGCTTGTCAAGCTAATGGGCCGGTAATTTCCAGGGTCGGTGGAGGCACCGCCTTTGTGAAGTGGGACCACAGTCACAGTGCGCCACTCCCTGGGTACGTATCCAGAGGTGAGACTATGATTAAACAGCTGTCCTAGCTGTGGGTTTAATTCCTCGTTGCGTTCGTGGAGCACACAGCCGGGGACACCATCAGGTCCCATGGATGCTGTGTTTTTTGCTTTGGAGAGAGCAGTTCACACTTGGGCATTAGAGATGTTTGGGGGGCTGCAATCGTTTGGTATAGATATCTCTCCTTTTGGGGGGGAGAAGTTTGCACTGAACCTGTCAGCCAGTATGTTGGCAATGTCTGTAGGATCAGTAATCTTCACATCATTTTGAACTAGTTCTGAGCATATCTGGGAGTTTCCTCCCAGGTTTCTAACATAGCTAAAGAAGGCCTTATGATTGTCTTTTGAGTCTTTAGCTATTTTTCTCTCAAAATTTGCTTTGGATGATTTTATGAGAGCTCTTAGTTTTTTACTTATAGTGATCAAAGGTGTCTTACCTTTTAAGGATTTTGCTCTATCTTGTAGTAGCTTCCTCCTTTTGTTGTAGAGTTTGTTTATGGCTGGGGTCCACCAGACTGGACTCTTGCCTTTGGTACAAAGAGTCTTTGTTTTGCTTGGGATTGCCTTATCCATGCAGTCCTGCAGGTGCTGGTAGAAGGCATTTGTAAGTGATTCAGCGGCTTGAATACTGTTTTCCGCCGGCTTGGGGGCCTTAAAGGAGACCACACTAGTCTTTAGAAGTGTGAAGTCAGCTTTCGAGAAGTTCTTTACTGTGGTCTTTTTTATTTCAGGTGGGGATGGGATGAGGACCTCCAGCGAGATTAGTTTGTGATCTGATCTCACCAGTGAGGGGTATACTTCCGGTGTTGAACATTGTGCTCCCATGTTCGTGATGATGAGATCAAGTATGTTTTCTCCTCTTGTGGGGATGGTGACTAGTTGTTCCATGGCATTTGAGTTTATGAATTCCAGGAACTTTTGGGCTAGGGTGTTTGGGCTCGAGTAGTGTTCCCAGTCTATATTAGGGTAATTGAAGTCACCTAGTATGATGGTGTTTGGAGATACATTTATCCCCTCCAGTGTTTTCAGGAAAGCCATGTGAGGTTCCTGAGTTTGTGAGGGTGGCCTGTAACATGCTACAATTTGCAGAGCAGTCTTGCCTATGGTTAATTGCACCTGGATGGTCTCCGATGCATCGTGCGTTGCCACCAATCTTAAGGTGTGGGTGTCCTTGATGAATATGGATACCCCCCCTCCTTTCTTGGTATTGTCCGGATTTTGGGGCCGGAACGCATGATATGAGGTAAAACCTGATAGTGCTGGGGTGCTCTCAGGAGCCTTGAACCAGGTTTCTGTCACAGCACAGACATCGATGTTCTCCATACTGAGAAGGGCCTCGAGTGCGTGCATTTTGAGATTTAGACTTCTGGCATTGAGCAGCATTACCCTTAGTTTTTCCTTTTTGTGTTCTAGGGAGGTAGGTTTAGAATTTGAGCCTTGCCTAAAAAAGGCACTATGGGGGTGGCAAGAGCCTTTGCCAATATCCAGAATCCCAGGGGTGACAGGTGCAAGCCTTCCCTTGCGAAGCAGCGTGGCTTGTCCAGCATGTCATCCCAGGCAGACAGACATTGGATCCCCTTTGAATGACACCAGAGTTTAAGCCAATTGTTAAAGCTGATCATCTTATCTCTGTATTGTGGCATCATTCTTGGTGAAGGTAGGATACTGCTCAAGGTCAGGGTCATACCTGCCTGGGCTACATAATCAGAGAGCTCCTCAATGTCTCTTTTCATGTAGTCCAAGGAGGTACGTCTCAGGTCGTTTACACCAGCGTGGACAATGACTGAGTCGTATTTGTACCTGCTGTTGAGAGACCTGAGTGCTTGCGTTATGTGGTGGATTCTAGCGCCCGACAGGCAGCTTACTGTAACTCTCTCCCTACTCAGTCTGGTGAGCGGGACGTCAGTGTGTCTGACTATGGAGTCACCAATGACTAGTGTGTCTGGCATTGTGTTTGGCCCTAAGGGCTGTGACTGTTTGACACTCTGACTGTGAGGTCTATGTGTTGCAGGTGTTGTGTTCTGAGGTGGTGGTTGTTTGGGTGTCTGCTTTGGTGGCCTCTGCTGTTTTGGTAGATTTTTGATCAGAGCCTCCGAGTATGTCTTTGTGTGTTTATGTGTATGATTTGAGGTTGTGATGGTACTATGTGAGGCTGGGTCTATAGTGTGTGTGGTAACCTTCTCCTCCTGTCTGGTCTTGCCAGTCCTATGTTGAGAGAGCTCAGCCTCCAGTTTGGCCGTATAGTTGCATCTCTCGCATGTATTTGTGTTTTGTGGGAGGAGGAGAGGGTTGTCTGTGTACATGAGGCAATTGTAACATTGCCTCAATATTCCCAGGTTCACCAGCTGAGCAGGAGAGGACACTAGCAACTGATCCCTCGACATGCTAGAAGGAATAGACAAAAAAACTTTAAAAGAGATTCCGGGGGGTGTGGGTGACCGAGAAATGGGGGGTTGCCTTTTTGGGGTACTATCTATGACAAGAGTGCTGTATCAAGGTGATAAGTACTGTAGGAGCAAGTGCTAGGTTTAACAGATAGAGAATAGTCTACTTGGAGTTATAGGATACGCTGATTAGATCAGTAGTATAGTTCGAGGAAGGTAGTTTTAAGGGAAAATTTGAAGAGTGGACTTTAGGTAGCCCGAATAGTTTAAACCTGCTTAACCGGCGCTGCCCTAGTGTGCAACAGTGGCAACTCCACGCTAAAGTGCGATAAAATGCGCTTTATAGCAGGGGGCTGGAAAAGACAGGAAATGACTCACTAAATGATGACATAGATTTCCTTCAGAAAATTCATGTGAACACAAATCCTTTTATTTAAGCAAATTTGTAATTTTATTAGAGCAATAATTAAAATATGTTCCTATTTTTGAGCCTTTCTTCCCCCTTTAATTTAAGCATTATACAGATTTATTCAAATGAAATGTCCAGAGGTATGTAAACCTCTTTATGGCTGCTGGTCCTGCTGCTGCCAGTGGTTGATCTCACTTACTTACTCTCTTTCTCTCTCTCTCAAACACACACACACACACACACACACACACACACACACACACACACACACACACACACACACACACCTCGGCTTCAGAAAATGCATGCTAACACAAATCCTAATATTCAAGTAACTTAGTGATTTTCTTACAGCAACTTAAAATATGCTCCTATCTTGATCCTTTATGCCCTGTTTATTTTAGGCTTATCCAGATATCTTGAGGGAAATGGTTGAGAAGTATATAAACCTCTTAACTGCTGCTGTTGCCAGGATCGCTAGATCACTCTCACTCTCACTCTTCACTCTCTCTTTCTCTCTCTCTCTCTCTCCCGCACACACATACACACACAGTCTCTTTTGTTTTTATGCATGCATTCACTCACACAAGCAAACATAAACACAAACACACACTGTGATGCCCACCATTGCTGCCAATAGGTGATGGCCACCAATATATGTCATCCTCATGCTGGGCCAGTAATCAAGGAGCCTGAATCCTTACCACTGACACTGCAAAGGGATGTGCACTTGGAGTACAAACGGATACACTCATTATTTTCAGATGTAGACCTCTCCTGCATCTAATATAATTTCCCTTAGGAGCACAGAGGGAACATACTCATCCCAGGGTCTGGATATCTCTATATATCTGTCTCCCTCCAGGAACCCAATAAGACTCCCCACTGCTACAGCTGTAGGGTTAGGTCCTCAACCAAGTGTCAAAGCAAAGTTCTCCAGCATCCCCTCTGTAAACCCAGTGCTTCATATCCCTGCCTCAAGTGGATGACACACACAAACACACACACACACACACACACACACACACTGAGAGGTTTGATTTGCACGCACACACACACACACACACACACACACACACACACACACACACACACACACACACACCAGGGAAAGGCTGGCACAGGTTTACTAGCTATGCCCCCTTTTGCCCAGATTAGTTATCACTGTCACCAGGCACTCCCTGGTCAGCAACTCCAAGGCCCTTAACAAATGGTGTCCAATTATACTGTGTAATATTAGTACTAATACAAATGGTAGTAGTTCACCAAGATGGCTAGGCCTTCTGGAGTGGCTCACACAGTGTCACCAAATAACTGTAAGTACTCAAAGGTTAGATGTTTATTACAAGGACAAGACACAATAAAAGTTTAAATATATTTAATAATAAATAATAAAAGAACCTAAAGATATTGAATATGTATTTACAGCAAACCACAGAGTTTAAATAACAGAAAATTTTGAAATTAACATTGATGGACAGACTTATACAAATAATTTTTATTTTATTTATTTCACATTTGTTGTCCGGGAATGCCCGACTAGGTTCCACAGAGCCTGCTTTCAGTGGAGGCCCGGGGAGAAATGCTCCAGATGCATGTTTTTGGAATGTGGGAGGAAACCGGAGTACCCAGAGGAAACCCACGCGAACACAGGGAGAACATGCAAACTCCACACAGAAGGCACCCCAGCCGAGAATCGAACCGGAGAACCTCTTGCTGTGAGGTGACAGCGTTAACTGCTGCACCACTGCGCCACCCGGTGTTAGCTTAGAGAGAAAAACACTCTCTAAACTAACACTTTCTAAACTAAGCTTCACTATATTCCTGACTGAATCTAAAATAATTACATTTCTATAGTCAAGTTACTTACTACTGCAAGGCAAGATGCTGTGGGTGAGGGTCTTTCTAGTCAGGCTTCCCAAACAGAATACTCTGACATTTCTCTTTATAATATCTAAAATATAATTACAAGAGGCCTGGCAGAATGATCTCATCTGATCACCTGACTCTAGGTTTTCCCAGTATTCCCCTTTGAAGCTAAGACAGGAATTTAGCACAGACTGCCACAATATGCATCCAAATGTTTATGGCAGTACCTGGGGTCTCCTGTCTTTTCACTGAGCTAAAGAACAAAGGCTCTTTCCCAGACCTATCATCTCTCGTCCTATTCAGCACTGTGGGGTACTGTTTTAATAGTTTAATAGCTCATACATTTCCCTTACTTTTCTTAAAGTTAACCTCTGATGTGCCAGTATCCTCTATAAAAACATATACATTTAATTCAGTTACAATAATGTATTTTAGCAGGGTGCACTGTTGATACATTTCAACACAAGCAAAGCTCACAAGTACATTTTCCGCAGAAGCATCTGTGCAAAATCAGTTTGATATACAAATAAAATACAGTTCTAATATATTTGTAACACAAGCATCTTGTATAAATCAGTTTGATATTCAAAGGACATATCATTCTTTACAGAAGACCATGCTGGCAGTTGTCCATATTATTGCAAACACACACACATTTTTTTTGTTTTATTTATATTTTTACACTGGCTAAACAGCAAAAGCACTGCTTAACGGATGTAAAACAATAGTTTAATCAATCTCTATCTCACTCTCATACATGCATATATAAACACACACACACACACACATATACACATACACACACACACTCACACACACACACACACACACACACACACACACACACACACACACACACACACACACACACACACACACACACACACGCACACACACTTTTTTATTTTAATTTTGTCTTTTTTATTTAACACTCGCTCAACAGTAAAAAAACTGTTTAGTGAGCATTACATACTGGTGGGCATTAGGTTTTTTCAGTCAAAGCTCTGTGGCAGCCTGGTATGCTGTTGTGAAGTGGTGGACTTGTTTTTCAGTGGGCATTACCTGTAGAGTAACACCCTGCTGGAGAGCATCTGTTCTCCAATCAGGGAGAGATTTACATGTTGCCCATTCTCTAAGTAGAAATAATCCCTAGAGTCTAGTGGCCTTACAAGTGTTTTGTGCTGAAAAACCTGCTGTTCTATCAGCTTTATGGTGATTAAAATAATGGAGACTACCCCTGGTATCTATTACCCCAATTATGTGCGCTGCTCATTAGTCAAGGGGAAGTTAAAAAATATGACAGCCCCCTCACACACACTCACACACACACACACACACACACACACACACACACACACACACACACACACACACACACACACACACACACACACACACACACACACACACACACACACGCACACACTCACCAGCAATACCTCTGTTAAACTCCTTGGCACTTACCTGTAATGTGATCTTATCCATAGCAAACTAAGTGGATGCTTGAGGAGGCTAGTGCTAATTTTTTTAGCCAGTAACCTCCATTTTCAAACATATTGTATGTTTTGCCCTCCACTTAGAAATAAGTTCTTTATTATAAACCCCCATAAACTTCAAGGAGACAGGAGAGCTACTAGTTGCAAAGAGGTCTATATCATTTCATCGAAGCCCCAATTTGCCAAACATATATTCATCGAACTTAAACCATTGAATACCATTTCAGTGAAGAATTATATTGCTGAAAACATTTCTCAGGGAAAAAAACTGCTTGGCTACCACAGTGATTGTAACACAAATTACATTATTTTAAACTGACCAAGTTTGAACCCCCAATTACATATTCCATCTACGTGATTGCACTACATTGTGGAAAAGGGCAAATTTGTTATAACAGCCAACTAGCTCCCTTTCCCAGGAAAAAAATTTGATGATGTAATCCTTCACTGAAATAGTATTCAATCCTTTAAGTATGATAAATAGACATTTGGTGAATGGAGCTTCAATGAAATGATAGGTACCCAATGCAAAGAAGTCCGTGCACCTTAGCTACCAAAGAGAAAGCATTTATAATGTTTGTCCTAGCATCTGGATGCTTTGCCATAAAATGTGAAGAACAGTATGAGTCTCCCAGTATTTCACAACCTGGAAAAATCTCACCTTGCAGATTGATACAAGTGTAGCTATCACAGGGATCCTGGTTAGGCCACGTATACAAATACTCCACTCTATATATATATATATATATATATATATATATATATATATATATATATTTACCCTTACAAGCTTCATCACTTGCTTACAACCCAGGAACTCATTCAATAAATGCTGATACAAGTTTGAAACTTTCTAAACATTTGTTTAATTAAGGCATATATTGGAGGATAACTGTAATTAACCATCATCATCATCATCATTCATTACTATGATTGCTTTCTTTTTGATGTAATTGTTAATGAATGATTTTATTATTTTTAAAATGTATTAAGGAATGTATGCTTATTTAGTGTAAATTAAATACTGAGGTAATAACTTCTTATGTATGTAGTTCAATACTGTGTATCTATATAACTTATTTTGTCTATACACACACAATCATACATACACACACACACACACACACACACACACACACTCACACACATACATATATATTTTTTATTTTATTTTTTTTTATAAGTAGTTAATATAAAATATATATATTTTATATATATATATATATATATATATATATATATATATATATATATATATATATATATATATATAAAATGGGTCTACTTTTTCTTATCAAAAAATGATTCTTTCAAAAAGAAAAAGTATGAGTCCAATTAAGCGAAAGTGCACTTAAAAGCACACTTTCATGACTACTGGTTCAATAAACCAGTAATATTAAAAACAAACACTTAAAAGTCATTTTTGCAGGGGTGGCAAGCTCCCCTTTCACCCCCACACCCCCGTTACTTTAGATATACTAACTCGGAGATCACACTACAGTGGGGAAACAGGTATATTTCCTTATCCCCACTGTAGTGTGAAGCGATGCTGCAGTGTTTTTTTTTTAATATTACAGGTACGTTGAACTAGTAGTCTCAAAAGGGCACTTTCGTTTAAGTATACTTTTGCTTAATTAGGCTTGTACTTTTTCTTTTCGAAAGAACGATCATTTCAATAAGAAAAAGTAGACCCTATATATATATATATATATATATATATATATATATATATATATATATATATATATATATATATATATATATATAGATATATATATATATATATATATATATATATCTATATATATATATATATATATATATATATATATATATATATATATATATATATATATATATATATATATATATATATATATATATTCACTTTTAAATGATGTAGGGTGTACATGGGAGCTTGCCCCCTGCAAACAGTCTCTTTTACTTTATTTTTTTTAACCTACTTTTAAATGTCAAGATTCTGAAATCTCGATGTTTCGGGTACGTTGTTTTAAAAGTCGAGATTTCGGAATTTCGACATTTAAAAGTAGACCCATATACATATATATATATATATATATATATATATATATATATATATGTATGTGTGTGTGTGTGTGTGTGTGAGTGCATGTATATATATATATATATATATATATATATATATATATATATATATATATGTTGCAAAAGCTCACCAAGACTCTGACTCAACTTGGTGTGAGGGAAAGGTTAGTTTGCTTTTGATTTCTTGCATTTTGTATTACTTTATTGCCTTCTTCCATTTTGTATACTGTGATTTGCTTTCCTTACACTGTGTTTTACTTGTATTCTGCTTTGAATTGCATATTAAAACTTGGAAAGAGACTACACCAATGTCTCTTGTGAGTCATACTTTAGAACAGGTCAATTAAGGAGTCACACAGAAGTCAGAACAGGTTGGTTAAGGTGAATTATCCATGAAATGAGGGGTGGAGCTAGTAACTAAACCTTCTCTTTATGAGGTAAAATAAAAGATTTCAAAGCTTTACTGAAAAAGCTCACCAAGACGCTGACACAACTTGCTATGAGGGAAACGTTAGTTTGCTTTTGATTTCTTGTATTTTGTATTACTTTATTGTCTTCTTCTATTTTGTATACTGTGATTTGTTTTCCTTACACTGTGTTTTACTTGTATTCTGCTTTGAATTGAATATTAAAACTTGGAAAGAGACTACACCAATGTCTCTTGTGAGTCATACTTTAGAACAGGTCAATTAAGGAGTCACACAGAAGTCAGAACAGGTTGGTTAAGGTGAATTATCCGTGAAATGAGGGGTGGAGCTAGTAACTAAACCTTCTCTTTATGAGGTAAAATAAAACATTTCAAAGCTTTACTGAAAAAGCTCACCAAGACGCTGACACAACTTGCTATGAGGGAAACGTTAGTTTGCTTTTGATTTCTTGTATTTTGTATTACTTTATTGTCTTCTTCTATTTTGTATACTGTGATTTGTTTTCCTTACACTGTGTTTTACTTGTATTCTGCTTTGAATTGCATATTAAAACTTGGAAAGAGAACACAGTTGTGTCTCTTGTGAGTCACACTTTAGAACAGATCAGGTAAGGAGTCACACAGAAGTCAGAACAGTTCAGTTAAACAAACAATAATGCCTGGCAGGGTGTGTTAATGTATAATTAATGCCTGCCCAGGGGTGTTATGAGGCCCTACTCTTAATCTTGTCTGGATGAAGAGTAAAACGTAAAGTGCTTTTTACAGGTGGCTGCCACATCTTGAAGGAATCACTGCCAATGTTGATACCAAGAAACTATATCAACAATGATTTCATGTAGAAAACAGCAATTAGAAAGTTCAGCTTCACCAGGATGAACTCATTCAGATGGCATTTTATCCAGTTAAAGCTTCACAATGTGTAGAAAAATCAAGTTTAATAGCAATATATAGCATATCCATCAGGTCTCCAATAGATGTTGTGCATTAGAGATATAGCATTAGAGTTTCTGGGAAGAAGCTATCAGTTTCTCCTGTTTATCACATCCTTCCTGCTATGACAAGATTGACAAATTGTTCTTGAGTCTACCAACCCCCTTTTAGATAACCTGTCTTAATGAGCTTCAAGCTTGAGCCACCTGATCTGTCTTAAATTGATAGCCTTAATCAGAGGGTCACCTGGACATGGAGTTAGTCTGGCTTCTGTGACTAGTGTTTTATCTAGCATTTTCATAGTTTTTATCCCACTTATGTTGCTGTTTTGCAGTGAGTATCAGAACACCTAAGAGAACAAAAACATATTACCTATATGGCTTAATTATGTTTCTGTCTCCCAGTGATCAGCTACATCATATTTTCATTATATTTTCACGTGTTCTTTTCTCACTGTAAATTTTTCTATTTTGCTAAGAATTACTCAGTCCATCTACTTCTGCTTACAATCAATGTCACTTTGCAATACATATTATCAATACAACATTTTTCAAAGCAGTTGCTGCTGAAGGAAAAAATGTAATTATTGATATGTTGGGCTCCAACACCATTATCTTTGGTTCAGAAAGAACAAGAAGATCATCTCTGGATTATCCAAGTGAAAGTTGGATTATTTGTGTTCCATTATACAGCCATGGAAGTTATCGCTGTTAAAATGAGATTCGTGCACTCCTGTTCCTCCAACCCTACATTCCTACTCTTAGAACATTGCTTATAACATTGTAAGACATGAAAAGCTATTCTTATCACTACTGGTCCTATAGAACTGTGTGCCACTTTTTCTACACGCCAGCCATATTAAACAGCTGCCCAGGTTGTTCGCCTATTGTAAGGCCTGTTGAAATATCAGTGATTAATTGTCACAAATTAAGTTTATTAGAACTCTTATTTTACTTTAATAATCTGCTTTTGGAGAAAATGACGTATGTAAAAATATAAATGTAATTCATAGGATCATAAGAAGTTACTAGGTTAATGGGTCTAGGCTCTTACATGCCTAGCCAAGTTCTAACCTTATTTCCATGATCAGCACCTATAGCCCCTGTCCAAGATGGACACAGGTGGAACCCTCCAGGGTGAATTTACATTTACCCATCCAATCGTCCAGACTGCGTTTGAAGAGGGACAATGAGGTGCTCTGTTTGACAAGAAGTAGGAGTCTGTTCCAAAGGTGTCATAACCTCTGGAAGACAATTTCTCCCTCCAGAATGTCACATGCCAGGTTAAGGTCTTTAGAACAAGTAACCTGTGTACCATTTGACTTGTGGATATGTAGCATTTCCAATAAAGCAGGGTCAAAGATTGCCTTATATGCAAGGCAGAGCTCACCTCTGAGTAATCTGTATGAAACAGAATAAAGTGGCAGTGATTTTGGATGATCCACATAGGACAAATGCTGAAAACCTTGACTGTTCCTTGTGAGGAATCTTTGTGGTATCTCCAATCGCTGAAGGTGCATACCAAAAGGGGCGGTATACTCAATTATTGGCCTGATGAGGGAAGAGTACAGGGAGCTTATAACTTCTTTTTTTTCTTGAGGCAATGCCCTTAATTATGTGATGAGCAATATAGAATGCCCTTCTTACCACTGTGGAGATATGGTAGTCAAAGGCAAGGTTGCTGTCAACCTGTGTGCCCAGGTCTCTCACCACTGAGTGCATAATTAAGGTGTTGGTATTGATGTTGTAGTTTTCAAGAACACTGTCCTTAATGAAAGGGATGATAATACATTTTTTTTGCATTGAGTTTAAGGCCATGACTTTGGCAATATTCATTTGTTTGTGTAAGACCCTCTTGTAGGATGTTGGCATCATTTGGAGTTTCAGTGACAGCTCCCAGTTTACAGTCATCAGCAAACTTTGTCAGCCACAGAACTTTAGCTTTTGCTTGTACTTAGAAGAAATAGATTCCAAACAGTTAAGGTGTTAGAACTTATCTCTGTGGAACACCACTGGTTACACATCTGCTGTTGGAGGTGTATTCCCCTATTTTGACTATATGGATTCTATCAGTGTGCCAGTTAATGACCCATCTAACTATATAAGGGTTGATATTTAGCTGGGTGAGTTGTCAATGATGCTTGAGTGGGGGATAGTGTCAAAATCCTTGGCTAAGTCTAGGTAGGCTGTATTCAGATTTCCCCTCATCCAGTGCCTTGGTAACTGTCTCAAAGAAGTCCACCAGGTTTAACAGGCATGATCGCCCTTTGACAAATCAAAACTGAGTTGGGTCAAGTGAATGGAGATTACCTATATCTTTGTTGATAAGGTCCATGATGATTTGCTCCATGGCCTTGCAGATAAGGCTATTCAGGCTAATAGGTGTATAGTTCCTGGGGTCAGTGGAAGCACCACCTTTATGCAAGGGAATAACAGTGGCTGTTTTCCATTCATCTGGATGAAGCCAGTGCTTAGACTATGATTGAAAAGAGTACCCAATGGTGTTTTTAATTTTTGTTAGAGCCCATGTAGAATGCAGTCTGGGATATTATCAGGTGCCATAGATGCTGTGTTTTTGGCCTTAGAGAGGACATTAATAACCTGCTCTTTAAAGATACAAGGTAGGAGACAGGTGATAGGGATGTCATGGGGTATGGGTGTCAGGGACAGGGGAGTGAAGGTTTCACAGAACCTGTCGGCCAACAGATTAGCTATGTCCACAGGGCCAGTATATGTGGTATCATTAACTACCAGTTTGGTACAAATCTGGGCCTTTCCTTTTAGGTTATTGATGTAATTTTATTGTGTATTTTTTTCTCTCTTTTGCTTTACCATTTTCTGCCCTTCTAACCCAGGATGTTATTCTTTCTTTATCCTAAGTTATAATTTCTGCGTCACTGCTTCTTCATACTTCTTGGCTGTGTAACAGCTGGTAGGAGTTGTGTAATTCCTGTTTGTTTTAATGCATCTAGTCTCTATCACAAGTGAGAAGGCCATTAAACATTTGGTACCTCATCTCTTACACTGATCCCACTGGATGACATCTGGATACCAGTGAATGTGGTATTTCTGTTTATTGTTATTCTCAAGATACTAGACACCTGAGAAAGAGATGTAAGTAATTCCTCTGCAACCACCCCATGAATGCATTTCCCTTGATCGTTCCTTATACTTGGCCTTACAGTCAAGTCTTCTCATAGTGCTGGGAAGTTCTAATTTTATTTGTTCCCTGATCTGTATACCTCAATAACCAACTGTCTAAATTCCCCTTCTGAATTATACCCAGTCATCTACTTTTTTCTTAATTTCCATTCAATTTTTAGTTAGTAAAATTAATAAGCATCCATACAGACCACTGGGGTACTCACAAAACATTTACTTATCAGAACGGCCTTTATGCATCTCCTGAACAGGACACAACAAGGAATAAACAAATAAAAATATATAGACAAATAAATAAACATGAACAGGATATTTATATATCTGTTACCTTAGTCATCCACCTTGTAGTCATTCATTCCAAACAGATTCATGTTGACTTGCCAAAGGAAATTTCAGATACAAAACAGTGAAATGAAATCACTGAAAGACACATTCAGTGAATCTCAAAGTATGTGTATATTTGTGTGTGTGTGTGTGTGTGTGTGTGTGTGTGTGTGTGTGTGTGTGTGTGTGTGTGTGTGTGTGTGTGTGTGCGTGTGTGCGTGTGTGTGTGTGTGTGTGTGTGTGTGTGTGTGTGTGTGTGTGTGTGTGTGTGTGTGTGTGTAGGAAAAGAAAACTAAAGTTTTCTGGCAAGATGGCATTTAATACAAACTACAGCTTCAAAGCTTTTTGTTGAACTGTTAATTTCGTACTATGAAGAGAACTTAACAAATGTTAAACAACAAGTAGATGATTGTTTAGAACTGGTACAAAAATATAATGAAATGGAAGAATTTAAGGGTTTGTTTAACAAATATATGGAAGACATGAATGTTTTTGAAAATGATGTAAAAACAAAAATCTTAAGAAGTTTAATAGAGATATGGGTGATGCTAAAAATGATAAAACCTATACCTGGAAACAATTTAAAAGAGCGGTGAGATTTAGAGACACTGATAAACCCAAATGAATCAAACGTAAGAGAAACAAGTCGATTCTAAATCCACTCATAGTATGGACAATTTTGAATCCAGTACATCTGAAATGTCTTCTAATGCATTGAGCACTGACACTGATTTGGAAGTAAGGTGCAATCACCTACACATAAGAGGGTAGACCTAGGGGGGGGGCCTTTAGAAGGGGTGGAAAGAAACATCGAAAGAGAGAACCTGAGAGTGAAGGAAGAAAGATTTGAGAGACTGGTGAAGGAGAAGTAAATGATGAAGGACTTATAGTAAATCTTATTGAATACCAGCTTAATGATGATGAGAAAGCTGTGTTAAATAAAGGATTTAACTATGTACCTTCTTTTTTTCTGTCTCAGCATGATATGTGTATGGATGTTAAAAGATTTTGTAGGAATTTGATTTTAAAGTACTTTTTTCATGCTAAAAGTGATTTTTCTGTTACTTCTGAATTTAGATTAAAAAAAGTAACTTTGTACCCCCTTATCATCAAAGGGTGAAGTAGTTTGAAGAAAGTGTACTATGTGAATTACATAAAAATCAAAATAATATTTTTAGACACCACGGTTGTAATTTGACAGTTAAAGAAAGGGTTGCTCTAAAAGGTCTAATGGAAAACAAAGATTTAGTTATACTTAAGGCAGATAAGGGTGGAACATTAGTAGTGTGGGATATTAAAGGTTATACCAATGAGGTTAAAAAACAGTTAGGTGATAACAGGTTTTATTTAAAACTTGTTTTAGATCCCACTGTTGACCTTAAATTTAATATTGATAATACCCTAAAAGATTATAAGTCTAGGGGTTTATTAATGACACTTTACTAAAAGAATTAATGGTGGATAACCCGAAATCTCAACTATTTTATATTTTACCAAAAATACATAAAAATATTTTTCCTCCCCCAGGTAGGCCTATAGTATCAGGAATTGGGTCTCTAACTGAGCCTATTTCAGCATACTTAGAATTATAGTTGAAACCATTATTAACCCTTATTAGATCCAGAATTAAAGATACAAGTTTTTGCAACTGATGGATTTTATAATGTTATCTGGTGACTGTTGTATTTGTACACTTGATGTACATTCACTGTACACTAGTATTCCTCATCATGGGGGAACAGAAGCAATTAAATATTGGTTGTCACAATCTGGACAATATTCTGTTGAACATTGTTCTTTTTTGATAGATCTGATCAAAATTGTGCTGGAGAATAATGTGCTCTTTTTTGGAAATTAATGTTATTTGCAGTTAAATGGAACTGCAATGGGTACTAAATTTGCACCAATATATGCAGATCTTTTCATGGGGTACTTGGAATGTAGTTTGATTTATGAAGATAGTGTTCCTTTTAAATCTAAATTGATAATGTGGTATCAATATCTTGATGATTGCTGAGCTATATGGTCCGGTTCTTCAAGTGACTGGAACACATTTGTTGATCATTTAAATTTCAATGTGTTTGACATAGGGCCAGATTCAGGAAGCCTCCGTGTAAGAGTTATAACTCTTACACGGAGGCTGCAGTTAAACTGTGTGATGTCAGCATGTCATGCATATGCATGAGGTGCATGAGGCATGCTGAATCACACTAGTAACTCTTACACGGTCCGTGTAAGAGAGTAGAAGCGTGTCTGTAGGCTAAGCCCTGCAAGCGGACACGCCCGGAAGACTAGAATGGCTGAAAGTAAACAGCCACGAGAAAGGCCATGAAAATGTGAATAAACACACTACACAACACATGCCCCGATAGACCATCACTGTATAAAGTGAAGAGATGTTATAAAATTAAATTAAAACCTTTTTTTTTTTTTAAACCCGTAAATGTTTGCTACTGTGTGCGCTCGTGTCGGGTGTGCTACTAAGCGCAATCACAGTCAGCAGTCAGTGGAAAAGGATATAAGAACTAAATATGCAAAGCAAGCCAAGAAATAATAGCTTAGCGGTAGAGTTGCCGGCCTAAGAGTAGGCAGGCAGGGTTCGAGCCCCTACAACAACCTTTTTTTTTTGTAAATAAGCACTAAAATGCCCCCTGACAGTATTGTACAAATGTAAATGTATTCCCTTTTGTAAAATGGAATGAAATAGAGCATATATTTTGAAGTAACATAATAATAAAAATAGTCAGAAATGTACTGATAGCTAAGCTGTTGTGAAACAGAGTGCCCGTAGCTGAGTAGTGTTTCAGAAGCTGCAAACTGCATGCCCGTTGCCAAGCTGCAGTTAGACAGACTGAAACTGTGTGCAATTAGCTTAACATGTGTGTCAGTAGCCAATTAGGATTTATCCCAGCGCACACCGTTTGCGCGGCGCTCCCACAAGCTAACTGCCAGTGCGCATGCGTTACCTCCGCGCAAACGAGCGCAGACCAGGTTTAAAGTGCTTAAAAGTGCTTTTGGCATGTTTGATTGACAGGTCCTCAACTCATTCCTGTCAGGAAAATGAAAAATCAGTTGCCAGATTCGAACCCAGGATACCATGCACTAGAGTCAAGGAACTAAACCACCAAGCCATGACAGCAATACCTAGAAATGCAGAAATAGCATATATATGGGATAAAACCCAGAATGGAGCATGAGAAAGCATTTTCAGTGAAGTAGATACAATTCCAAAACGGCCAATCAGAGAAATGTGCGTGAAAAGCGGCATATATAAGCCCCATAGGCGGGAATACACAGCATAACTGATTGTAGAACAGACTTGCAGTCAGCATGAGTGGAGTAGGTGAGGGACGTTGCTTTCGAGCACAGCGTTGGGGCGTTGTGGAGTCCAGATACATGGTCTGGCTCCTTGTCCATAATCACGAGGCCCAACTCATGCAGGGCCAGGTCTCATGGGGAGTATATAGGGCAGAGGCGTGGGACCAGTTGGCTCGTGATCTGACCAGTGCTACTGGCATTCCACGCACTGGTGAGCAGGTCCGTCACCACCATGCGGACCTGAAGAGACGCAAGCAGGACCAATTGAACCGTTGGATCCAGGAGGCCCGGCAAATGCCCAACGCCCCACTACTGAGTAAGTCACATTTTACTCATGTATGTAAGGATTTCAACCAGCTGATACCATGGAGATGTGTAGTCCAATATTATTCCCTTTGTATTACAGCTGCAGGTGTCCGCTCTGCGAATCGTGAGATGCACGCCAGAAGGCTGGTGCGGCTGCGCCACCATGCAGGTTAGTAACCCCACCCAGTACTTGTAAATAAATATTATTATGTACCATGTATCAGAACAGTGCAGTGTATTGATTAAAAGTAATATAATGTGCAAGCAGGAATTGAAAGTCTGCAGGTATGGCTGCAACAAGTTCATCAGTATGCAAGTGTAACTGGAAATATAATTGATAGAATTAAACAGTGCTGTAATACAGATGTCCCATCATTAATTAAATATACTGTAACCTGCAGTAGTCTCAAGAGTACAGCTTCAGAATCTGAGGTAGTCACATGTGAGATATATCCCTGTTCAAATGCTGAATCATGACAGAAGTGAGGCTGTTGGAAAGTGTTTGAATCACCACAGGTCTAATATGTGAACAAAGCCTAGAAGTACCAACCTGAACTGTGAAGTTGCAGAATGTGTGAGAGTGACAGAAAGGCTCATGTATGAATAAATAAAGTAGTAATAACCCCTGAATATATAAGCCTCAGTGTGTTTCTACAGAACTAAATGCATGTGGGAAGTACAAATTAACATCCCAAACTGATTTCAGTGTGTCTGAATCTGGAATGTCTAGCTCAAAATCTGTATATGGTGATAACAGTAAACAATTTGCAGATAGAATGAATGATTATCTGACAGACTAAACAGCCATAGTTGTCCCCTGTCCTGTCATCAAAGTGTAGCAGGATGATGTATCTGATCAAATTCAAAATAAGTAGGATAGTGATGTATGTGTAACAGGTGTAGCATGACAGTCAAATAAAGATTATTTTGAAACATCAGCCTCAACTTAATTGTGTACCTATGAGAAATGTGAATCAATGTGTAACATATGAATGTGTCATCACTTTCTATCCCCACCCAACCCTATAATTCCATATAACAACATCCACTAAATAATGGTATGTGAACATTTCATTAATCATGGACATTTGTCCGTTTCAAACATATATGCATGTCTGTTCGTGCATGTGCCCTGTTCATACCTGCAAATCTGATGGCCTGTTGCCATTAATCAACCCTGCATGTCGTTTGACTGTGTTTTGCTGTTCAAATAATGCATGTGATATTGATATGCCCCTTGTTCAATGGTGTTCATATCTGGGTGTTTGTTTGATGGGAATACCAATGCATGCTGTTACAACTAATCTGAATGGAATAAAATGCCACTAACCCAAACTAACATAACTACTCACAAACCTAGAACGCTTGGGAAGGCAGGTCCCAGCGGACCCACCTCTCCCACCTCAGCTGGCGACTGCACCTGGCACTAGTGCCCAGGCAAGACCCCCCTCCGGTGGCCCTGTGCCACCTTCGCGTGGAAGCGCTGCAGGGGATGGGGCCCGTCCCCCCTCTGCAAGTGTGGCCGGAGGGGTTCGTGCACTCACCCTCCAAGGTGTCCGGCCTGTGGTGCGTGGGGAGATCCAAGACACTGTTCTTGGACCCCTCGCCAGCTTGAGGCTCGTGTGGCACAGCTAACGGCCCGGCCATTGCCCGCCTACACAGCCCCCAGCACAGCCCGTCCTGGGCTGTGAAGGAACAGTGGCAACTGCCTATGGGTGGGGATATCAGTTCCACTGTTGCCATCTGTGGGCTCGTGCATCTCGGATATCCCAACCTCCGTCCCGTCAATTGTGTAACCCCCACGTGTGTCATACACCGTCCCTGTATGCGTCTTGTCTGTCTTGTCTGTTAACCTACCCAACCTACCTCCCCAGCTTTACCGACTTCCTTCACCTGTCATACCACTCTCACCTGTAAAAAAAAAAGGGCACTCTGTCCCACAAAAATTACGCCCCATACATAGCTGTCCATGTCGCACACATGTCCGCTGGACATCTAAACTATTAATTACAATTGGCTGTACAACAAATATTAATGTTGTCCTGACACCTCTCTCAGAGGTGGAAGGTTTCAAATGTCTCACCAAAATACATAGAAATATACAGCTGTTGCTGCAAAAGACATGGGCATCTATGGGCCTTACCTACACACTTCCTGCAAATCCCACGCTTCTTTCCCTACTGTCTTACCCTCTTTGTGACCCCTTTTTCAACACTTTCCTGTCACCCCTTTTTCTTTTCTTTCAAAGAAAATAGCACGGGTGTGCGCTTGTGTTAGCGGAGCTCACCGCCAGTGCGTCACGTGAGCTCCAGCAAAGCAGCATACCTGGTTTAAAGTGCTTAAAAGTGCCTTTATGGCACTTTGATTGACAGGTCCTGTACTCAGTTTGAAAGTTTGCTAAGAAAAATAAATTCCCACTGTCAGTCTCGAACCCAGGACCTTGGTAACATTAGTCTGTATGACCTACCACTAAGCCATGCCTGCTTTACAAGAGTACAGTGCTAAAATAAATATAACATGTAATAGTAGGAATCAGTATAAAGGCAATATAGGAGATGTACTATCCAAAGCATGTCAGGTAGAGTTGTAATGGCCAAATTACTGGATTCCCATACTAGTTCAGTGTGAACAGAAACAGCACTGCTACCTGTTAGCTTGTACATAATAATGTAAGCTAATGTACATATGTGAAGGTATGTATATCTACACATACATATATATAAATATATATTAATACATATGAAATATAATCGTAGGTCTCAGTAGCCATACACACTCACTACAGGAAAAAGTTAACATAATTGCTGCAACCTGAATCTGCAACACAGCCTGACCCCTGTGTGACCTACTTACCCTTCTAACTGCTTACAGGTGGCCTCAGCACTTTGATTGACAGGTTCTGTACTCAGTTGGAAAGTTTGCAAAGTAAAAAATTCCCACTGTCAGTCTCGAAACCAGGACCTAGGTAACATTAGTCTGTTTGACCTACCACTAAGCCATGCCTGCTTTGGAAGAACACACTGCTAAAATAAATATAACATGTAATAGTAGGAATCAGTATAAAGGTAATATAGGAGATGTACTATCCAAAGCATGTTTGGTAGAGTTTTAATGGCCAAATGACTGGATTCCCATACTAGTTCAGTGTGAGCAGAAACAGCCCTGCTACCTGTTAGCTTGTACATAATAATGTAAGGTAATGTACATATGTGAAGGTATGTATATCTACACATACATATATATAAATATATATTAATACATATGAAATATAGTTGTAGGTCTCAGTAGCCATACACACTCACTACAGGAAACAGTGAAGATATATGCAGCAACCAGAATCTGCAACACAGCCTGGCTCCTGTGAGACCTACTAAGCCCTTTAACTGCTTAAAGGTGCCTCCAGCACTGTGAATGATAGGCCCTATACTCAACTCAAAAGCAGAATATGAGCATACTAGTAGGCCCTACCACAAGACCATTGTAACACTAGTCTGTATGACCTACCACTAAGCCATGACTCTCATACAGGAATATAGTGCTAAATAAGTGGAACATGTAATAGTAGGAATGAAGATAAAGGCAATATAGTATGTCTACTACCCAAAGCATGTCAGGCAGACTTTTATAGTCCCAATTACTGGATTCCCATACTAGAGTAGTGGTAACGGAAACAGCCCTGCTAACTGTTAGCTTGTACCCAATAATGTCAGCTAATGTACATATATGAAAGTATGTATATGTACACAGATATATATATATATATATTTATATAGCAATACATATGACATATAGTTGTAGGTGTCAGTATGCATACACACTCACTACAGGGAACAGGCAAGATAAATGCAGCAACCTGAATCTACAACACAGCATGAAGCATGGGAGATGTACTAACCTTCACACTCACAGAACACTGTCAACAGCATACCAGCATGGTCCACGCCCTACAATTTGAAAGGGCAACGCCTATCTCACATACCCTTTTATAGCAGTGTCCTGAAATCACAGTGAGACATGCAATTAGTACACACCCAGCTGCTTGCAATTAGCAAATGCTGCCTTACAATTGGTGCAGAGGCCATCACATGGACCTATGCAGATACCTACAAAATTATTCAGTACCCACACTCCACTCATGCAATACAGTCATTGCACAAACCTAATGAGAAAGAGAGAGACAGAGAGAGAAGACAAAATATACAGACAGCCAACAGCAGCAGCAGCAGCAACAGCAGCAAAATTCAAGCAGCACGAGTGACACACAAAAGCTGCCACAAACACAGGTAATGCAAAGTAGCAGGTTAATCCTGTGTATACTGTGACACCTCCAAATGTATCATAGTTCACTATCTATAGGTATGTCCATGAGATAGGTTGTGTGTAGATAGTCATGAAATATAAACATATGTAATATTGTTGTACATGTGGGCCATAACTAACACTTCCATAGCTTAGAACACAAGGCCAGTTGTGCATATGATGCAGTAGTTCCCAGGGTCAGTAGAGGTTCCTCCTCATTGGTGTGGGACCACTGTGTATGTATGGCACTGTTCAGGTACATATCCTGTAGTATGGCCAGGGATTAATATCAGTCTGTCATGTGGTGCTATGTCCTCCAGGGGTGAATGTAGCACACATCCAGGGATACCATTTCGTAACAGTGATGATATGTGTTCTGCAATGATGAGGGTGGCTCTCACCTGGACATGTGAGAGGATAGGGAGGTTACAGTCATCTGGGATAACTAATAACACGTGTGTAGGACAATGGGGGTACCTGCACCTAAACTGTCTGCAACATTGTTGGCAATATCTGTGCATTTGGTGAATGTGAAGCATCTTAACACTGCAGACAACAGATGCCTTCCCATCATGTGAATCTGCCCTGTGCTGCAGTAGCCTCCTACTATTGTTATACAATATGCCTGTATCTGTAGTCCACTGGACAGGATTAATAAGTGGTGTGCAGTTGTTCTGGGTTAGATAACTGTGTGCACAGTACATGCAGTATGTGGGATGTCTGTGGTAAGCATATGCAAAGGTGCCCTGGGCAGATATCCCTGTATGAACCTATGGACCTATGTCTCTTTTTCACCATTGGCCCTATGTGCTGTCAATCACCAATGTAATCTCAATACTCCGGTAGCATGTGCAAAGGTCAGTTGTCAGTCACCTCTATGGTACAGTTGTGGGATATGTGTGTCATGTAGTAATGTCACAGCTGCCACATGTACACAGTCAACCCTATCCCCTACCCATTGATGTACATCACATGTATGAGATGGAAACACATGGCCAAACTGTAACAGCAACATACAAGTCAGTCAGATGCATGGACATATATGACTCAGTCATTGTCCATGCCACCACAGCTGATGTGGGATGTCGCTCACTGGGATACGTGATAGGGAACATGGAAGGGATCACTGAGCAAGTGACACAGGCTGGTAGACCCCTGACCTTGGTTGGCATCAGACCCTCACCAGGGATTCCGACAAATTACTGAATGCTAATGAATAAGTGTATCTACAACACCATAGCTGAATGGTTCTTAGCATGCAGTCACTGCATTGCTATGGAATACTGTCTTACCACTCCCACAAAGGTGAGAACATGCAGCTCCTGTACATTAACAACATGTAGACTTTATGCCCCAGAGCAGGTGTGCATCCCTCACTACTAGGCTGATAGCATCTACATCTCACACTGTATATACACATCCCACATGCAGCATCTGCACAGAAGACCACGGTCATAATGTTACCCTGTGCAAATACCATGTATTCACATGTGGCAGGCATCACACATGGTAACTATTGAAAGTCTCAGGTACATATGTGTATTTGGCACACACATACATCATGTGTTCATTGCCATAACCGTGTAATCAATGTCATGCATTATTGTGAGGGACAACCCACACACATGGGCATTCTGTGTGTGCACAACACACATGGCATGTCTGTAATCAAAAGCCATACATAATTGTGATATCGTTTAGAAATGGGTATGTGCATCCTGTAGTGTGTTTTCCCAGTTGCCAAAAGGGATGTTTCTTTCATACACACTTACCCCCCTTCACACACACTTGCCACCTGCTGGATTCAAACCCTACCTAACTATGTTATGACACTAGAGACGGACGCATTAGCACAGCGCGCTATTCGCATTACTGGGGCATGTTCTTTCCCCGATATACTTGTAGGGTGCTGACATCATCAGAGTTTAGAAAGTGGAATGATCATCCTGTGGTGTGTTTTCCCAGTTGCCAAAAGGGATGTTTCTTTCATACACACTTACACACACACTTAACCCCCCTTCACACACACTTGCCACCTGGTGGATTCAAACCCCTACCTAACTATGTTATGACACTAGAGACGGACGCATTAGCACAGCGCGCTATTCGGATTACTGAACGAATCCTTTTCTCCAATATACTTATAGGGTGCTTACATGATCAGTGTCTAGAAAGGGGGATGAGCATCCTCTGGTGTGTTTTCACATTTGCTAGGGGTAACATTTGGACCAAGTGTGTGAGCATGCCCAGTTCAGCCTTCCTGTGGCATGTTGTGTGAAAGATGTCTCATTTATCTAAGTGTGTGAGCATGCCCAGTGTGGGCTTTACATATGTTGAACTCTGCAGCCCATCACATTTGTGGATGAGTGTGACCTTCAACAAATACCTCCAGTTTATGGTTGTGTGTTCTGTGCCATGTTGTGTAGTTACTGTCCGAATGCTTTTGTGTGAACAAAACTGGGAGTATACTGTGCCTGCAGGTTTTGCATGGGATACTTTGCACACAATTGTCAACATCCGTTCATACTGACCTAACACTGTAGCACTGTCTAGTGTAGTGTTTCAGTACTTTCACTGTGGTGGTCAGTATCCTGGGCTTCAGTCCTATCACTGATTTACATTTTCATAGTGTGCACAACAGGCTGGTTAGGGTCCAGTTGTGCACATCTGCACAAAGGCAGTGCCTCTACAGACCCTGTTAATTGCTGCCCCATAAGCTTAACAAGTGTAGTCTGCAAATCTATGGAGAGGATCATAATTGAGCTCATAAACAAAGATATAGGGGACATGCAGACATTGTACCCATCCCATTTTGGCTTGGTCAGGGGCAGATCATGCCTTTTGTACTGTGTTGACATCTTCAAATTGGTCACTTAGGCCATTGTTGGGGAAAGGCAGTCCATACAGCCTACCTTGGCCTTGCTAACACTTTCAACACAATACCCCACTCAGGTATTGTGGAAAACCCTAACAACTGAAATGTAAACCCATATGTCACAAGATGGGTTGCAAACTGGCTTAAGGACGGGACCCACAGGGTTAGAGTTGCTGGCACTATGTTAGACTCCAGGCTGGTCACAGGTGGTGTCACACAGGGCTCAGTCCTTGGCCACCATTGTTTGTCATGTACTTCCCAGGAGTACAGGCCAACATGGGAGGGCTTTGGATGACAATGTTAGCAGATGACTGCACACTGGGCACCATAGTGGACAGTGCATCACACACAGATATCATTCAGAAGGGACTCACAGTAACTGATAGCTGGTGCCAGGGCCATGGCCTGAAGTCAGAGTGCACAACATGTGTAGACATACCCTTCAGGAAAAACAAGGTGACCCCAAGCTACCATATAGGTGGCAATCCTCTAAGCACAGAGGAGGTTATCATGGACCTGGGGACCCAGGTTGACATTCGCCATTCTTCTGAGACTCACATTGCTAAAGTGGCTAGGAAGACCTTCTACATTGCCCACCTGATAAGGATGGGATTCACATCCAGCTCTAGTGGGTCATTGTTCCCCTGTACTCTTCAGTTATCAGACCGGTGATCGAGTCAAATGCCCTATTGTGGCTGTATCTCACCCAACATCTGCAGCAATTGGAGACACCCTGACTGTCCCCACCTAAAGGATCAAGGAACCACAACAGCTGTCATATGCTGCCAGATTGAAGACACTCACACTCTATTCACTCACATACTGTCTGCTTAGAGGTGACATGTGCCTGACATGCGAGGCCATGTCCAAACAGGGATTAATGGACATGCTCCACCTCAGACTCAGAAGATCCACCTGAACCACTAGTGCAGGTGACTGACACCTTAGCAGGGATGTATGTTGGACATACAGGAGGGATGGAGTTATCACTCGGAGACTCCTATGCTGTGGAATACAATCCTGGTCCATTTGAGGCAGAGCACCTTGCTGGCTGTGTTCAAGAGGTATCTTGACCTAATGCTAGTCGGAGAATGTGTTTGTCCATCAACACATTGTGCGTAGTTTGACATGTCATATGTCTTGTTTAGTATACTGTGCCTCTGTCTACCTGTGACATAACATTGATACCCAGGGTAAACCTCCCATCTCCCATCCACTCATTAGGATTCCTGTTGCGGGGTCTCAACAAGTGTCTTTAGGGACAACCTGTACTGGTAGTTTACTCATGTGGGGGTGGCTTCTGTGTTTTGGATAATGCAGTACAGCCTGTCCTATATATGTCAGTGCTGGGGTTCAGGTCCCTCATGTGCATAGCTCCCTGACATTCAGATTGTACAAGGTGCAGCATGTGCATTGATTCCAGCTTGGACATGGCTTTCTACATCAGGCACAGCTTGCATCTGGGTGGACAGCATGGCAGTGTGTGGAGCTGCACTCTGTTTAATCAGACTACACATTACATGTGTTCCAGCTCTGTCATACTCCTGGTGAGGTACTGTTGTGGACTTTACAGGTGCTGGATGTGTGTGCATGAGGTACACCTACAGGGGCTGTTGTGGTCATTTCTACTGCTGATGAAAGATAACTGCAAAACCGGAATGACCTCCCCTTAGCTAGATGTCAGACAGCATGGACCATACAATCACAACTGGAAACAGGACCCTCTCCACAAAGGGAAAGTGTCCTGTCTGGTGGACCCCAGCCATAAACAAACTGTATGACAGATGAGGGTTACTAATGCAAGACAGAGCTACATCTCCAAAGGGAAGACAGCTGAGATCAGCACTAGTAGAAAGCTACATTATCTCATGAAGACATGCAAGGTCAACTTGGGGACATAAATCACCAAAGACAATGAAGGTAACCACACTGCTTTCTTCAGTTATGTCAGACACCTGGTTGTGAACCCTCGGATATGCTCAGAGTTGGTACACAACAACATATATTCCAGTGACCTGACAGATATTGGCAACATTCCGGCGGACAGCTTCAGTGCGATGTACCCCCTCCCTCACCCCCAAAACAAGATAGTTATCACTGCTGTATGTAACCTCACTGTCATCTTGGATGTCCATGTGAGAGCCACACTCAGCAAAGACAAGTACACAGCATCCATGGGACCTGCTGGTATCTCCAGTTGCATGCTATGTGAACTCCAGAAGGGGCTGGACCCATATATACAACTGCTAGTTAACCTTAGTCTTGCTACAGGATATGTACCTGAACACTGGCATACGGCAACAGTGGTCCCACTCCACAAGGGAGATGCCTCCACAGACCATGGCAACTACCACCACACAGGCTTAACCAGCCTTGTCTGCAAAGATATGGGAGGAGTCATGGAGCTCTTACACAGACACATTACTGACCTACAGACCCTTGTTCCCACCTAGTTCAGCTTTGTACAGGGCAGATCCTGCCTTTTGCACCTTTGCACCCGAAAAGTACCTACCATGAAGATCAGGGTTCTTCAACACATGTCATATGCTTCCGGAATAGAGGAAGTCCAGCTTTGTTCAGTGTCATACCGCATACTTACAGGTGACCTATGCCTGACATACAAGACCATGTCCAATCAGGATTTGGTAGACATGCTCCACTGCAAGCAATCCAAATCCACCAGAGCCATGAAAGCTGAGTATTTGAACCTCACCACATACATGTATAGGACATGCTGGAGGGACAGAGCCATAACTCAGAGGCATCTCACACTCTAGCAGAGTATCCCAGTTCATGTTTGACAGAGTCCCTCACTGACTCTCTTCAGGAGACATCTGGACAACTGCATATGAGACGGAGGCACAGACTAGACAGAGACACAGTCATGTTATTCAATTACGTAAGGGGTCATAATGTGTCACTACTAAGTCAGAGGCACAATATTCAGAATCTATTCTGTACACTTATTACCACTATAAGGGGTGGCAATAGCCACATCACTATGGCTAGGCTTATACATGCAGTAGGGCAGATAGCCTAGTATGAACCTGTGAACATAGGCCTGGGGCAGTTCCTGCTATTAGGGCAGTGGTCTGCAGCAAGCTATATAGTAGTAGTCGGTTTTAGCCATTGGTTTTTGACCATGGCTATTCCATGTTGCTTCTTGTTGTGGTACAAACATGGGTGTGTGGTTATCCATGCTATTTATTGCTAGTCACCCTCATTTTGTATCTTGTTCCATGTTTTTGCACATGTACATCACTGTATGACGTGCAGCTGTTTCCACAGGGTCATATGCGTGGATATGGATGTTAGTTGGGGTCCTCAGGTGTGCATATTGTACATGATATTACATTACTTAACACATGGCATTCATGCCTCAGGTGGTGCTGCAGGGCCACCTCTGTCGGATACACATACTACACTCCCTGTACGTTTGGAAGCAGGTTGTGTCATGTTAGGCATCCCTGTTACTGTATGAGTGAGTCAGAGCGGGTATCAGTCCCAGTGTTCCTACTGACCAAGCATATGTGCTATGCGTTGCCTCTTTGCCAAGGCCAGGTCATACTGGGCATGCCTCCTTCTTCATTTATGCTAACGAGTGCAGACCTGGTTTAAAGTGCTTAAAAGTGCCTTTATGGCACTTTGATTGACAGGTCTTGTACTCATTTTGAAAGTCTGGAGACAAAAATAAATTCCCACTGCCAGTCTCGAACCCAGGACCTTGGTAACATTAGTCTGTATGACCTACCACTAAGCCATGACAGCCATACAAAATCACTCTGCTAAAATAAATATAACAGTCAATAGTAGGAATTAGTATAAAGGCAATATAGGAGATGTACCATCAAAGCATGTGAGGTAAAGTTTTAATGGCCAAATCACTGGATTCCCATACTAACCTTCACACTCACAGAACACTGTCAACAGCATACCAGCATGGTCCACGCCCTACAATCTGAAAGCGCAACGCCAATCTCACATACCTTTTTATAGCAGTGTCCTGAAATCACAGTGAGACATGCAATCAACACACACCTGGCTGCATGCAATTAGCAAATGCTGCCTTACAATTGGTGCAGGGGCCATCACATGGACCTATGCAGATACCTACAAAAGTATTCAGTACCCACACTCCACTCATGCAATACAGTCATTGCACAAACCTAATGAGAAAGAGAGAGAGACAGAGAGAGAAGAGAAAATATACAGACAGCCAGCAGCAAAACCATGAGTAGCAAACAGCAAGCAGCAAGCAAGCACCACTGACACAGCAACAGCTGCCACAAACACAGGTAATGCAAAGTAGCAGGTTAATACTGTGTTTACTGTGACACCTCAAATGTATCATAGTTCACTATCTATAGCTCTGTCCATGAGATAGGTTTTGTGTGCATAGTCCTGAAATATATACATATGTAATATTGCTGTACATGTTGCCCATACGTGAAACTTCCGTAGCTTAGAACAGAAGGCCAGTTGTGCATATGATGCAGTAGATACCAGGGTCAGTAGAGGTTACTCCTCATTGGTGTGGGACCACTGTGTCTGTATGGCACTCTTCAGGTACACATCCTGTAGTATGGCCAGGGAGCAGTATTAGTCTGTAATGTGGTGCCATGTCCTCCAGGGGTGAATGTAGCACACATCCAGGGATACCATTCTGTAACAGTGATGCTATGTGTCCTGCAATGTTGAGGGTGGCCCTCACCTGGACATGTGAGAGGATAGGGAGGTTACAGTCATCTGTGATAACTAATTCCACTTGTGTAGGAGAATGGGGGGGGGGAATATCTGCACCTAAGCTGTCTGCAACAATATTGCCAATATCTCAAACATGTTTTCCATACGGAAATGCACACACAGTAACATCCCACATCCACACACTTGCCACATTCAGGCTTCAAAACACTATCTAGGTATATTCTGGTACATCTGCATGTTACAGTAGCATGTAGCACTATATTGAGTAGTGGCAGTTGTCTGTTGCCATGTTGTTTGGATAGAGTAAAAGGAGCATTTGTTTATCCTACTTTGTTTTGTGGACATTAGTTGAAGTGTAACCTTACATGCATCATTGGTACCAACACCTTCTGTGTTGTTGTTCTGTTTGTACAGGGTGCTGTCAACATCACTGTTTGTTAAGGGAAATGTGCACCCTGCAGTGCATAGCCCCATTTGGCAAAAGAGACATCCCACCCCCACCATTGTGCACACACACCAACCCCACCCACAGTAAAATGCATACTTTCCATTTGCAAGATCCAAACCCCTACCTAGATGTGTTATGACTCTAAAGGCAGACACATTAGCAGAGTGTGCTATTTGCATTAGTAGGAGCAATCTTTTCCAATGCTGTACTTAGAGGGTGCTGACATCATCTGTGTTTACGAAGAGGGATGTGCACCCTGTAGTGTGTTCTCCCAGTTGGCAAAAGGCACTTTCCCTTCACAGCGTTTTGCACACACACAAACCCCACTCATACTAACACACATACATTCCCTTTGCAGGATTCAAACCCCTACCTAACTATGTTATGACATTAGAGACGGACGTATTAGCAGAGCGCGTTATTCGCATTACTGGGAGATTTCATTTCAGTTGATCTACTTATAGGGTGCTGACATCATCAGTGTTTAGAAAGTGGAATGAGCTCCCTGTGGTGTGTTTCCACAGTTGCCAAAAGGGATGTACTTCTCATACACACACTTACCCCAATTCATACACACACATGCCACTTGCTGGATTCAAACCCCTACCTAACTATGTTATGACACTAGAGACGGCCGTATTAGCAGAGCGCGCTATTCGCATTACTGGGAGATTTCGTTTCAGTTCATCTACTTATAGGGTGCTGACATCATCAGTGTTTAGAAAGTGGAATGAGCTCCCTGTGGTGTGTTTCCACAGTTCCTATGCATCCAACTGTTAACCTTTTTTTGCGAAGTGTACTTAATGAGTTACATTTTCAGCACAGCCATGACATACCTATGTCCAACAACATGACTGTTGGTGAAAAATCTTGTTTAGAGGAACTTGTACGTAATAAAGATTTGGTAATTATCAACGCAGATAAAGGAGGGGCAGTGGTAGTGTTAGACTGGAGTGACTATGATATTGAAGCACATAAACAACTTAATGATGCGAAGTATTATACAAAAATGCCACTGGACCCCACCTCAGTATTTAAAAAGGATATTGATGATTTTCTGATGTGTAAGGATGCTATAATGCTATTTGTGTAGTTTTTATTAAACTACTTTTTGCTTCAACTTAGTCTACTTGCTGCTGGCTTACTTTTTCTTTTTGGGTGTTTCCACAGTTGCCAAAAGGGATGTTTTTCTCATACACACTTATACACACACTTACCCCCATTCACACACACACATGCCACTTGCTGGATTCAAACCCCTACCTAACTATGTTATGACACTAGAGACAGACGCATTAGCAGAGCGCGCTATTCGGATTACTGGGAGGTAGCATTTCTACTGATCTACTTATAGGGTGCTGACATCTTCATTGTTTGGAATGGGGAATGTGCATCCTGTGGTGTGTTTTCACAGTTGTTAAGAGAAACATTTGAACTAAGTGTGTGAGCATGCCCAGTTCAGCCTTCCCATGGCATGTTGTGTGAATGATGTCTCATTTATCAAAGTGTGTGAGCATGCCCAGTGTGAGCTTTCCATATGTTGAACTATGCAGCCCATCACAGTTGTGGATGAGTGTGAACTCCAAAAATAACTCCTGTTTAAGGTTGTGTGTTCTGTGACATGTTGTGTAGTTACTGTCCAGATGCTTCCTGTGAACACAACAGGGATTATACTGTGCCTGCAGGTTTTGCATGGGATACTTTGCATACAATTGTTAACATCCATTCCTACTGACCTAGCACTGTAGTACTGTATAGTGTAGTGGTTCAGTACTTTCACTGTGGTGGACAGTATCCTGGGCTTTAGTCCTATCACTGATTTACATTTCCATACTGTGTACAACAGCCTCTTTAGGGTCCAGTTGTGCACGTCTGCACAAAGGCAGTGCCTCTATGGACTCTGGTAATTACTGCCCCATAAGCTTAACAAGTGTAGTCTGCAAAGCTATGGAGAGGATCATAATGGAGCTCATAAAGAAAGATATGAGGGACATGCAGACATTGTACCTGTCCCAGTTTGTGTTGATCAAGGGCAAGTCATGCCTTTTGTACTTGGTTGACATTATCAAAACAGTAACTAAGGCCATTGATGAGGAAAGGCAGTCCATAGAGCCTACCTTGCCCTTGAAAACACTTTCAACGCAATACCCCACTCAGGTATTGTAGGAAACCCTACCAACAGAAATGTACACCCATATGTCACAAGATCAGGTTGCAAACTGTCTGACGGACAGGACCCACAGGGTTAGAGTTGCTGGCACTATGTCAGACACCAGGCCAGTCACATGTGGTCTCACACAGGGCTCAGTCCTTGGCCCCTATTGTTTGTTATCTACTTCTCAGAAGTACAGGCCAACATGGGAGGACTTTGGCTGACAAAGTTTGCAGATGACTGCACACTGGGTGCCATAGTGGACAGTGCATCAGACACGGATATCCTTCAGAAGGGACTCACGGACACTGATAGCTGGTGCCAGAGCCATGGCCTGAAGTCAACTTGCAAAACATGTGTAGTCATACCCTTCAGGGAAAGCAAGGTAACCCCAAGCTACCATATAGGTGGCAATCCTCTAAGCACAGAGGAGGTTATCATGGACCTGGGGACCCAGGTTGACAGTCACTGTTCTGATGACACTCACATTGCTAAAGTGGCTAGTAGGACCTTCTACATTGTCCACATGATCAGGAAGGGATCCACATCCAGATCTAGTGGGTCATTGTTCCCCTGTACTCTTCACTTATCGGACCGGTGATCTGGTACACTGCCTTATCTGGATGTATCTCGCCTGACATCTGCAGCAAGTGGAGAGACCCTGAATGTCCCCAACAAAGGATAAAGGGTCTCCAACATCTGTCATATGCTGCCAGATTGAAGACACTACAGCTCTATTCAGTCACATACTGTCTGCTTACAGGTGACATGTGCATGACATGCAAGCATGTCCAACCAGGGATTAATGGACATGCTCCACCTCAAAATCGTCAGATCCACCTGAACCACTAGTGCAAGTGACTTACACCATAGCAGGGATGTACATTGGACATGTTGGAGGGTGGATTTATCACTCGGAGACTCCTATGCTGTGGAATACAATCACGGTCCATGTGAGTCACAGCACCTTGCTGGCTCTGTTCAAGAGGTATCCTGACCTGTGGATGGGAAATCATAGGTTTACCCCGGGGATCGTCACTGTGTCACTGCTGGAGACAGGCACGTCCAACTAATGGGCACAGTACTGTTTCCATATAAGGGGTGGCGCAACCAGACTCTGGGCTAGGCTTAGAACTGCCTTGGGGCAGATAGCCTAGTATGAACCTATGAACCTATGAACCTATCTGACCATGTTGCATTATGTTCATATGTGAACTACTTACAACGGCCTAATCCAACATCAGTAGTGTATTCCACAACATGGGTGTACATTGGCAAACACTACCGATGTGCCCAAGGCCATTTCTAATGCTTATTGGATAGTGTGTTTGTCCATCAACACATCGTAAGTGCAGTTTGACATGACATATGTCTTGTTTTGTATACTGTGCCTCTGTCTACCTGTGACACAACATTGATACCCAGGGTATACCTACCATCTCCCATCCACTCGTTAGGATCCCTGTTGAGTAGAATCAATGAGTGACTCTATGGATAACCTGTACTGGTAGTTTACTCATGCGTGGGGTGGCTTCTGTGTTTTGGATAATGCAGTACAGCTTGTCCTATGTATGTCAGTGCTGGGGTTCAGGTCCCTCATGTGCATATCTCCCTGCCATTCACATTGTACAAGGTGCGGCATGTGCATTGCTGCCAGCTTGGACATGGCTTTCTACATCAGGCACAGCTTGTGTCTGGGTGGCCAGCATGGCAGTGTGTGGAGCTGAATTCTGTTTAATCAGGCGACACATTACATGTGTTCCAGCTCTTTGATACTCCTGGTGAGGTACTGTTGTGGACTTTACAGTTGCTGAATGTATCTGCTGAGGTACACTCCACAGGCGCTGTTGTGGTCATTTGTAATGCTGCTGAAAGATAACTGCAAAACCACAATGACCTCCCGTTAGCTAGATGTCATAACCCTCATGATTAGGTTGGTATACGGATTGTTTCTGTTAACCCTACAGCCACATTTTTGTCCAATGCAGGATATCTATCACCTTGTGTCCCTCATTCTGGCATTACATGTTAGGTATGTCATGGGTCGACACCTATGTGGGAATTGGTGGTCACTTACTGGATATCCACAGAGGCTGACTATACTGTTTTCACCATTTAACATGCTGACATGGCTATGGCACCAGTTGTCTGTTTCTATGTGGCCCTTTTATTGGATGCTTGTGTCAGCTGGTGTATCGGATATGTCAGGTGGCTTGTTGTCCTCTACAAACATGTTCCAGCACAGTCCTTACTTGTTGGCCTGTACCTATGGGGCATATATACCAGATGGTGAAGGTCCCAGGACCAAGCTTTGTGGGATGCCTGTTATATGTGGTTTGTAGTCTGACATGGCTGCTGCATGTCTGACCATGTCAGTTCTGTCGTTGGTCTGGTTTGCAACCCTCTCATGACATTGGGGTGTATATATCAGCTGGTGAGCAAATCTATCGGAACACATAGGGTATTGTACAGAAGGCTTTGCAAGGTCCAGCTACACTGTGTGGACCACATTGCCCTCATCACTGACTTCAAGTACTGTTTCAACTGAGTCACACATGTTTAGGGGTGGGGTCTGCACTTTGTAAACCCACACTGGGTAGGGTCGGGTGTCAATAGATCCACAATATCATTATGTCTGTGGTACATGCTGGTCCTTTCCATAGCTGTGCAGACCAAACCTCTCATGATTCTGTGGTGGTTGTTTTACTATCCATTCAGGAGACACCTTTGTTGAGAACACCCACTGTTGTTGTACACTGCTCTTTGGGTGCATTACCCTGTGGTAAGGGTGACATAATGTCAGGGAGGCGGCAGTCTGCTGGGGAAGGTATTTGGCATTATGGGGGGGGGTTTGCACTGCACATGTCAGGATGTATGTTGGCCATACCTGTGCGTGTCTGGTATGTTGTTTGTAATATCTGTGTGATCCGGAGCATATCCAGGAATCAACAACATGCTTACTACCATCATTTGCAACAGCCTTGGGGTTATCTGTAGTGCCCTGTACAATCTGTATCATAATGGGTTCATACTAGGCTACCCCCCTAGGGCATCTGTAAGCCTGCATGTCCATTTTGTTTGATGGATTCTGGGGAATTGTCTACACCTGTGTCAGTGCTAGTATGATACTAGGGGTATAGTGACAAACAGCTCAGAAGCTGACTTCACACTTCTTCGGACTGAGATGGTATCCATTAAGCCCACTGGGCCAGTGGAAACCACAACACACAATGGTGACTCCTGCACAGACACTTTCTACGGACATCTCCGAGTAAGCATGGACCATGCAATCACAAATGAGAATGAGACCCTCACCACCAAGGGAAAGTGGCCTGTCTGGTGGACCCCAGCCATAAACGAACTGTATAACAGATGAAGGATACTAATGCAAGACAGAGCTACATCTCCAGAATGTAAGGCAGCTGTGATCAGCAGTAGTAGAAAGCTACATTCTCACATAAAGACACCCAAGTTCAACTTGGGGACATAAATCACCACAGACGATGAAGGTAACCACACTGCTTTCTTCAGTTATGTCTGACGCCTGGGTGGGAACCCTCATATATGCTCAGATTTGGTACACAACAACTTATATTCCAGGGACCTGACAGATATTAGTGACACCCTGACAGACCAGTTCAGTGCAATGTACCCCCTCCCTCACCCCCAAAACATGATAGTTATCACAGCTGTATGTAACCTCACTGTCATCCTGGATGTCCATGTGAGAGCCGCAGTCAGCAAAGGCAGTACACAGCATCAATGGGACCTGATGGTATCCCCAGTTGCATGCTATGTGAACTACAGATGGAGCTAAACCTGTATATGCAGATGCTATTTAACCTTAGCCTTGCTACAGGATCTGTACCTGAACACTGGCGTACGGCAACAGTGGTCCCACTCCACAAAGGAGATGCCTCCACAGACCCTGGCAGCTCCCACCACACAAGCTTAAACAGCCTTGTCTGCAAAGCTTTGTGAAGGGTCATTATGGAGCTTCCACACAGAGACATTGGTGTCCTACAGACCCTTGATCCCACCCAATTCAGCTTTGTACAGGGCAGATCCTGCGTTTTGCACCAAGTTGACTACTTTGAAACTGTCAGTAGAGCCGTTGATGAGGGCTACACAGTACACACAACCTACCTGCGCTTGGCTAAGGCCTTTGACACAATACCCCACTCAGGCATCATAGACAAGCTCAACAGCTGAAATATAACACCATATGTCACAGCATAGGTTGCAAAATGGCTCAGAAACAGAACCCATAATGTCAACATTGCAGGTGCCTTGTCAGGTTCAAAGCCAGTCACAAGTGGTGTCCCACAAGGTTGTGTCCTGGGACCTCTCTTATTTGGTATTTACTTTTCAGATGTGAAAGCAAACATAGGAGGGTTGTGGCTGACAAAGTTTACAGATGACTGCAACCTGGGCACCATAGTGAATACATCAGCCAGCACACACATCCTACAGACTGCCGTCACACAGACAGATAGCTGGTGCTGGACTCATGGCCTGAAACTGACTGCAACTGATGTGTAGCCATCCCCTTTGGGAGGAACACAGTACCCACAGATCTGTACATAGACAGCAACCCAATGAGTACAGGAAACAAATCAGACAGCTGGGGACACATGTAGATAGTGACATCTCATTTGACACCCATGTTGCCAAAGTTGTTTGACAGACTTTCTATCTTGGCCACCTTATCATGGAGGGTATTCCATCCAGACCATAGGAGGTCATTGTACCACTATACTTCTCCCTTATCAGGCCCATGCTTGAATACAACGCCCCATTTGGTATGTACCTCAACCAGCACTTACAGCAGCTGGAGAGACCCCACAAGTACCTTACCATGAAGATCAGGGATCTACAACACGTCATATACTTCAAGAATAACTAAAAACAAGCTTTTTTCAGTGTCATACCACATACGTACAGGTGACCTATGCCTGACATACAAGACCATGTCCAATCAGGATTTGGTAGACATGCTCCACTGCAAGCAATCCACATCCACCAGAAACATGGGAGCTAAAGATTTGAACCTCAGCACATACATGTATAGGACATGCTGAAGGGACAGAGTCATAACTCAGAGGCATCTCAAACTCTAGCAGAGTATCCCAGTTCATGTTAGACAGAGTACCTCACTGACTCTCTTCAAGAGACATCTGGACAGCTGCATGTGGACAGGGGCACAGACTAGACAGAGGCATAGTCACATTATTCAATTATGTAAGGTGGTCATAATGTGTCACTACTAAGTCAGAGGCACAATATTTCGTATCTATGCAGTACACATATTACCACTATGAGGGGTGGCAATAGCAATATTCATCAAGGACACCCTCACCTCATGGTTGGTGGCAACACACGATGCATTGGACACCATCCGGTGCAATTAACCATAGGCAAGACTGCTCTGCAGTTTGTAGCATGTTACAGGCCATCCTCTGAAACTCAGGTACCTCACAGAGCTTTCATGAAAACAGTGGCGGGATACATGTACCTGCAAACACCATCACACTGGGTGATCCCAACTATCCAAATATAGACTGGGATCAGTACTACAGCCCCAACACTCTAGCCCACAGGTTCCTAGAGTTCATACACTCACATGCCATGGAAGAACTAGTCACCATCCCCACAAGAGGAGACAACATAGTAGATCTCATCATCACAAACATGGGCTCACAATGTTCAACACCAGAGGTATACCCATCATTGGTGAGATCAGATCATAACCTACTCTCAGTGGAAGTCCACATCCCACCCCCACCCCAGATAGAAAAGACCACAGTGCAGAACTTCTCAGAAGCCGACTACACACTTCTAATGACTGGTGTGGTCTCTTTCAAAGCCCCCAAGCCAGCAGACACCATTACCCAAGCCACTGTATCACTTACAACTGCCTTCTACCAGCACCTTCAGGACTGCATGGATGAGGCAATCCCAAACAAAACACAGATTCGTTGTACCAGAGGCAAGCGTCCAGTGTGGTGGACCTCAGCCATAAACAAGCACTACAACACAAGGAAGGAGGTACTACAAGATAGAGCGATATCCGTGGAAGGGTAGACACCCTGCTCAATATAGGTGAAACACTGAGTTCTCCCATGAAATCATCCAAGGCGAATATTGGGAGTAAACCCACTAAGGACTCACGGGACAACCATGAGGCCTTTTATACATCGTTACACACCTGGGAGGAAACTCCCAGATATGCTCAGAATAGGCTCAGAATGCTGTAAATATCACTGAACCTACAGACATTGCCAACATACTGGCTGACAGGTTCAGTGCAGATCTGTCTCCCCACCCCTCCACCACAACTGGAGAGATATGTATGAAAGAGGATTGTAGCCCCAAACATCTCAAATGCTCAGGTGGGAACTGCTCTATCCAAGGGAAAGAACGCAGCATCCATGGGACCAGATGGTGTCCCTGGTTTTGTGCTCCATGAACTCACTCAAGAATTAAACCCGCAGTCAGGGCAGCTGTTTGATCTTAGCCTCAACTCAGGATATGTTCCCAAGGAGTGGCATATGTCAATGGTGGACCCACTTCACATGGGCTGCCTCCACCAACCACGGAAACTACCATCCCATCAGCTTGACAAGCAGGGTCTGCTAAGCTATGGAGAAGATCATAATGGAAGTCATAGATGAGGACATAGGGGACTTGCAGACATTAGATCCAACCCAGTTAGGCTTTGTCGAGGGCAGATCATGCCTTTTAAACTTGGTTGACTGTTTCATAACAGACACCAAGGCCATTGACAAGGGCAAGGCACTCCACACAGCCTACCTTGACCTGGCAAAGGCTTTCAACACAATACCCCACTCGGGTATCATTGAAAACATCACCAGCTTAAATGTGAACCCATACATCACAAGATGGGTTGCAAACTGGCTACGTGACAGAACAGACAGGTTCAGACTTGCTGGTGCCATGTCACACTCCACAACTGTCACAAGTGGTGTCCCACAGGGCTCAGTCCTGGGCCCACTATTGCTCAGCATCTACTTTTCAGAAGTACAAGCAAACACAGCAGGATTATGGCTGACAAAGTTTGAAGATGACTGCAAACTGGGAACCATAGTTGGATACCCATCTGACACAGACATCCTTCAGAAGGGTGTCATAGACACGGATAACTGGTGCCAGAGCCATGGCCTTACATTAAACACTAAAGAATGCATAGCCATACCCTTTGGGAAGAACAAGGTTACCACTAGTTCCCATGTAGGTGGCAATCCTCTAAGCACACAGGAGGTTATCAGGGACCTGGGCACCCAGGTTGACAGTAACCTTTTGTTTGACACTCACGTTGCCAGGGTAGTTAGGTAGAACTTCTACATTGCCCACGTCATCATGCAGGGATTCACATCTAGATCCAGGGAGGTCATTGTTCCCCTGTACTCTTCACTCATCGGACCATTGATTGAGTGCAATGCCCCATTCAGCATGTATATGACCCGACACCTATGGCAATTGGATGGGCCCACAAATTCCTCGACAGGAGGAGAAAGGGTCTCAAACATATTTCTTATGCTGCCCAACTGAAGGAATTCCAGCTTGATTCCGTGACTTACCGTCTGCTCAGAGGTGACCTGTGCCTGACATCCAAGCCCATGTCCAAACCTGAGTTAATGTACACGCTTCACCTCAAGACCTCTACATCCATCAGAACTACAGTGGCAGGAGATTTAAACCTCAACACAGATATTAATAGGATGTGCTGGAGGGACAGATTCTTCAACCAGAGAGTCCCTATGCTGTGGAACAACATCCTGGTACATGTGAGGCTGAGTACCTCACTGGCTTTGTTCAAGTGAGATCTTAATCAATGGATGGGAGATTGCAGGTATGCCCCAGGGATAACCTCAGTATCACTGCTTGTCAGAGGCACAGCAATATAATGAGCAAATTATCCGTCAGAGTGAAGGCGGCAGACTCCACGGAACTCTGGTCTAGGCTTATAAATGCCCTAGGGCAGATAGCCTAGTATGAACCTGTGAACCTGTGAACATAGGCCTGGGGCAGTTCCTGCTATTAGGACAGTGGTCTGCAGCAAGCTATATAGTAGTAGTCAGTTTTAGCCATTGGTGTTTGACCATGGCTAATGCATGTTGCTTCTTGTTGTGGTAACAACAGGGGTGTGTGGTTATCCATGCCATTTATTGGTAGTCACCCTCATTTTGTATCTTGTTCCATGTTTTTGCACATGTACATCACTGTATGAGGTGTGACCCTGGTAGTGTCAGGGTGCTGATGTGCGCTTTGACCCTGTTTTCTATTACAGCACTGATATGTGCATTCCCTATACTGTGTGCATTTACACTGCACACATCTTGCTGTTTATACCTTTGGCATTGGGTAGCATTACATCTAGGTTCCTATCCCTTGTGATAGCTATGAGGTGGGTTTGGGTTTTTGTGGTTTATGATTGGTGAGGGTGGATGTTAGTCATGGTCCTCAGGTGTGCATATGATACATGGTGTTACATTACTTAACACATGGCATTCATGCCTCGGGTGGTGCTGCAGGGCTGCCTCTGTCGGATGCACATACTACACTCCCTGTACGTTTGGAAGCAGGTTGTGTCATGTTAGGCATCCCTGTTACTGTATGAGTGAGTCAGAGCGGGTATCAGTCCCAGTATTCCTACTGACCAAGCATATGTGCTATGCGTTGCCTCTTTGCCAAGGCCAGGGCATACTGGGCACACCTCCTTCTGCCTACTGGGACAAGGTCAGGTTGTTCCTCTTCCAAGTCACCCCCTGCCTGTGGTGGCCTTGGCAATGGTGGGGGGATGTTTGGCCCAGCCCTGTGCTGGTCCTGCTGCAGCTGTTTCCGCAGGATCATATTATGTAGCATAGCACATATCATGATCATTTGGGTACATGTAGTTGGTGTGTACTGCAAAGCTCCACCAGACGTGTCCAGACACCGGAACCGTGACTTGAGCAGCCCAAACACACGCTCTATGATATTACGTGTTTGTGCGTGTGCCTCATTATGGCGTTCCTGTTCGGGTGTGTGTGCATTTCTGATGGGTGTCATCAGCCACGGCTCAAGTGCATAACCAGCATCCCCCACTAGGTGTCCGTGTGGGAAGTCCCCATTGGCAAATGATTGGTACAGCTGCGTCAGATGCCAGATGTGGGAATCGTGGTAGCTCCCAGGGCAGCCAGCACACACATTCATTATTATGCCCTGGCCATCACACACGACCTGGCAGTTGATGGAGGGGTATCCCTTGCGGTTAATGTAGACTCTACTCCGCTCACCGGCTGGTGCCTTGATGCGTATGTGCGTGCAGTCTATTGCACCCAGCACCTCAGGGTATCCCGCTATTTGCTGGAAGAGACGCATATTGCTGGCCACAACCTCACGGTCATTAGGGACATATATATGATCACTGACATGTGGTGACATGGCATCCAGGAACTGGTGCAGTACCCTGGAGGCTGATGCCTGTGATATCCCCATCATATCGCCAGTTGGTCTCTGGAAGGTACCTGTTGCTAGTATTCTTAGGCCAACACATACCTTGGTTTCCACTGGGATGGGTTCCCCTCTGTTGGTTCTGTGTGTGAGGCGTGGCCTGCACAGCTCAACAATCTGCTGCAGGAGCTCTCTGTCCACTCTATAGCACTCTACTATCTCCAGCTCATGTAACCCATGGTAGGTGACCCTGGGCCTGTATACTCTTCTCCTTCTCCTCACTCTGGGTTGTCTGTCAGCATCTGCATTATCACCACCCTCAGCAATTCGCCTATGTCTGATTATAACAGCTATGGCAGCCCCTAGCATTTCTGCTCTGAGTTCAGCTTTTTTTCAGTTTTCAATTCTGATAGCTTAGTTTCTGGCAGTATCTCTTGTGAGAAACAGCCTGCACTGCTCTCTGTTGTGTTTTAAGTGCTGGGTTGGGTTTCTAGTCTGCCTGTGTAATTGCCTGCTTCCAATTGTTTCCACCAATTAACTCCAGCAGTATTCCCTGGCAGTTTCCCTGTATTTTGGTTGTTTCCTGCTTCCTCTCTGTTTCCTGAGGGGGAGCAATGTGCACACCAGCTTAAACACGCTCACAGTCACTTAAACGCGCGTACACATCCCTACACGGTGTTACACGCGCGCACACATCCTTACACGGTGTTAGCTAGGCTGATTCATGCTAAAACGCGCGCACACTGCCTTACACACGTGCACGCCCGCGCAAACCGTTGTAAACAGTTTGCAACACGCTCCCACATGTTGAACCTGCCTTACACTCGCGCACACGCGCGCATGCACGTATATCAAGAAACTTTGAGTGTAGGGATAGCGTATGCCCTCAATTTCTTCACTTTCCTAGTGTTCTGTTGGGACACACCTCCCTCCCTGATGTCTGTCTGTCATCTCTTACCTTACATTGCCCTCCAATCTGGTACATTTCTTTATATCCTTCCCCCCCATGATGTCACCTACCTCTTACTCTGTTCCTCCCCCTTCTCTAACTCTTACACTACTCAGAAAGTGCTCATTACCTATGTGGCAGTGTGATTCAGTATTGTAACCCTCATTTACATAGGATTGCCTAGTAATGCTTAGTTACATATCTTACACGGAGCTACCCCCGCTTGACAACCACTAACCAGAGGCCATATTGTTTTGCTCTGCAAGTCCCTCCATTGACATTTCATGTAATACATAAATCCCACAATTGTGGGCTTATAAGCTTCGGTTTTCAGTTTTAGGTAGCGCACCCGTTTGCGGGTGTGCGCTTCAGTTAAACACATAAATCCGTGAAAAAAAAAAAGTTATATAACTTTTTGCAACACTTTCATGCCAATGGCCACATATTTGGCCATTGGCATGCTTACTGTAACAAATGCACCCTTTATTTGGAGCTGACATAGCTCCGTTTTTAATTTTGCAGAAATGTACTCAGTTGTCAGCTGAGTACATTTCTGCAGCTAACACGTCCGTTACACGGACTGGTTTGGGCTTCGTGGATTGCTCACATACCTCATTTGCATATCTTGGAGCTGCAAATGAGGTATTGAGCATTTCCACGCCCACTCCGTGTAAGAGACGTGTTAGCTGTCTCTTACACGGAGATTTGGGCTGTTGCTGAATCAGGAGGCTTACACGGAGGCTTACACTACTCTTAAACTCCGTGTAAGCCTTCCTGAATCTGGCCCATAGTCTTTGCTGATAAGAAAGAAAAAATGGCTATTGATTTTTTTGATGTGCATGTAGTTAAGAATAAGGATGGTACTTTAAGTACAAGTTTATTTAGAAAAAACATTCACAAAAAATTAATTACTGAGGGCAGATAGTTGCCATCCAAAACATGTTATATCTAATATACCTAAAAATCAATTCCAAAGACTTAGACATATATGTAGTAATGAAGTAGAATTTAAGGAAGAGGTTAAACACATGGGGAATAGATTTAAACAAAGAGGATACAATAAAAACATTATAGATCAGGAGATACTGAAGGTATCCAGCATGAAAAGAAGTTTAAATTCTGAATCTGAGTTTCATGATAAGAACACTGGAAGAATAGTTCCTTTAAGGTTTATTACTACATTTGGAAATAATACCTATAAATTTTGAGGTATAATTAATAACTTTTGGCATATTTTGAAACAGGATCCATTTTTTGGTAGTTATCTTACGGAATATTGTAAATTTAGGTATAGAAGAGGTAGAAACATAGGGGAATCACTTTCATGGTATAAAAAAATGGAGTGTAAAAAAATAAAATTGGGTACCACAAGAAGGTGTAACCCTTATGGTAGATGTACATATTGTAAAATTATTCCTAAAACTAAATCTTTTACATCCATTAATATATCCAAGGTTTATGACATACAACATCTAATAACTTGTAGGACAGAATGGATAGTATATATGGCAGTATGTCAATGTGGGGCCTTTTATGTTGGCCAAACATCAAGATCTTTCAAAAGTAGAGTGGCACTGCATATAAGTGACATTAAATGTCAGTGGGTACGAAGTGCCCTATATAAACATAAAATGGATCATGTCACAGCACACTTTATATTTATAGGGATCGATACAATATGTAGCATTAATATGAGGGAGACTGAGAAACATTTATTGTTGGATAAAAATGAAAAAATGTGGATTTTGAATTTAGGAGCTTTATATAAACCTGGTTTAAATGAGTTTCTTTAAAAAGTAAGGTTTATGGGTGAATAAAACAAAAAGGTTACTAAGGATAGTGATATACATAGGTGTATATGTGTATTAATTGCATTAATGATATGATATTTGTATTTTTCTGTATATTTTTTCTGTACTTTTTATTTTTATTTATATATTGGTGCTAGTTTAGAATTTGGGCATGTCTCTTTAAGGGGGACATATTTAATGTTGTAATGAAGGCACTTGGTATAATCCACTGATGACACCTAAGAGGTGAAACCTGTTTTGAGTGTGCATTTTTACTGTCTGCAAGCTATTAAAGTTATTTGCTCCTTCTGCTGTATTTAGAGCTTATTTTTGGCTGATGGTGTTATGGTGCAGTGCTGGATTTACGTTTTTGTTTATATATATATATATATATATATATATATATATATATATATATATATAGGGTCTATTTTAAAAGACTGAATTAACACAACATCAAAATTTACAATATCAAGACAAGTATGTCATAATGGCAAAAGAACAAAACCTGACGGTGAATGTATGCAACCACCCCAACACCATTATTCTGTGAAAACTTTAAACAGAAACTCAACTAGTAACAAATAAGCAACATAGTCTGCAATATAAGACTGTTTTATACATGTACAATGTATAAATTCACATCCGTGTATAACCATAGTAAATACTGCAGTGAAATACTATAATTCAAGAAATTGTACATTGAAAAGATGCAGAGTAAATGAGTCACATCCCACCATCAAGTACTTTGTAATTATGCCTGACTTATTCTTGTCCAAATATGATGAAAAAGTGTTATTTATATTTCTGTAAATAGTACTAGTATACCATTTCAAACAGCATTGTGTATGTGTGCAATCAGACAGTGAAAGAACATCTTAATTTTGTAATGCATATAGTAAATACATATAGTGTTACCCAACCTGGTAAACGTCTATTTTATAGTACTCCCTGTATAATTAATCTCATGGTCATTTCCTCATCACTGCCAGTTTTAATTTTATAGTATGCACTGCTACTTAACAACCTCCCAAGTCATGTCTTAGAATTCTCCTTAAAGGGATTACGTGGTCCACATGCACAAGTGATACAGAGAATATCAATGCACTGCATGACAACAAACTTTCATACACAAAAGAAACCCTTCGCATTCATCCAGCAAGTCAGTATGAGCAGCTTGCCTTTCTAAGACTTTTGCATATTATACACAGAACCAAGGGTGGAGGTGTATGATATATAACATCAGCCAATCTTTCATGTAAGTACATAGCGCAAGCTATGAGCCGCTGGGATATTTCAGTTAATTTATAGCATTTACAAACTACTTCACATACCCTGTCACATGCAACATTTTGGGTTTCGTTCTTTTGACTTCTCATTCTTGTGCCTTTTTGGCATACTCGTGTTGATAATTGTAAGTTTCGAGGTTGTGGTAATTCAATCTTTTAAAGCAGACCCACACACACACACACACACACACACACACACACACACACACACACATATATATATCTATATATATATATATATATATATATATATATATATATGGATTCACTTCATAACATTGAAATATCAAAATACTGAAACTCAAAACACTGAAACCAAAATACTGAAAGCTCAAAATACTGAATACTCAAAATACTGAAACTCAAAATACTGAAAACACATATTATGCGTAAACTCAGCTTAAACAACATAAATCATAACAATTTCTACAAATATATGCAGGGGCAAGCCCCTGCAACCACCCTGCTAATTAAATATATCAACTCCAAGATTGCACATAGTGTAGTTAAGTGCAATCTTGGAGTAGATATATAATTAGCAGGGGTGGGGTGCAGGGGCTTGCCCCCTGCATATATTTGTAGAAATTGTTATGATTTATGTTGTTTGCTGAGTTTACAATATGTGTTTTCAATTTTGAGTATTCAGTATTTTGAGCTTTCAGTATTTTGGTCTTCAGTATTATGAAGTTTTGTCATTTTCAGTATTTTGAAGATTCAGTGTTATGAAGTGAATCCATATATATATATATATATATATATATATATATATATATATATATATATATATATACATATATATAGATGTACTTCATATGTTCGATGCTTCAGAATGCTAAAATTCATATGGCCGAGACCATATGATCAACATTCGAAATGTCGAACTTATGAAAAACAAAACAAAAATACAACAAACACTTACGTAAACACTGCTAGCAGGGGGCAAGCCCCTCCACACCCCCGTAACTTAAATATACCAACTCCAAGATCGCACTACAGTGCAGGAATGGAAATCTTTCTATTCCTCACTGTACGGAGATGCCAGTTCCACATTGTCGGCATTTCAGTGTCGATCATATGGTCTCGGCCATATGAATTTCACCATTTTGAAGTGTCGACAATGTGAAAGGGACTCATATACAGCATATATGTATATATATATATATATATATATATATATATATATATATATATATATATATAGGGGTGCTGGTACATGGGCATCCCCCATCCCCAAATGTATATATGCATTTCCATTGTCACAAAGCAGTAGGGAAAATGCATATTGAAGTACAGTGGCTTTGACTGAAATTATTTTGAGGTTTTGTGGTTTTGGCACTTGCTGAAAGTGCTTTCATGTACCTCTCTGGTTTCCCTCCAAGCAAACTCTTGGAATATTCAGTGAGTTTATAGATGTTACTTCCCATCTAATATCTGGAAACCTCCTCTAAAATTCTCCATACTCTATTATATTTAAGTTACCTCTTTTTTCTATCTTACCTCATAGCTTTTCTCCCATCACCTAGTCCTGCCTGTGTTTTTTCTTATTACACTTTGTTTATATGTATTCCTTTTCTTTTAAAAAATAAATTAATACCTGAATATCATAGTAAAAAACTCCATGCATCAGCTACTGACATGCCACAACCTTGACATACCACAACCTTGACATGCCATGACCTTGCCTCCCACTACTTCTCTAATACGTCTAATCTGTAATCCCCAACCTTTGTATTTTTTTTCTACCCATATATTCCCCATTCTCATATTCTATCCACTGTTCTTGTTCCTCACTATCTTCCATCTTCACCTTTTTATTCATAATATATTCCAAGAATTTTATCTACCAGTCTGCCATGAGCTATCCCAGTTGCCACACTTCATTCCCCATAAAAAATGATACACATAGGATTTCCACCAGGCTTCAGTTCCAAAAGTCATCTTCTCAGTATTTTGCAGTTTGCTTCTTCACCTAACCAGAATCAGATCTATCATTTATGCTATGTTGCTGGGGGGGGGGGGGAGCAAGAGGGGAGGTCTGCCCCGGGTGGTACTTTTTGTCACATCTACTGGCATTCTTCTTTAAGAACTCATGTCATGTCTCAGATGTCTGGTTCTTCTCATGCACATTAAACAATCCTTTAATGTTTATGGAACTGTAAGTGTTTTTCACTGCTTTGCTGAACTAGGGTGTATGTGTCAATCCCAGTTAACATTCACAGAACTGTAAGTATTATTCACTGCTTTGCTGAACTGGGGGGGGTGTGATCTCAGTTAACATTCACAGAAGTATGTGTGTGTAATGCCCCAGCTAGGGATACCTTGCGATTAGGGTTAATCAGGCTCAGACCCTGTACCCAATTCTCTACCCCTACCACAACTTGTAATTTAAGAAGTTTAGTCCATAACAGTTGAGATACCTGGTGGTTAGGGTAACTCAGGCTCAACCCTCGTACCTTAGGTACAAAAGTCTGAATTCTCTATCCCTACCACCACTTGTGATTCAAGAAAATGAGTCCATAGCTCTCAACTGTCCAGATTTCTACAGAATGTCTGGAAGTTTTGGCTCTTACTTTTGGTATGTTTCTCTTAAATTTTTTGGTTTTCTGTCACATCAGTGAGGACTGAATTCACTAAATAATGTCAACCATTTATTTCAGTCTTCCTATCTTTCAGGAAATGCATGATAACACAAACCATTTTATTCTAGCTACTGTCTAAGGTTATACAAGCAATGATTAAAATGTGTCCCTGGTTTTGGGCCTTTGCCCCCCCCCCCATACATTTTGACTTTTTCCAGATTTCTTGTGCTGAAAATTTGAGAGATATAGTTGAGTGTCAAGTGCATTTTACAAGGAGCTGAGAGCTTCAGGGGAAGACAAGTTTATTGCTGCTTAGGCCAAGTCATGCAATGTGCAACTGTTGTTTTAGCAAGTGATGTCATTATTGTGCTCAAGTCTTTACAAGCATTGTTAGTAGCACAACAGGTAGTATACTTGACTTTAATGCTGACAGATGTGGGTTCTACTCCCAGAGTACATATATGGATTGCTGATATTGTACTGTGTTGTACTTTAAAGGGGTGAATGTTACAGCCCTGAGAATGTCCTCTTTTGGAGGAAATACCTGCTAACTATAAACTTGTTATTAGTTTGCCAACCATTCCCTATTGCAGTATTACCAGCTTATCATTTTTTAATGTAACATAAGCATTTTATTCTTCAAGAGCAGCAGGCATTTTATTTGCAGATGAAACAATGACATATAAAGTTGTTTGTTAACAGCAACCTCTTCATTAGTTACAGATGCCTTTAATGTGGAAATATTTAGATGACTTTTATGTCTGCAGAGATTGTACATATTTACTGATATTGGTGGATTGTAATGACTTTTATGATGGAAATGTTCTGAATTGGGCAGTTTTGTCATTATTGGTTCATACTTTTTGTTTAATTGTTTTCTAGAAAAATGTTTAAATCAAATTTAAAACATGCTGTAACAAGTGTGCTGTATTATACAAGAAATATAATTTAACACACTCAGGAAGGTGAATGAAAGAACACGTGTGTTTGCATGGTCCTAAATATGTCTGCAAGGGGCCTATGATATGAAAACAGCCCAAAGGTAAACTTTATCTGCCACTGGCCAGATGCATTTTGTTTGAATGTGGGGTGGGTTTCAATGCTGTTTCAATTAATGTGAATTTCAAGGGCAGAGAAGTTTTAATGCTAAGTCTGTTTTCATTGTGAAACTGCATTGCTTTGTTTGGCAGATGTCTATCAGTGTTTGTGCTGTAAATTTTAAATTAAAAGTTTTTAAATTAAATTCAAATAATCATTGTAGAAGTAAAGCATAAAACTGTATGCACATTACAGTGTTTATGGTAAATGGAGAGAAATAGCCAAGTAATGGGACACTGGAATGGCTGCAGGGGGGAGGACTGTGTGTGAGTTTGTGAAGTGGGAGGGGTGCCATATTCAAAGACAGCCCTGGGTGGCACAAACTCTAGCTATGCCACTGATGCTACCCTGCACATATTCACCTTCAGCTATCCAAAACATTCAAAATCAACATTCCTTGTCCATCTTTTTCGGACATTTTTAATTTTACAGCTCTATCTTTGCCAAGTCACACAAACATTTGTATGACCCCACCACATACTGAGGTTATTTGCATCTCCAACAAGCATTTCCAGCAGCATCTCATTCAGCCACCCTTCTGTCTTTAATCTGATGTTTAGTAGACATTTGTGTAAGCCCACCACCGATTGACCATTCCCCCAGTTTTTTTTCAGATCTCCCACACTTCCTTGCAGATGTCCACCTCCTTGTAAATATCACTGTTCACAGTGCCACTAAGCCTTATAAATCATTTCCATTCTGCACATTCATTTTCCTTAAGATCCCAATGTATTTCAACAATCCCAGCCCAGCAATCCATGGTAACCATTTGGAATGTTGGGACTTCTAGACCAAGTCTCAAAATAGGGAGACTAAATTGCCGAACGAGTGGACTTACAGTTACTAATTCCAAGATGACATTTCTGGGACTATTCCCTTTTCTCCTGGGTATGGCAATCTCGAAGTTGGTATATATGTAAGTTCAGGGTGTGGGGGGAGCCTGACCCCCCCAACCACAAAAAGATGTTTAAAGGAAAAGAGCAATTTTCAAAATTTGCTCTTGTCCTGTGTTTTTGGACTTTTTTTGGCTTGTCAGCACTTGGCATTTTGAGTGCCAACATTTCAATAGGGAGCCATCCTTCCCTTTTTATCAGGTGACCATTGCACTTTTATTCCAGTCTGTCTCCCTTACTTCCGTGCTTTTTCCAGCACTCATTCCTATACACGATATTGCCTTTGCTATAGGGCAATTTCTGGATTATGATACACTGCAGGGTTAGTATTTACAGACCTTCCACTGTCCTGCTGCTAGTGACCAGTCATCTGCCCTTTTTCCTCTTACTCTGTGGTGATGTTGTTATACCAGTTAGTTTTTATTTCTTGAATGTGCAAAATTATAGGAAAAATTGATACTGGAAAATTTGCATATCAATATAAGGAAAAGTGGATTGGTTAATATCACACAGTATGACTACATACCAAACAAATCTACCTCTCCTTGTAATTGAGGCTTTTATGCAAAAGAAAATTTACAGGTACATGTGGTGTGCATGTGCTGGTAGATGTGGTCTGCACTGACTTTTCTCAAGACTTTGATGAAATCAGTTATAAAACCCGTATATTAAAACTGATAAACTTAGGGCTGAGATTATCTCTTGTCTCATAGATCCACAATCAGCTAACTATCCAGCTTTGGGCTGTATGAGATGGCATTCCACCAGAGTGATTTATGATCAGTTCAGAGCATACCTCAGTTCTTTCTTTAAGGAACATATCTACTTAATCTTTATTTACTCATCTGAACTTTAAAAAGGCTATCTTCTGAATCATGTACACAGGTGACATCAAGCTAGAGAAAATTATAGTAATTTAATAATGCATAATCAGCCTTCAAAAGGACATGCAAAATGTATTAGTTTAAGTGGGATAACAACATGAGTACAACAAATCAAACATATGTATTGCAGACCTCATAAGTTGTGCTGTTATTATTACATCAGTGGCCAAGGGTTTGAAGCAGTATCTACATTCAAAGATCTAGACAATCACTGAGGAAAAACTCAAGTTTGGGTAATTAGATAAATGACGTATATCATTGTGCCTTAAAATAAACGGTATATAAGTAGCTTTGTAAAATCCTATTGTAAAGATTTGGTAATTCAGTTATTTTTACCAACATAGTCAGGTCAAATCTGGATTACAGGTGTGCTGTGCGCTATCCATCTGGTAAAACCAATTACAAGATGTTGGTGAAACCTCAGAGAAGGATTAAAAAAATAAGACAGCTTAAGCTCTTTAATATATTGTGACAGACTTAGAAGCAAGCATTCATTGTCTACAGAAGACTCAGGAGATTTAATTTTGATGTCATTACAGCCAAGTGACATCTCCAGGCATTTCTGCAGTTACCTCCTACTGCACCTCTAGGCGTCAAATATTGCCTGTTCATATTTGCATTAATAATTCGAAAACAATGTTACATACAAGGTATCAGAATATTTTTATGTTGAAGCATACATTATGGCAAACACAATTGTATTGATATATGACTTCTATTAATTAGTATTGGTTAGAACTGTAAGGTGATAACTTCATTTTTCTAAAGGCTGAAGCCACAGCCACTGAAAGTTAAAGGTATATACTCCAAAGAGCTCTACTGGAGGGAATGAGTTAAGGTTAGGAAGGATGATCTCATGTTTCAGCAATTATGTTTAAGACCCTCAGAGATTCATTTGAGGATGGCATCCTGATGTATGTCACTGATCCCAAAACAGACCTGCAAGACAATTTGAAACTTGGGGAAATAACCTTCAATGAAAGAAAAACAAAAGTATGATTACAGATTATACACTTACCCATGAGTTGCTCCCGTCTTTCCCTCAAATTTAGAGCGATAAGGGATTGAAGAATTTGGGTGCATAGGTCAATCAGGATGTTAAGCAAGCAGCACAGGAAATGTGGAAAGAAATGGCCCAAAAGACCATAGCTAATTTAAGAAAATGGCTATGCTGTTCATGGAAGGGTATGATAAAATATAAGCAATCAAAATGTTTGTGGTTCATTTAATATTATATCTAGGCCATTCAAATTTTTATGAATGGGATGTGGGCTGTGGAATAAGTTACTGAAAGAAGTGAAGAGATTCTTCTGAGAAGAGAAAAGAGAGAAGGTCAAATGGGGAAAAAGTTGTCTTACCTGTGAAGACAGGAGTATTGGATATGCAGGATATAAAATTGTATTCCCAAACTACTTAGCTTAGAGTCATCTGTTTATTACAAATGGGGAATATCAGGGCAACTGGAAATAACTGTTTAGCCCCCAGCAGTCACTAGATAGTGTGACAAAAGGAGATACTGCCAGCACAGCTAGCTGGAATTTTGTAAATAATTATGTCATTGGTGAATATCGAAATGATTTATACAGGATGCTTGTGTTACAAATGTATTAGAATTGTATGCCATGTGTATATCAAACTGCTTGTACAGACATGTGTGTTGAAAACATATTTGCAAAGTGGTGTTTGAAATGTAATCAAAGTGTGCCCTACTGGAAGGGAAAAGAAATGTACATGCACTATTGTAACTGTTTAAATGTATATATTTTAACAGTGGAAACTGGAATACAGGAGGTTACTGTCCGTTAAGCAAACTTTAGAAACATAACTGAAATTAAATTACTCTATAGGCTACGCATTATAAAGAGGCAATCACTCATGTTTTCAATGTAGCCAGAGACACGTCTGTACTAGGAAGCTTTTTGTGTTGCCCTTGGGTCACTGGAGTGAACTAATTGCTACTTTGAAGCATGAAGGATGCAATTGTTTTACGACTTCCAGCAACTGCCCATAATCTGAGGAAAAGCCCTTCCGCAGGATTTACTAATCTTCCATGCAGGACTAGTCTAGTCCTGCATGGAAGTGGCAGTTTAGGAATAGGACGGCAGCGTGCCATGCATATTAATGAAGGCATGCTGCCTGACCTCCTAATCCTACACGGAGCGTGTATGAGTGCAGGGGGCGTGTCTGAGAGCAGAGCTCTCAGAATAAACATGTCCATGCAATATAGAACAGCAGAAAGTGGAAATAAATGAGCAAGGCTGCTCATAGGTGTCTGCATATCCCAACAAACAGTCCCCCATGTGTACAACAGCAACAGTACATATAAATAAACCTAAGAAAACCCATTACATTTATTGAAATCCGAGTACAGTTAACCGTAGGTGTGCGGGTGTGCCCATCGCTGACCTACGTTAAAGCAGCTTAAAAGGCTGAAGAGGATAACAAGGAAGATATATGCAAATGAAGCAGCACAGCAATAGTGTAGTGGGCAGAGCATCCACCTAACGAGCATGCATTCCCGGTTTGAGTCCCACTGCAGCACATACCATTTTCCATGTGAAATCCATATATGAACATTTTTTCATGTTGCTTGCTGTATAACCTACATGTGAACTGGAGTACTGCATTAAATGCACATGTGAAGTGTCAGTGTCATAATGAATAACGCACTAGTAAGCAGGTTTAAGCACAAATATATAAGCACTAGTAAGTGTGTTGAAGTGCGGTTGTGCGGGGGTAATCATTACCTACACAGATTAAGCAAAGTAGAAGCTAACTGATTGTAAGATACTGTAACCAGAAGTTGGCAGTGCATACCTCCACACAAACCCTCACAAACCCGCTTACAACTGCTTTAAAGTGCCTTAATCCCTCAGTATCCAACCACTGGAGTTCTGCACCACCAACAAAATAAGCAGCTCCTCCAAAGCTCAAACCAAGGACCCTGCACATGATAGACAATGGAATTTACCACTAAGCCAGACCAATACAAATAATGTCACTGTTGTCAGAAGCATATCCAGTCCAGTCATTAAACAGTATAGAGAATATATACTTACAGCTAGATGGACGTGTGTGTGCAAATATATCTAAACAGATACAACATATCTATAGATGTAGTCACACACACACACACACACACACACATATATATATATATATATATATATATATATATATATATTTGTCAGTGTGTATATTACTATAATTTCATTTTTTTATTTCTTTAATTTTTTTATGTTAACAGTATGTTGTGGAGCTTATCTCCCTGGGCCTCTACTGAAAATGGACATATATCCAGTTAGACTAGCCCAGTCAACAAATGTAAAATAAATAAATGTAAATATATATAAATATCCAGAGATATATACAAATATATGAACAGATATGCATGCAAATGCCGACAACTTCACATATATATGTCAACATCCATACGTCCACATACACAAAGCAAGTTACACATATGTATGCAGATAAATGTCCCCATAGGTATATACAGACATAGTTAGAAATATTTAAGCAAATATACACACCCAGAGAGGTATATATGGCCAGACATCTGTAGATAGCAATGGTAGATTAACAGACACATATATGTCCACATGCACTGTGAAAGGCCTTGACAGGCCCCAAGCAATATACGTCAAATACGAACTGGCATACCCCCCCCCCCACCCAGACAAACACATCTTCCCTGCAAAACACTACCAAGCTCAATGTAATGTACATGTGCCATTGAAATAGGGATTTAAATTAGCCCTCGGTCATGTTCAGATGTTGACATCATGTCCCCCTCTCCCCAACTCACTAGGCAGCCCAAGCAGTACAGGCCCATGCAACCAAGGCCATCCCGACCCATATATTCATTACCCACAGTTCCGCTTCCCTCCACCCACTGCACACATGCAGCCACCATCTCAACCCTGGTTACCGGCCCGTAGCTACCACACCACCACTTATTTCCCCCCTCCACACACACTCCCTCGGGGCCCATCCCATATGTTGTCTTGACCCAAGTATCCTAGGTCTGGCACACACTGTAGTCCATGTACATAGCCATGAGTACCTATGTAATTCTGGGTGTAGATGAAAGTTTTATACCCAATGTTCGGGCTGTCCCACATGGGATGAATGATTACCTGGTACTAACAATAGATGTCATGTGTGACTCTGTGTACACTAACAGATTTAGTTGTAGGTATTGCAAAGCATATGTGGCATGCAAGGTTGGCCAGTATGCACATGAAACAGTACGCAGCAATGACAGGCAACATGACAGGATATGTAGCTACATATGTAGAGGTATTTGTATGTATATATACCCATAACTACATGGATATATACCTCTTCCTCTCTGTAGTACAGATGTATACATGCATAGACAGACATATATATAGATACCCACATATAGATATATACATATGCAGACACCCATACATCCACATGTCATTATATATATATATATATATATATATATATATATATATATATATATATATATAGATATAGATATATATATATATATATATATATATATATATATATATATATATATATATATATATATCTGTGTATGTGTGTGTGTGTGTGTGTGTGTGTGTGTGTGTGTGTGTGTGTGTGTGTGTGTATGTAAATATACACAGATATATGGGTAGGATATGGTACAGCATGTTAAGACTTACATATGTTCACAGGCCATGCCAATGGGGGTGAGAGGCCCAATCAACAAACGTGTAACACGTAGCATCAACCCCACCCCCAGCTAGACAGGTGAAACATACAAACTCACAATAAAAGTATACAAACCACTGCTTCCCAGACTACAGGCAGGATACTACCAGTGGGAGAGACCCGCCATGTCTAACCTTGAAACAAAGACAAGAATGTATCTTGTGGGACAGCCCAAAAATTAAATGGCTATTCGGGCTTCCAGCCATTACACGGATAACCTATGGCAGGGCACGCATGTTCCCAGACTACAAGGTTGGGGAAGCCTGATGGCCCATGGGGTGAGACAACGTACATGATGGGTCCCGAGAAGTGGAGAGTGGGCAGTGTGTAGTTGTGTGTTTAGACCCGACCTACACCCGGAGTAAGGAAGAGTGCTGAAGAGGATGTTCGTAATGGGAACTATGGGTATGTAATTATGGGCCTAGCCGTGCAGGTGTTGGCTGGAGCAGTTCTGTGTGGACCACCCCAGGGATGTAAACAACAGTGTGCATTGGGCAGAGACAATGCCTAACAAGCAGCCACACCTGGTACGAGTCCCACTGCAGCAATGTTTAGTATACATGACAAAGGATGGTATAACCAGATGTGTTATTGCAAACCCACTAAATGACACCAAAGAACACATGGTCGCAACACCCCACTGCAGGCATGTAAGCCAGACTAATTGGCATCACAAGGTATTATTGCTGTTGTGACAACCATGCCCTGGCCCAGCAATCAAGGAGCCTCAATCCTCACCACCAACACCAGGGAAGTCATCTCCTAGAAGAGGAAAGGATAACTAATACACACAGTAAAGTACAATTTCCCTTAAGTGCACACAGAGATCACAGTCAGTCTGGGGCTGGTTGATTCCTTGCTCTCCAGATCCCCAGTAAGACTCCCCACTGGCACAGCTATAGGGTCGAGATCTCAGCCTAGCTGGTAAGCTAACCTCCAGTACCCTCTCTGTCCAACCAGTGCTTCATGTCCCTGCCCAGGTAGCTGACACACCACACACACTTTGAGATAAGTATTTATACAACTTCACAGACTCTCCTGGGAAAGGCTGACACAGATTCTCCAGCTGTGCCCCTTTACCCAGACTATATGGTAGTAATTACTGCCACCATCAGCTTAATAATTTATCAGCTACCCAAAGACCCTTGAAAGGGTGTCCAATTATTACTGTGCAATATTATTATCCAATTGGTAATGTGATTATTCAGTCTAAGGCTTATTAGAGTGGCCTATTACAGTAAACTCTATAAATATGCAATGTACTCTAGAGAATACTCTACACAAACTAGCCACAGGTAAAGGTTTTTAAAATATTTAATAATAAATAATTAAAACACAAGACAATGCCACTATACCACAGAGATATCTAAGAGTTCAGAGATCAAACAGAAACTTAAAACAATACAGTATGACAGGTCTGATGTCAAAGAAAAACACTTAATCTAACTTTCTAATCTTTAGCTATTCTTAAGAGAAAACACAGTGCTACAATCTTTTGTACATACATAAAGAGCAAGCAGTGCTGGGATTGATGGTCCAAGACAAATGTTTTTTAGTCTCTCACTGAACAATAGTTTTTAAAACACTAACAAACAGCTCTGCTAAGGCCCTCCCACATTACATCATTTTGACACTTAGTCTGGAGTTCCCAGGCAAACAAACTGCATTATTTATCAAGCTAACACCTGTTTAGGAAACTACAACAATAAAAGACATTTCACATGTATACTCTAACAATTATTCCTTAAATTAAGAGAATAGAAAGAATGTGTTCAGCCAGTCGCTTTGGCACCATTTTTTAGATAATTGTAACTTCAAAGAACATTTGAAATGCTTGGCTTGATTTTCCTTATAGCAGATGGCAATGTTGCAACAATCTTGAAGTTCACATTTTACAGTGTTTTCTTTCATTTAAAAACACAAGCCTGTATTTTACATTTATTTATACAAATAATACAAATATGTATCAAATTCTATTTGACTAGGTTGGCAGCCTTCGCCCATCTTTTCCCAATATTCACATCTCTTCCCCCCTGGAGAACGCAAGCTAGTTTTTCAAGTGACCCTTGAAAAATGCCGCTTGAGAGGGTTAGGTCTATCTGAGATTACCTCACCCCATTTCCTGTCTTGAGAGCCCATCTGCATTTGCATTGCTAATCCCACTGTGGTGCTGCACTGACATATCATATGCTTGCAACCCCAGGGTCCATCTTAGCAATTTGGCATTTTGCTGACTGGCTCTGTTTAACCGTATTAGAGGGTTGTGATCTGTCATTACAATTAATTTTCTTCCATACAGATAAGGCTGAAGTTTCTGCAATGCCCACACTATAGCTAGACATTCATTTTCTACAGCTGCATAGCATTCCTCCCTGGCTTGGAGCCTACGACTGAGATAAACCACTGGGTGCTCTTCTCCCTGTGAAGAAATCTGGCTAAGTACAGCCCCCATCACATGGTTCAAAGCTAGACTGGCTATCACAGGGGGTCCTCCCAAAACTTCTTTAAGCTTCTGAAATGCCTGCTCACATGCTGGAGTCCATACTACCTTATTTGGCCTGTTCTTCCTTGTCAGGGCTGTGAGGGGAGAGCTATGGTACTATAACTATGGATGAACTTTCTGTACTACCCTGCTGTTCCTAAGAATGCCCTCATCTGCTTTCTGGTAACAGGTGCAGGCCATGCCTGAATAGCTTCCACTTTGGCCGGTTCTGGCCTTATCTTACCACTCCCCACCCTATGTCGTAAGTAGAAGATCTCTGCCATACCCACCTGACATTTGCTCGGCTTAATGGTCAACCCTGCCCTCTTTAGTCTGCCCAGCACACCCCTGACATGCTGAAGGTGTTTTTGCCAGGAATGGCTGTAGATGGCAATATAATCTAGGTAAGCAAGGGCAAACCCTCCTGCTCCTGCTAGGATATGATCCACCAGCCTCTGGAAAGTCACTGTGGCATTCCTCATCCCAAAGGGCATCTTTGTGAACTCGTACAAGCCAAAAGGAGTCACAAAGACTAACTTCTCTCTAGCGCTGGGAGTCAAGGGCACCTGCCAGTAGCCCTTGGTAAGATCAATGGTTGTAAGATACTTAGCCCCACTCAGCTGCTCCAGGGTCTCATCTGTCCTAGGCATGGGGTAAGTATCCGACTCTGTGTGACTATTTAATTTCCGGTAATCCACACAGAACCTGGTGCTGCCATCCTTCATTGGCACCAACACCACTGGTGAGGCCCAGGGACTGTTGGGCTCTTGAATAACCCCTAGTTACAATATCTCCTGTACCTCCTCCCTCAGAGTCTGTTTGACTCTCTCAGGCACCCTATAAGGGGCCTGTCTAATAGGCCTTTGTGGTCCTGTATCCACCTGGTGCTGCACCATGTGGGTGCTCCCTGGTTTCCCAGTGAACATGTCCCGAAATTCCTGCAACACTGCTTGGATTAATTGAAGCTGGGTAGGAGATAGCCGCTGGGACATTGCTACCCATTCCACCAAGGTGTCAGCATGAGCCTCACTGAGGAGATCAGTCCCCAGATCTCCCACAGACTCCTCCTGCAATTCACTACAAACACTCAGCACAAGAGCCTCCCTATCATGGTAAGGTTTCATCATGTTAACATGGTACAATTTGTGCCCCTGCTGTCTGCCTAGCACTTCCACCATGTAGTTAACATCACTTACCTTTCTTACCACCTTGTAGGGTCCCTCCCAAGCTACTTGCAGCTTGTTGTGTCTGACAGGAATGAAAACCAGTACCTGCTGCACCACAGCATATTCTCTAGCTCGAGCATTCCTGTCATACCACACCTTTTTCTGTTGTTGGGCTTTCACCAGGTTCTCCTGGGCCAAGCCCATGAGTTCCCTGAGCCTTATCCTGAGGTTTAGGACGTATGCCACAACAGACTCCTTGTGAGACTCACACTCACCTTCCCACTCATCTCAAATTAAATCTAGAGGTCACCTCACCCTATGCCAATACAACAACTCAAAGGGTGAAAAACCCATGGATTCCTGGGGAACCTCTCTGTAAGCAAACAACAGATAGGGCAAATATTTCTCCCACTCCCTCTTAAACTGATCTGCAAATGCCCATAGCATAGACATGATTGTAGAGTTTAACCTTTCGACAAGACCATTAGTCTGGGGATGGTAGGGGGTGGTCTTCATGTGCTTCACCCCACAGGACTTCCACAGACAAGCCAGCAGGTCTAACATGAAATTCGCACCTTGGTCAGTCAGTATTTATTTTGGGAAACCTACCCTGCTGAAAATCTGTAACAAAGCATTTGCCACCTTCTCTGCCTCAATGGATGTCAAAGCCACTGCTTCAGGGTATTGTGTAGCATAATCCACTACCACTAGGATATAATTTTTCCCTGTAAAACTTGAGGGACTCAGAGGACCAACAATATCCATAGCTACCCTCTGAAATGGCTCCTCAATCACAGGCAGAGGCATCAAAAGAGCTCTCACCTCGTCTCCTGCCTTGCCTACCTTTTGGCACTGCTCACAGGTCCTGCAGTACCCTGTTACATCTCTGGAAATCCCAGGCCAATAGAAATTCTGCATAATATGCCTCTTTGTATGTTTTATGCCCATATGACCTGCAAAGGGAATATCATGGGCTATGGCTAGAAGTGCCAGATGGTAAGCTCTAGGCACTACTAACTGCTGTACTCTCTCACCTTCTAGCCCTCCCTCAGGGGTCCACTCTGTGTACAGTAACCCTTTGTCCCAGTATACAGATTTCCCCTTCTCTTGAGAATCAGGTGCCTCCCTAGCTACCTGCCTCAGGCCTTGCAATGTAGGGTCTGAGAGCTGAGCCTGTCTCAACCCTCTCCTTGCAACCCTTCCCAGCTCCCCTTCTACAGGAAGTCTGGCAACCTCTGACAGTGGTGCCTCATTGTCAGCCTGGGTACTACTACTCACCTCTACCTTTGCAGTTACCCTGCCCAAGGGAACATCAGTACCCACAAGCAGCTGTGGCTCACATTCAGTCTCACTACTGCAAAGTATCTCCCTCCCTGAAGTAACCACCTCAGCAGTCCTGGCTGCAAGTATGCAGTCTGTCTGGGTCTCCCCCAGGCTACCAAACCCACATGCTTGTCTCCTAGCCTCACTGAGTGTAACTGCATAAGTACATAGTACTGCCTCATCCAAATCCTTCCCTCTCAGGACATCTGCAGGATGGTAGTTCTGTACCCCTGTTGTCTTTGTCTCAAGACAACCTACTGTTGGTATTTTGTCTTTCCCACTTTCTGGCTCCCTCACCTTTGGTTCCCCACCTTGCCTCCATGGACATCTGTATGCCACATGGCCCCACTGGTTGCATTCATAACATTTCACCCTAGGTCCTGGACGTGTACCTGGACTAGTGGCTTCCCCTGCTACTGGTGGATTCTGTTGGGGCAGTCTGTGCTGCCCATCATGGGTTCCTTTAGACCCATGAGCAGTACTGGGGGTCACCTTCCTGTGCAGGGCTGCCCTGCTGATCAGGCATAGGTCTCCCTTCTTCCCCAACTCATCTGAAGTAGCACATTGTCTATCAGCTAACCAGATCCTCATGTCCTCAAGCAATGTGCTAAGGGCTTGTTCCCTCACCAAAAAGTCTGCCAGCCCTTCAAAAGTGGTGACCTGACATCCACTCACCCAGCTATGAAAATAAGTGCTCAGTTCAGCAACATAATCACATACATTTTCATCTGCCTTGTGTCTATGCTCACAAAACTTTTTCCTATACATTTCAGGTGTTAGCTTAAAACATTTTAAAAGACATTTCCTTACAGCAGTATAATCAAAACAGACAGAGTCAGGCATTTGTGATATACAAGTTACAGCTTTCCCATGGAATAAGGGGGTCAGGAACCATACCCAGAGCCTTTGGTCAACACTATACTGTTTGCATACCCTTTCAAACATGTGAATGAAACTATAAAAATTATCCCCCTCTTTAAATTGCGGAAGAAATTTACTGACCTGTTGTGCTTCTGGGGTCCAGTTACTCCGTTCACCATTACCTCCAAGACTCTGGCAAAGCGTCAGCATTTCCCTCTCATGCTTCCTCTGATGCTCCTTTTCTTCAGCTTCTATCTCCAAATGCCTGGCCTCGAACTCAAGTCTCTGTAGCTCCAGTGGGATTTTTAAGTCCACTGCAGAAAGGTTGAGCTGTCCATTCTCCGAGGATATTGTATTTCCACTGCCAGTCCAATTGTCCTTTACAGAAATGTTGAGCTGTCCATTCTCTGAGGATATTGTATCTCCACTGCCAGTCTGATTGTCCTCCTGGATGCTGTTTTCTGATGCAGCTGTAATGAAGGCTGCAATCAGGTCTGCCTTAGTCAGGTTTCCATGCACCAGTCCCGTAGCATGGCACATCTCCACCAGCTGGCTCCTTGTTAGCTTTCCATACTCCTGTGCTGACATACTGCCTGCTAATCCTGACTAACTAAGCTAACAAAAGGAATAGAACAATTGTGATCTGAACTCTGAGTATACATTGTGTGGCTGATTTAGAGTGCAAACCACTTTCAGAGATCACTGTACATAAGCTACAGGATTCACTCTACCCACACCACTGCCAAACACTTGTGAGGATATCTTATCCCAACCACTGCCACCACTAGGTTATGACCGTGTCCTGGCCAAGTAATCAAGGAGCCTCAATCCTCACCACCAACACCAGGGAGGTTGAATACACACAGTAAAGTACAATTTCCCTTAAGTGCACACAGAGATCACAGTCAGTCTGGGGCTGGTTGCTCCCTTGCTCTCCAGGTCCCCAATAAATCTCCCCACTGGCACAGCTACATGGTCCAGATCTCAGCCTAGCTGGCAAGCTAACCTCCAGTACCCTCTCTGTCCAACCAGTGCTTCGTGTCCCTGCCCAGGTAGCTGACACACCACACACACTTTGAGATAAGTATTTATACAACTTCACAGACTCTCCTGGGAAAGGCTGACACAGATTCTCCAGCTGTGCCCCTTTACCCAGACTATACGGTAGTAATTATTGCCAACACCAGCTTAATAATTTATCAGCTACCCAAAGGCCCTTGAAAGGGTGTCCAATTATTACTGTGCAAAATTATTAACCAATTGGTAATGTGACTATTCAGTCTAAGGCTTATTAGAGTGGCCTATTACGGTAAACTCTATAAATATGCAATGTACTCTAGAGCCTACTCTACAAAAAACAGCCACAGGTAAAGGTTTTTAAAATATTTAATAATAAATAATTAAAACACAAGACAATACTACTACACCACATAGATACCTAAGAGTTCAGAGATCACACAGAAACTTAAAACAATACAGGACAGGTCTGATGTCAAAGAAAAACACTTAATCTAACTTTCTAATCTTTAGCCATTCTTAAAAGAAAACACAGTGCTATACTCTTACTTACATACATAAAGAGTAAGCAGTGCTGGGGTTGATGGTCCAAGACAAATGCTTTTTAGTCTCTCACTGAACAATTTTTAAAACACTAACAAACAGCTCTGCTTAGGCCCTCCCAAATTACATCATTTTGACACTAAGTCTGGAGTTCCTAGGCCACAAACTGCATTATTTAGCAAGCTAACACATGCTCAGGAAACTACAACCATAAAAGACATTTCACATGTATACTCTAACAATTATTACTTAAATTAAGTGAATAGAAAGAATGTGTTAAGCCAGTCACTTTGGCACCATTTTTTAGATAATTGTAACTTCAAAGAACATTTGAAATACTTGGTTTGATTTTCCTTATAGGAGATGGCAATGTTGCAACAATCTTGAAGTTCACATTTTACAGTGTTTTCTTTCATTTAAAAACACAAGCCTGTATTTTACATTTATTTATAGAAATAATAGAATTATGTATCAAATTCTATTTGACTAGGCTGGCAGCCTTCACCCATCTTTCCCCAATCTTCACAGCTGTTCTCACCCCCACCCAGGGGTATGAGTGTCTAAACCTAACCCCAAATGCAGGGTATATACACAGCTGTCACTGTAGATGAAATGGCTAGCTGTGAACCTTCCCATCAGCCTTCTTGCACGTTCCTGGACATGTCTGCTACTATCAGCCCCTCTGTGTGGCCCAATAACACCACTTACCTATCGACCCCTGTTTCATGACTGGTAATCTTAACAGTCACAAGTAGGTGACAACCTCCTCACACTTATATTGGCAGAATCTGGAACCCCTAACCCACGTGTATTACCGCAGTTGTCCCACACAACACATGTAAATAACTCATGAAGGGAAACCTCAAGCATACTTGGATCACCACCTGCTCAGCACCTGGCAAAGTCCACCCCCTCAACTAACACTCCATACCCCTACACCAACTAGTGGCACCGACATCTCCAGTCCTGCCTCGCATACAAATACCAGCATCCTGCAAACCTGCACTACTGCTCCCCAACCAATCAGTCCACCGACCTACTATACAGTTAAAATGTCCCCCTCAACCTACCTACCTACCTACACCCTCACTATTCACATCTACTCTACAGCATAGGTATAGCATAACTAAACCTAACCTGAATACCTGAGTGTAACCTATCCAGAACTGCTAAACTGGAATCCTACTTCACCATACACTGACCTTCATCACCAGTCAAACCTAACATGTACACCTGACTTATAGCATGTATAATACCGACATGTTAATGAAGTAGCATGGGTGTATGTGGCAGCAAGCGGGATTACACACTGGTTAAGCAATGTGGAGGCCAACCCAGTGTAAGATGCCATAATCGGAGGTCAGCAAGTCTGAGTCTCCAGCACACCACCACATACCTGCCTACACTTCCCCCACAGTGCCTTAGGCACTCTGTAGGCAACAGCTCTCGTCGTGCCCAGTAACAAAATAATCAGCACTCCCAGGCCCCCCCCCCCCCCCACCCTGCACACTATAGTCCAAGTGAGTTACCATGAAGGCATGGCAGATATTCAGTCAGCTGCTGTTATCACTAACATATCATCCAGCACAGTCAGTCAACAATATAGGAAATGTATGTGATTATGTAGATTAATGCTAGCAAACTTGTGCACATTGCTCAATCACAGTATTCTGAGCAGTCTATGAGTATCAATGAACAGTGTCTGCCCACACATACTGTGAGAACAGTAGTCTTGCATAATACTAAAGAGAGGAATGAAAAACAGGGCACGTCATGGGGGCATGCTTCATCCGCACAACTGGGAGATGAGGCTGGTCTGGTATGTGAGCAAACTGCTGCATCTCAAACCCCTGTCAGGATGCTACCAGTGGGAGAAACAGTGTAGACCAGCAAAGTCTACTTGTGACACAGTAACAGGTCCATCCCTGGTGGGACGAACCAGAATTTGTGGGTCACAAGGATGTCTCCACCAATATCGGAGGAGGCTCAAGGAAAGTCTCAAATGTACGTGGACTAAACGGATGAATAGCCTGCAGAAGGTTGCATTGAGACAGTATAATGGAGGAGTACCGAGACGTGCAGAGAGGGAAATGTGTGGAGGTGTGGTATGGCAGGGCTAGCAACTGGAGAATGGATGGATCATGTGTATGTGGAGCTCAAGGGCTGAGGAAAGGGAGCATTGGTATGACATTAAGGTAGATATGTGCAAATGAAGCAGAATAGCAATAGTGTAGTGGGCAGAGTATCCACCTAATGAGCAGGCACTCCCGATTCGAGTCCCACTGCAGCATATTCTATTTTCCATGGGAAAACTGTATATCAACATCGTTGTGCTGTATAACCTACTAAATAACATTTATATTTGAACAGTGGTACTGCATTAAGTGCACATCCAAGTGCACAGCCCTCTCCAAAGCAAAAAACACTGCTTCAATGGGACCAGACGGTGTCCCGGGTTGCGTCCTACATGAACTCCAAGAAGAACTAAACCCTCACGTAAAACTGCTTTACTATCTCAGCCTCACTACAGGATATGTACCCAAAGAATGGTGTACAGCAACAGTGGTCCCACTATACAAAGGTGGTGCCTCAACGGACCCTGGTAACTATTGGCCCATAAGCCTAACTAGCCTTATCTGCAAGGCCATGGAGAGGATCATCATGGAACTCATAAACAAAAAAGGAAACTGTCAAAGTCCCAAAAACCAAAGAAAAAATGCACAGGACCTAAATACTTCGTCCGGAAAGTTTGCTATCTAACCACATACAATAAAATGTAGTTGCTGATGGAAAATGCAGCTTCAATAAGAAGTAAAAAATGCAAGTTTGCAGTCCAAGTAAAATCCAAAGGAAACGCTTTATTCACACACCTTCAAACACGAGCGCTTTCACCCGGTATTACCAGGCTTTATCAAGTGTGTCAAAAACATCTGCACATAGTGCTTTTAAAGTGCTTTACCTTAAAACTATTGGTTAATTAGTTAAAAGCATTAATTAACTAAATTGATCAACTTCTAGTTAGTTTTAAAGAAATGTGAAATACAATACATAAAATGCTTTGTTCATTTAGAAGTGCTCATATTCATTCACAACATTTTTAGTTACAGAGTTGATAGTTGTTTTATGCTGTTGCCGTAGTAATCTTTATTTATAAAATAGGTTTAAAACCACATAAATACGATGTGTATGTGCTTGTCAAGCCATAAAAATGTTAAAAAATTAAAAAATCCATTCCATCCCAAAGTGAAAACTATCAATTGATGTTCCTCTAAGGGCTTGTACCAAAAAAGATGTTATAGGTCCTATAGAGTGGGGATGCCTAAAACCTAACATTAACATATTGAATGTTAAAAATACTTATGCTGGGATAATAGATGTCTAGTTTGAAACAGAAAAGGAAAGAAAGATTTTTAAAACTGTCCTGTTAAATATCAAGGATATAAACTATGACCTTGACTTGTGGTATGTCAAATTTATAATGCATTTCTCTTGGCTTTAAGAATGCTGGCCAAACTTAAACTGTCGTTCAGACCTGGGTTCTTTGTGGCATTCAATCTTAATTGCCACATCAGTTCTCTGGTACTAAGTGTAGTTTCCCAGTCCCCTCCTCTCTGGTCTTGGATTACTTTCTCTAAGACAAAAAAATGAATGGACATGTTGGGACAAACCAAGGAATGTTTGAAAAAAGCATTTGTTTCTTTCTTACATTTAATGTCGTATAGATGCTCGTATATCCTTTGTTTCAGTGACCTTTCTGTTTTGCCCACATAAAATGATGTGCAAACCTTGCAAAAACCTAGGTATACCATGCCCGAAGAATAACAGGAGTAGTAGTCTCTGGCTGTCAAAGTGGTGTTGCGAGCAGAAATGTACACCTGGTTAGTGTCTGCAATGAAGGGGCACTGGTGGCATCTGCCGCAATGAAAGGTCCCTTTCTTTTTGGTGCTAAGGAGATGTTCTGACTTTTCTGTGATGCCCATATTTTGTTCAAAAATACCCTTCAAGTTGGTGTTCCTTTTTCTAATAAAGGAAATGTTGGTGGGGAAAATGTTAACAAATTCTTCATGAGAAGTAACCACAGGCCAGAAATTTTTAATAGTCTTTTCAATGAAAAATGCAGCTTCTGAGTATGTGTATACAAAATTGTTGCGGACATTAAGATCCGTAACTGCTTGGGTTCTAGGGAGAAGTGCTCCTGTACCTATTAATGGAGGAAAAAACTGGTCTCTTTTGACTAAAATCTCACTGAGGATGTCTTGAAAAAATGGAAGTGGGTAGCCTCTTTCTAAAAATAAAGTTCTAAGAAACTCAGTCTCCTCCAGAAATAAATCTGTGGTACTGCACATTCTGGAGGCTCGAACTAGTTGTCCCTTGATTATTCCTTTCTTGATATAAAGGGGATGCCCACTGTCAAAATGTAGAAAGGAGTTGGAGTATGTGTCTTTTCTAAAAACCTTAGAGAGAAAACCTTTCTCATTTGGGTTTTTTGTTAAATGAATGTCTAAGTAGTGTAAAGTTGTGTTACTTATTACATAGGTAAATTTGAGAAAATCAGTGGTGTTATTCAGGTTGTCTATGAATAGGAGAAACTGTTCTTCTGAACCCGCCCAAAGAATGCAGATATCATCAAGATATCTTTTGTAGAATCTGATGTGTTGTTTCCAGTTGGTGGAATGAATGTGTTCAGTTCCCACTTGTACAAAACTATATTTGCGTATGCACTAGCGCAAGGTGCGCCCACGGCTACTCCACTTTTTTGACAAAAAAATTCCCCGTTGAAATAAATAAAGTTGTTGGATAAGACTATAGTCATGAATTCTATGACTAGGTTAATTAAACCATTGTTCAAACCAGATTCTTTACTTAACATTTCACTAAACCATTGCATCCCTGTGCAATGAGGGATGCTGGGGAACAATTCGACTATGTCAATGGTTACCATGAACAAGTTTGAGTTGTCAATTTCCTGGTCCAAACAAGTTAAAAATTCCCAGGAATCTTTACAGACAAATCTTAACCTAGAGACATAGTTCTTTAAATGGAAGTCAGCAAATTTGCCAAAAGGTTCTGTTATGCTCCCTGCTCCTGCTACAGTCAGGCGGAATTTCAAAGGATCAACGCCTTTATGTACCTTAGGTATACCAAATAAAATAGGAGTTTTTGGTTTGGAAACGAATAAATAATTATAGGACTTTTCATCAATAGCACCTTGCATCAAAAGATCGTATATAGAATATTTTATGCTGGCAAGTGCAATGTTTAACTCATTGAGGGAGATGGATTCGTAGGTGTTAGTGTCTTGCAACAAATCATGGATGTAGTTTTCATAATCCAGTTGTTGCATTAATACTATCCCCCCTCCCTTGTCAGGTTTCATCACCTGAATCTTTTCCTTTTTTAGTTTGTCTATTATTAACAGTAGTCTTTGTGGAAAGTTAGAAGGATGCGATGCCTGTTTTCTACCAAGATTCTCTCTCCAAACATTCTCAATTAACTCTTCAAATATTTTTAAAGTGGGATGGGTGGGAGGGTTGAAAATGCTACTTCTGTTAAGCGAATGGTCATGTACAACCTGATTTTTAAAATGTGATGTTAAATTCAAGTTTCTAATAAATAATTTCAACTCAATCAGAAGCTTAGGGAGATAACTGGCTCTGTGGGGAACATAATGTAACCCTTTTGTAAACAATTCAAAAAAATGAGGAGTGATTTCTAACTCAGTGTAATTGTAAATAGTGAAATTGTCAATAGTCATAATTCTGCATATTCCTTGTTCTTCTTCAATGAAAAACTCTGAAGTGCTGTTTTGCAAAGTTCTGTTTCCACTGTTTAGTGTCTCTTCCCCCAAGCATTCTGTTGGAAATGATTTGTTTTCCCCTGTGGTCTGCCCTGGGGAACTTGAAAACCCTGTTGTGTGTTAACAGCACCTTTTTGTGCCAACCGCTCGCTTCTTCTAGGGATTTCAGGGTGGGAATAATCATAGTCATCATTTATAACTTGTGTTTCACTAGGGCCTAAATCATTAAAATTTGATCTTTGGCGCCCAGCTGATGCTGGATAAGCCCTACCCTCACTATATTTGATTAAATCCCTTTCTAACTTTTTAGCCTTTCTGTTTAATACTTTAAAACAATATGCATCAACTTCCTTAAATGTGTCGTCATATTTCTTTTTAAAACCATTAAATTTGTCATCTTTGATAATAACATCATGTAAACGTTTAACTCTTTTAAAATACTATTGCCTTTGTTAACATAATCATCCACCATCAGTTTTAACATTTCTAATCCAGTTTTATTAAACAGCTCCGTTAACTGAGAGTGCAGAAACGAGCCCATGTGAGCGTTGTTTGCGAACCGAAAACAATGCAACCCCTTGGGAACACGTTCTACTTTTATGCATTCTCTTAAATAGTTAATTTCAAGTTGTGAGTTCTTATATACGTAAAGTTTGTTTTTAAAAGCATCAAACTTGTTATCTAAATGCTCGAATTGAGCATTCACAGTACCTGTTGCAAAATGTGGTTGTTGTTCTGTCCACGCTTTAAAGTTAAAATTGTTGTCAATGCGAGAATCTAGGCAGTCATTTTTGCTGTTAGGCATGTTGCCCTGCAAAGAACCCATAAGATGATCCACAATAACCGGTTGTTTTGGCATAGATGTACCTCTCGGCTCTTTGTGATGATCTCCGTTACGCTCTCTCTCCTTATTGTGTTGTTGGTTACCAGGTAAGCCCGAAGAGTTGAAATTGTTGGCTTGAACCAAAGTTTTGTTGAGCTGAGCTAGGAGGGCAATGACTTGGTTGAATTCTTTCCTCGTCACCGGCGTGTCATCTGGTTCTTCCCTTAGCAAAAGGGGCGTGTCAGCAAAATCCAGAAAAGATAGGTCCTCAGCCATATCAGATAAACACGAAACTGTCAAAGTCCCAAAAACCAAAGAAAAAAATGCACAGGACCTAAATACTTAGTCCAGAAAGTTTGCTGTCTAACCACATACAATAAAATGTAGTTGCTGATGGAAAATGCAGCTTCAATAAGAAGTAAAAAATGCAAGTTTGCAGTCCAAGTAAAATCCAAAGGAAACGCTTTATTCACACACCTTCAAACACGAGCGCTTTCGCCCGGTATTACCAGGCTTTATCAAGTGTGTCAAAAACATCTGCACATAGTGCTTTTAAAGTGCTTTACCTTAAAACTATTGGTTAATTAGTTAAAAGCATTAATTAACTAAATTGATCAACTTCTAGTTAGTTTTAAAGACAAATGTGAAATACAATACATAAAATGCGTTGTACATTTAGAAGTGCTCATATTCATTCACAACATTTTTAGTTACAGAGTTGATAGTTGTTTTATGCTGTTGCCGTAGTAATCTTTATTTATAAAATAGGTTTAAAACCACATAAATACGATGTGTATGTGCTTGTCAAGCCATAAAAATGTTAAAAAATTAAAAAATCCATTCCATCCCAAAGTGAAAATTATCAATTGATGTTCCTCTAAGGGCTTGTACCAAAAAAGATGTTATAGGTCCTATAGAGTGGGGATGCCTAAAACCTAACATTAACATATTGAATGTTAAAAATACTTATGTTGGGATAATAGATGTCTAGTTTGAAACAGAAAAGGAAAGAAAGATTTTTAAAACTGTCCTGTTAAATATCAAGGATATAAACTATGACCTTGACTTGTGGTATGTCAAATTTATAATGCATTTCTCTTGGCTTTAAGAATGCTGGCCAAACTTAAACTGTCGTCCAGACCTGGGTTCTTTGTGGCATTCAATCTTAATTGCCACATCAGTTCTCTGGTACTAAGTGTAGTTTCCCAGTCCCCTCCTCTCTGGTCTTGGATTACTTTCTCTAAGACAAAAAAACAAATGGACATGTTGGGACAAACCAAGGAATGTTTGAAAAAAGCATTTGTTTCTTTCTTACATTTAATGGTCATAACTCATAAACAAAGACATTGGGGACTTACAGACACTAGATCCTACCCAATTCGGCTTTGTCAAGGGCAGATCCTGCCTCTTGAACCTGGTCGACTTTTTCAAAACAGTCACCAAGGCCATAGATGAAGGGAAGGTAGTCCACACAGCCTATCTGGAGCTTGCAAAGGCATTTGACACAATACCCCACTCGGGCAACATAGATAAGCTATCCAGCTTAAATATAAACCCCTATGTCACAAGATGGGTTGCTAACTGTCTCAAAAACAGAACCCAGAGAGTCAGAGTTGCCGGAGCCATGTCAGATTCAAAACCGGTTACAAGTGGTGTCCCACAAGGCTCTGTCCTGGGACCTCTCTTGTTTGGCATATACTTCTCTGAGGTACAGGCCAACGTGGGAGGACTATGGCTGGCCAAGTTCGCAGATGACTGCAAACTGGGTGCCATAATTGACTCTCCAGCTGACACGAACATCCTCCAAAAAGGTCTCACAGAGATGGATAACTGGTGCCAGAGCCATGGCCTAAAGCTAAATGCCAAAAAGTGTATAGTCATACCCTTTGGCAAAAACAAAGTGCCCACAAATTACCACATAGGTGGTAACCCATTAAGTACAGAAGAAGTAATTAGAGACTGGGGGACCCAAGTTGATAGCAATCTCTCCTTTGACAACCACATTGTCACAGTGGTCAGAAAGACCTTCTACATAGCCCACCTTATTACGAAAGGATTCACATCCAGATCAAGTGAGGTAATAGTGCCCCTTTATTCATCCCTCATCTGGCCCATCATAGAATACATTGCCCCTTTTGGGATGTACCTTACCTGACACCTGCAGCAACTAGAAAGACCCCAAAAGTACCTCAAAAAGAGGATCAAGGGACTCAAACAGATCCAATATGTTGCCCGGTTAAAAAAACTCCAGCTCTACTCAGTTGCATACCGCCTACTTCGAGGCGATCTATGCCTGACATTCAAAGCTATGTCCAACCCAGAATTAATGGACATGCTTCACCTCAGAAAATCTAAATCCCTTAGAACCACACACTTGAGGGACTTGAACCTCAGCACAGAAATAAATAGAACATGCTGGAGGGGCAGATTCATAACCCAGAGGCTCCCCTCACTCTGGAATAAAATCCCAGTCCATGTTAGGCAGAGCACCTCACTGGCTCTCTTCAAGAGGAATCTTGATGAGTGGATGGGAGATCGTAGGTTTACCCCAGGGATTACTTCTGTGTCACTACTAGACAGAGGCACAGTAAACTAACCTTAAAAAGGGCACAGCAAACTCAAATTAAAGGGTGGTGAAAGCCAAACACGTCGGGCTAGGCTTATAAATGCCCCAGGGCGGATAGCCTAGTATGAACCTATGAACCTATGAACCCATGAACCTATAATGAATAAGGCACTAGTAAGCAGGTTTAAGCACAAATAAGCAGTAGTTAGAATAAATAAGTACTAGTAAGCGTGTTTAACTGCATTTGCATGGAGGTAAGCATTGCCTGCACAGATCAAGCAAAGTAGAAGCTAACTGAGTGTAAGAAACTGTAACTGGAGGTTACCATTGTTTAGCTCCACACAAACCCATGCACACCCACTTACAACAGCTTTAAAGTGCTTTAATCACTCTGTACCCAATGGCCTGTGTTCTGCCCAACAACAAAATAAACAGCTTCTGCAAGGCTCAAACTCAGGACCCTGTACATCACAGGCACAGTAGTTAACTGCAAAGCCATCATAGCAATACATACAAATGAGGTACCAGCAAACTAATTCTCACCACAGAAAAATCAAACCAAACGTGAACTGAATCTATGTACAGTGTGATGTTGTATAACCTGCCACAGAACATAAATATGTGAATTGGAGTACTGCAGTAAGCATAGATCTGAGGTGTTATTATAGTAAAATGTAGAAGTCCCCAGGACCCCATACAGTGTATGTACACATGAAACACGGATACCAGAAAGAGATATAACCCGTAATGAATAATAAATCACTGCCAAAAGGAAAATATAGTGCTAATTAACTATTAAGCAATGCTAACCGCAGCACAGCTCAACTCAGTAAGTGTAAGCAATGTGTAGGAGAGCCAATTCAATCTGCCTAGTGGTATACCTCTTTAAGTACTGCCAACCATAGGTAAGCAGGTGTGCCCATAGCTTAGCTTTTTCAAACTGGCCAATCACAGAAAAGTGCGGGTAATTGGATGCATTTAAACCCCACAGGCTAGAATACTTCCTACTGCAGGCAGAATGGCTGGTGTGGGTCAAGGCACTCAATTTAGAGCACAGCGCTGGGGCATCCAGGAGTCACAATTGATGGTATGGCTCCTGGTAAAACACCATGAGCAGAGACTACTGCAGGGCCAATACCAGGGCTTGCAGTACAAAACAGAGGCCAGGGACAGTCTTGCCCGTGACCTCCCCACTGCCACAGGTATTCCCCAGACTGGTGAGCAGGTCAGGCACCACCATGCTGACCTGAAGCGGCAGAGGGGGGATGTACTGGAACAGTGGATCCAGGAGTCTTGGCAGATGCCTAATGCCCTAGTACTGAGTAAGTACTCATTCTACTAAGTAGGTAATAATTGTCTAGCTTGTGTATACTATGGATAGGTATGGCTAAATATCACTGTATTTCATTGACAGCTGCAGATGAGTGGGTTGTGAACCAGCAAGCCCATGATGCTAGGTTGCATCGGCTGTGTCGCAAGGCAGGTTAGTAATCATTCAGCATGTAATGTCATAACAAATAAATATAAGAGCCTTAGAAAGTGTTGTACCAGTAGAAATAAATGTGTAATATTTTGTGAATAAAGGTATAACCCCTGGAGTTCTTTTGTTTACTCTTCTGTCATATGTTGTTGAACTGCTGCATACTATAAATAGTACTGTTGTATTAAGCAGTGGTACCCACACTGTGGTATGCAGATAAATTGTGTATGAAGTTCAGTATAGCAATGTTGGAAGTGCCAAGTGGTCAGTAATATTGTACACGTGAGGGAGCCTTACACAGAAAACAGTAGAAAGCTTCACATCAATTCCCTGATAGCACAGTATACTGTGATGTTAACTGTACTGTGCTAGTAAGTTGTATGCATAATCATACCCCACAACTGTACAGATTTTGTTACAATGTTCAGATAGAAAGCTGTATGCATAACTACACCCAACAATTTTACAGAATTTGCTAGAAAGTTCAAATAGAAAGTTGTACGACTATTCATACCCCACAACTGTTCCGATCTGTACAGCATGTCTTGACCATTGGGTCATGTAATAATATATGTAAGGGACAGATCACTGCAGTGATTAAGAATGTTGTGAAAACTACAAGGATATATTAGTTGTTAATTGAATTCTCTCTCTCACCCCTACCATATGTGCAAAAATAACACAATGACACACCTCAACTAGTATGTGTACACTCCAGACTTATTTTGGGACATATGCCCTAATGGTTGATAAATATTCATATTTGTTTCTATGCATGTGCCATGTTAAAATACACTCATATTGGTGGCTTGTTGCCATCAATGAAACCTGCATGCTGTTGTAATAGCCACTGTTGTTCCATATATGCATGTGTTCTGCTTGCTCTGCAACTGTGTTACATCTGGAGTTTTGGGTTAATGGGAATACCTATGCATGCTGTTATAACTAATCCTGAATGCTGTTGACTATTACTAACCCATATCTGTCATAAACCTGCTACAACATAGCTCATATGGGAAGGCTGGTCCCAGTGGACCCACCTGTCCCACCTCAGCTGGCCATGGCACTGGGAACCAGCATGTCTGGGACCCAGCTTGGGACCTGCTCCTCTGTTGGCCCTGCGCCACCTTCGAGTGGAACCGCTGCAGGGGATGGGGCTCGCCCTCCCCAGAGCAGGCGTGGAGAGGAACATGTCACTCATCGTCAGGTCCTGGCCTTGGTGCATAGGGAGCTCGATATGAAGTTTCAAGACTGGCTACGCCAGCTTGAGGGCTGATTGGCACAATTAGAGGGTGAGCCTGCCCCTCCTACACAACCCTCAGCACAGCCACCTTTGGGGCGATGAAGGTATAGTGGTGGCTGCCCTTGGATGGGGACCTCAGTCCCACTGTTTCCATTTGGGAACTCATGGGCTTGAGACTTCCAAACACCCCTCCCCATCCAAGGTCCCCCCCCCACATGTGTCATATACCACCCCTGTATGCTGTCTTGTCTGTCTTGTCTGTCATCCTACCCAACTTATTCTCCCCGAGCATACCTACTCTCCTTCCCCAACATCCCACCCTCACCTTAAAAAAAGAAAAAAGGGCAATCTGTTCCCAAAAAAATCCCTAGCTATCTTGCCTACTGTCTTTCCCTCTTTGTGCCCTTTTTTCACCGCTTTCCTATCACCCCTTTTTCATTTCTTTTAACGAAATTAGGGCAGGGATGAGTGGGAGTAGGCACTTTTAAGCAGAATTAAGCGGGTTTCAGCCTGTTTGCATAGCGGTAAGCACTGCCTACACAGGTTAAGCAATATAGAAGCTAACTGACTGTAAGAAACTGTAACCGGCAGTTGGCAGTGCTTAGCTCCATGCATACCTGTGCAAAGCTGCTTACAGCTGCTTTAAAGTGCCTTAATCACTCTGTATCCAACGGCCCATGTTCTGCCCAGCAACAAAATAAGCTGCCTTTGCAAGTCTTGAACCTAAGACCCTACACTCCATACACAAAGTGATTTATCACTAAACCATAGCAGATATACATAGCCCTGATGTTTTCACAAACATATCATCCAGCACAATCAGTCAACAGTACAGAAAATGTAGTAATATCATACCACACAGCCTGTTAATGGAAGATGTCTGGACAAAGTGTGCCACAATGTGAGTACAAATAGGGATATATGTCAACTACTGCTCTAATACACTTAAATGTTGCTAGTTACACAGTTATATGCATTAGAACACATATGTCAAAGGAGATGAAGTCTGAAACAAAAGTGTCGGGACTAGTTACTGACTTCAATGCTGCGATCATCCATGTCAATTGCCAAGAGAATGAGGTACAGGCCAAAATATGGACCGAACATGCATGGACATATGGTCAAATATATATCTGCAAATGTAGACAGCTATATGTAGATATATATATATATATGACTCACAAATAATCATATAACATCAGTTGTATATAGATAGATAGATAAATATGTTCATATGTATATATATATATATATATATATATATATATATATATATATATATAGATATAGATACATATATAGATACATATATATAGCTATATGAGATATATATAAATATATATATATATATATATATATATATATATATATATATATATATATATATATATATATATATATATATATATATATATATATATATATATATATATATAGGTACATACACATATACACAGACAAAAGGTATTAGTAGCCATACATATGTATAAGTAGTATGGAAGTACTGGGTGCAAAGTATAGCCCTCAGTCACAAGCCCTGTAACTGGCACCTGTGAAATGTGTACTGTGGCAACCATTTCCACAAATGAGAATACTTACATTAAACATATACCCTCTCACAATTCAAAGGACATGACAAGACACACAGGCATGCATACACAGAAAACCTTTATTTGTGTACTATACAATAATGTATGCCAGTACTGACACCACATAAACTTTGAAATATGTATTCAGTGATGAATTCAAGACCCACACATAACAGTAGATGCAAGCAATGTGGATATATACCATACTATGCTGTCCAGGCCAAGGCCTTCAATTAGTACAACAGTAGACACAGGATTTGCCTTCAAGATAAGTAACAATCAACAATTACAGATGTAGTTCAGTAGCCTCCAATTACACCCTGTAGTCAAGCCCTAAAGGGAAATGTAGCACTTGTGGTAATGTCACAGTATCTTGTACATAGCATTGCTTAACCTAACATCTCACTATCATACTGAATGACCCTTGTCTTAACACTTATATCCCTGACAAGGTGTCACAGCCTAGGTTAATGGCATTGAACCCACACCCATAAAAGGATGTACAAGGGCAAGGAACACTGTGTACCACACACTGACCTCTGGAATGTACAAGGGCACATATGTGCTGTCCAGCTGTTGCCCCCATATATATGGACTTTGCCCAACAGTTGGTGTGGGAGTCCATGACATGACTGGGATGATAGCAGTAATGCTAGCAGTAAATAATGATAGACCATTAACTAACAACCCCTGTCTGTATCACAGCAGGACAAAGACTGACATATATGTGGAGGACAGAGGCAGGAACATAGGGCCATATTTGCATTACTGCTGCTACACACCCTGGAAATTGCTGGTGTTACAGGATTTGTTGCAACATACCCATATGCAGGAATAGGACATCGAAATACAAATGGATGTAGCCTTGTACTGATAACACTCAACAGACAGAATGCCACTGATATATCAGGGACAGTACTTGTGTGGTGCACAGACAAAACCTTACAGCCAGTCCTCTGGGTCTCATATGGATGGGCCCTCAGTTGAGAGCGAGACACAACATCACCATTGGCCCATAACACTACTCAGCCCCCCCCACACACACACACACACAAACACACCCACACGTTGTCAATTGTATGGCTCAGCCTAGGCCTCTGGCAAACCAACAACACACTCTGTGCATATGATGATACCTGTGCCACACCCTGTCATCTATAACATCGATACAGGAACAGGCTAACATAGTGCTGATGCACAGGGTGACTGTACAACAGTGTAGCAATGGAATGCTGTGTAGCATGTTGTCAGCAGCAAAGTGAAATGCTAACATCGTGTAAGGTGTAGCTGTGCAGCCATGATGCATTATAGCTGTAAGTGTAAATGTTGTACTGTTCTGATTGTGTTGTGGTAGTCCAGGTGCCACATGGCTGATGGGTGTAGTGGTTTCAGCAGGCCTTCTGCAGTGGGCACCAGTAAGGGTAGTGGGTGCTACACATGACATGGCTGGGTACAACACACAGAGCCTTTGGTTTGGATGTAGCACAGATACAAGACTGTACACATGGAAGTATGTCCCCATGCAGGTAACACATCTGTTGCCCATGTAATCCTACCAAGACAGGATAGGCACAACCACACATTGGTATAAATGCAGTCTGCTATTTGAATGACATTGAACATGCCATCAGCAAGGGTGTATGTCCCTTTCCCCACTCTGCTGTGATCCTCACCTCAGTAAATGGGTGTGCCAATGCCGGTGGCATAGTCCTACCCTTAGGAGGGTGTGAGGCACTCTACTACTGTGAATGGTGTAAACAGCAGCTAACCAACCTGATAACATACACTCTACAGTATTACTGACAGCTATGTGGGGGGGATAGACGCAACAGTAACTGCAATGATGGTGGATGTGTCCACAACAGTCACACTCAGTGAGTTATAGCAACCCCAGTATTACTGCACACCTCTACAGTGTGGAGGAGTGTATTAACATATTTATGACCTGTGAAGGACTGTATGTCCACGGGATGGTACCTGTGGGATGTTGGCATTTGCCAAGCAGTCCTGGGGGAAACATATTCTGTGAACGGAAGTAGATTCCTTAACATCTACACACATTGCTACATGTGGGATGGTGTACAAAAGCCTGCTATGATCTACATAGGCTGTGTGCACCTCCTAACCCTCATCTACAACTGTCAAGATTGTGTCAAGGAGGTATACCAGGTTCAGGTTGTATTCTCTGTCTTTGACAAGTCCAACATTGTCGAGGTCCAGGGTTTTAAGATTACCAGTGACACTGGCCATGGGTTCATTGTTGATATGATCCATGTCCCTGCAGACCAGGCTCATCAGGCTACTGGGTGGTAGTTCCCAGCTGACATGGTGGATTTGTGGTTGACCTTGCCAACACTGGTGAATACATTGTCAGCTGTAGGCCTGTTGGATCGTATGAGTGTTCCCAGCTATTACTGCGCCTGCCCAGGGGGTTCCCCCAAGCATGACACTTCACTTGACTGTATTGAATGATATGTTAGCAATGCCAGCCTGATATTCTACAGGTGGGATGGAGTACTGTTAACATGTACTGCCCTTGCCATGTAGGGTCCTGGTTATGGGATCTGCTAAGTCTGGCAGTGTATTGCAGGCCAGACGTGTTTGGCTGTGGGGGGGATATCTATCCGTGCCAGACGTATGTTGCTTGGGTCTTTTAAACTCATTACTGGTGCATGTGGACATATTTGTTTTGGTTATGTTCCCAATTTCATCTACAGATGTATGTTCATATATACCTATATAGATATATATGGTTTTACCTTTGAAAGGGAATCAATCATTTCTCCTCACGGCCCTTTCTGGGAATCAAAAGGACGAATCGGTCATTTCGTAGTACGCCGAAGTTCAAAACTCAGCAAATCGAAAAGCAGATTTGCTGAATTTTGAACTATAAGTTGGAATACATATCGTAATGCAGGGGGGCTGCACCCCCCTGCACCCCACACACCCCCCTACTTTAATATTCTAACTCTAAGATTGCACTACAGTGGGGAAAGGGACATTTTTCCCGATCCCCACTATAGTGCAATCCACACACAAAATGCCAAATCTGCAATGAGTGAATACATAGTGACATTCACTCGCTGCACATTCAATGCATTTATTCCAAGATTGTACAATGTTGAAAACCTACTTTCGACCTTTCAGTTTTCTGTGAAATGATCTTCTTCCTTTGAAAGGAGAGCCATATATATGCCTACATATATCTATATATATATATATATATATATATATATATATATATATATACATATATATATATATATATATATATATATATATATATATATATATATATATATATATATATATATTCCTGTATATATGTGGACATATGGATGTATACATATATATCTATAGATGTATACATATCTATGTATATATGTATATATTGGCATACATATAAGTATATATTTCTATATCTATATCTACATATATAGCTATGTTATATCCATTTAAATATATATATATATATATATATATATATATGGTTCTACCTGACTTCGTCGACAGCGCAGAAGACCGACATCGGAATCCGGAGCTCCAGAAGATCGAAAGTGAAGAAGACCGACGCGAATCGCGAGTGGCAGAACATCGACAATGCAGAAGACCGACACGGATGACAACACCGCCGAGGATGCCGACATGGGGAAAGGCTGTGTGAGTATGCGGTAGTGACGGACGTTAGGGTGCGAGGCAGGTAAGTGTGGAGATTGACGGTCTGTGGGGATAGGGGTGGGTTAAGTGAGTTAGGGTTAGGGAGCGATAGGGGTGGGTTAAGTGAGTTAGGGTTAGGGAGGCGATAGGGGTGGGTTAAGTGAGTTAGGGTTAGGGAGGCGATAGGGGTGGGTTAAGTGAGTTAGGGTTAGGGGGCGATAGGGCGGGTTAAGTGAGTTAGGGTTAGGGAGGTAGGTAAGTGCGATAGTGACGGACCTTAGGGTTAGGGTAAGGTTTAGTGTGGGCTTGTAAGGATTTTGGTGTGCTTGTGTTGTGTGTGTGGTTTGTGGAATGGGGATGTGTTTTGTTTTTAATAATTGTTATTGTGGTGTGTGCAGTGTATGGGGTTTCGTGTTTGTGTACCGTCGGTTATTTCGTTGTCGGTTATGTGTGGTTTCGTGTTTATGGACTGTCGAATATGTGGTGTCGGTGATGTGGTTGTCGGTGTTGTGTGGTTTCGGCTATGTCAGGTAGAACCATATATATATATATATATATATATATATATATACATACACACACACAGACATACATTTATAGTTTATTTTGTTGCTGGGCAGAACACAGGCTGTTGGATACAGAGTGATTAAGGCACTTTAAAGCAGTTTTAAGTGGTTTTGTGAATGGGCCATGTTCTGCCCAGCAACAAAGCAAACAGCTCCTGCAAGGATCTAACCAAGGACCCTGCAAACCATACACAAAGTGATTTACCACTAAGTCATGGCAGATATATGCAATCCTGATGTTTTCACAAACATATTATCCAGTCCAGTAATGCAATAGTACAGAGAATGTATACCATCATCTAGATGTATGTGTGGAAATATATGAATCTGTAAACAGATGCAACATATCTATATATGACATGTGTATATATATATATATGGTTCTACCTGACATAGTCGAAACCACACAACACCGACAACCACATCACCGACACCACATATTCGACAGTCCATAAACACGAAACCACACATAACCGACAACGAAATAACCGACGGTACAAACACAAACCCCATACACTGCACACCACAATAACAATTATTAAAACAAAACACATCCCCATTCCACAAACCACACACAACACAAGCACACCAAAATCTTACAAGCCCACACTAAACCTTACCTAACCCTAAGGTCCGTCACTATCGCACACTTACCTACCGCTCCTAACCTAACTCACTTAACCCGCCCTATAAACCCTAACCTAACTCACTTAACCCACCCCTATCGCTCCTAACCTAACTCACTTAACCCCACTATCGCCTCCTACCCTAACTCACTTAACCCACCCCTATCGCTCTAACCCTAACTCACTTAACCCACCCCTATCCCCACAGACCGTCAATCTCCACACTTACCTGCCTCGCACCCTAACGTCCGTCACTACCGCATACTCACACAGCCTTTCCCCATGTCGGCATCCTCGGCGTTGGTGTTGTCATCCGTCGTGTCGGTCTTCTGCATTGTCGATGTTCTGCCACTCGCGATTCGCGTCGGTCTTCTTCGTTTTCGATCTTCTGGAGCTCCGAATTCCGCTGTCGGTCTTCTGCGCTGTCGACGAAGTCAGGTAGAACCATATATATATATATATATATATATATATATATTTATATATCTATATATACATGTCATATATAGACATGTATGTGTATGGCCTTAGGAACATGTACGCTAATACAGAACCATGCAGTGGGGCAGCATGTAACATCAGATAGGAGGGGAGCTAGGACAATGACATCTACCGCAGTCTGTACTCAGGCTAAAGTACATATTAACAATACACACACTGCTGACATTCACCATAAGTGCACAGACCTCAGTACTGTACAGTCATCCACAGAATGTCCAGGTTATGTCATGAAATATAACCTCTACTGTACATAACATGTGTAGCAGTCTGATACATCACTGGTTTGTTATCAGATATGATGACACTAATTATGGTGTTGACAGATGTATAAAGGTTGACAGAGGTGTGGCTTGAAGCACATATTCAGGGCCAATATTGACATGTTGCTGTGATACCCTCATACATTTACTGCTGTAACAGGGTTTGTTGGAACATATGCCCTATGAGGGATATGAAGTCAGTATCTGTCATGGCCTTCACCATTTGCAGACTGAAATCCTCACACTACCTTCTGCAGTCCACAGATAGATTACCTGTGGTTAATACATAAAACCAAAGGCACACCACTGGCCAGTCTGCAGATGACCCTGCCAATGGGGATTCCTCATAAACATGGAACTGACAAAGTAGGTATTGCAACATGTACAATAGCCATATCCAGACAAGCACTGTTAAACCAACACTACTCCAATTGCAGTATAGCAGCACTTACAGTCTGTAGTCAGGTCAGGCACATCCCCCTCCAGTTTGTTGCCCTCTTTCCACAGTGTATGTTGTTAGAAGTAAATTCCATTCCATCTGAGATGCTGTTTGGCAAACAACACATCAAGTTTCTGCTCACAGTGAATGAAAAGGGTCAACGCCACCATGACGTTTCTAGATATTGGAGTGTGTTTCCATGCAATTGGCTATAGGAATGTTACTACATCTGTTCCACATACAATCAGCTTGGGGAGGGCTGCAATTCATGCAGAGGCCATCAGCTGATCCTGAGCATTACTTAAAATACACATGCTGTTGTCTAAGCATAGCAGGTGTGGGTCTCCACATCCACCAGAGAGGGGGTGGGAGAAGCAGACAGAGGCAAATACATGTCAGGGAGGGGCAGTAGAGTAAAACTGTAGCATGTTTGTGTCACACACCTACCAGTACAGGGTATCAAACCCCTGACAACTATGTAGTGCTATCACAGTTAGATGCAGTTATTGGATGTGCCACATGGCTTACCTGATGTGGAGCACTCAGAACATATATGTGATGGTGAGTACGGTATATATATATAAGGTAGGTGATGTACATGTTCCTGTCTGCATGAACAGCTGCCAGCTTCAACACAGCCACAGTCTCACAGTGATGCACACACATTGACACACTTGGCAGGGCCAGGAGTACAACTCATCAGTAGTGGGATTGCCACAATACATCACTATGCAGGTATCACATGCACCACATGGATCATATGGAGGTTGAAAGGGCAAAGATTATGAGGAGGTGTCAGACATTGGACAGCATGCTTCAGTATACCCATGGGCGTTGTAGTGAGTGTGGGTTTGGCCATACACACCATACAACACACACACAAACACACTGGGTGCCAGTACTGACATGCATGAGTACATGTCTGCACAGGTGTGTGGTGGTCAGCTGTGCCAGAAGGCTATACAAGGGTAGGTGATGGGTATACCTTGGCATCAGTTCACATGACAATGGTCTGCATTGTGGCTCAGGGCTATTGTTTCTGCATTTGCCCACACAAGGTGGGCATTGTATCCCCCATCCAGTCACTAGGGTGACTGTTGTGTGTGGCCAATGCTGTGCATTGCCTGCAATGTATGTGTTTCTTAGTCCATAACATGGATGGTGTCTAGGATGTGCACACCTCCCACATGCAAGTACAGTGACATGTGGAACTGTACCTGGGGTGTCTGGCCCATGTTGTGAACATGGATTATCATCAGATGTGCCAGTCTTGCCCACCTGTGGCAGGAACTGGTAATGGGCAGCAGCTTTACCCTGCACCTACATTGATAGCATGCTAACAGCATTTCCTGGTGTCAGTGGCATCTGTCCATACAGGGCATGTTGTCAGGCATGGTATGTCCATTGTGGGTCACATGTGAAGGCACCAAAGTTGGTGCAGGTGTCCATTGGGTAACATGGGGGAGGTGCACTGTCTGCATGTACGTGCATATTGGACAGATGGGCAAGGTGACATGCCCTCTGAAGCCCACTGCTATCACTCCATAGTCACTATCCATGGCCAATATGCAGTGTACTACCCATATATTGGCTGTTGCCTAGGTATGTGTGTGTATGACACATGAGTAGAGAATGTGATCTGGGTAACACTGGGGTTGCTAACTGTAATTGCCTGGCTTTGATGTCACATGTATGGGTATGGCGTTGCACCCCAGCCTCTCAGCTATTTTGCATCTGTTATCCCAGCATGGTTGACATTGTGATATATAGCAAGGCCGCCATATAAGAAATATGCAAAACCTGCTCCACATTGGCCACAGGTGTCACACACTCACAACCACCACTACACAGCTTATGGGCCTACAAACATACACACAAACACCTGTCATGTCTTGGAGTAGAACCCCTACCTAACTAGTTTATTACACTACAGCACTATGCAGTTATAGTAAGCACCACAGACATTACTGGAGTGTTCCTTCCCCAAAGGTGTATATCACAATGGATGACATCAGCAGGATTACCAAAGTAGGGCATTTCAAATGTACTGCGTGTGACTAGCCTATACTGCATTGCTCTGTACACAGACATTGGAACATGCATAAAACATCCAGAACTGCCACACTCCACAGTTACCGGATGTGCTACAACCTTCCCAGAGGTGTATTTCTAGGGTGGTGACATCAGCAGCCTTGGCAAAGTTGAGTATATGAATTATAAGGAGTGTGAGTACCCTATAAAGCATTGCTCTCTAAACAGTGACAGACAGACAGGCACACACACACAATTGCCATGTCTGGGATTGGAACACCTACCTAACTACTTTATCACACTACAGCATTACGCAGTTATAGCACATGTCACAGAGATTACTGGAGTGCTTCTTCCCCAAAGGTGTGCATCACATTGGATGACATCAGCAGCCTTGGCAAAGTTGAGTATATGAATTGTAAGGTGTGTGAGCAACCTAAAAAGCATTGCTCTCTACACAGGCAGAGACAGACAAACACGCACACAAACTCACATACTCACAGTTAAAAAAATCTGGGGTTAGAACACCTATCTAAGTGCTTTATCACACTACAGCAGTGCACAGTTACAGGACACACTACAGAGATTACTGGGCTACTACTATGCAGGCACACATGGGGTCATATGTCACAGGTATGTTTATACAGCTGCTAGATGACTACTTCCTTATACAGACATGTTGCACAGCTGGCAAGTGCACCACATAGTCTGTAATGCTGACAGATACTGATGGCTAGTATCTGCAGTGAGTGACATCTGCACATCATGTGTTTGGGGCCCTCTGACTGTGTGCTCTGTGGGACAGGCCTGGATGGCTCCTTGTCACAGTCACCCTCTTCCACACATCTATGTACATCTATATTTGGCTTTTTATAGTTTGTTGTCCTGACATATATGTCGGTATTCCTATCCACAGTGTGTGCAAGGCATGAGCAGTGCATACAGATGAGTGTCCGCAATGACAACTGCAACTGCCAGATATGTCTGGTCCACTGGTGTTTGCATTCATGGCCTTCATGTGTTTAAGTGTGTGAGCATGCCCAGTATGACCTTTCAGTATGTTGTTGACTGACATTGCCTTCATTTCTCTAAGTGTATGAGCATGCCCAGTATGGCCGTCTGTATTAAATGTGTGGATTGTGTCCAGGTAGTTTGTGCTGCAGTGCTGACCTTTGTGTTGTACACCAACCGGTAGCATGCTGTCTCTGCAGGGTATTCATCAATCATTCGGCTTTGACTGTTACTACATTTCTGCATAGTGGGGAGGAGGGCACACCTGACTATTTCTACATTTCTGCACAGGGTTGGGGGGCACACCTGACTGTTTTTACATTACTATGTAGGATGTGGGGGGCACACGTGACACTTGTACACATTTGCTATGACTGTACTGGTATGTCAGGTATGCCATTTCATTCTGTACTGCTAACTATCATGCTGACTAGAGGCATGCCAGTGTACTAGAGATCGTGCCTTTGGTTGCCCTACATATTATTGTCTGACTTCCTACCCTTCAGAACTAACATTCCACTGCCTTCCCTGCTGTGGTCTGTCTGTGTAGGCCTGGGGGGGAGGTTAACCATAGCCATCATTCAGAGGCCATGGCACAGGCTCTGCTTGGGTTTGTCTACACATGTCCTGCTGGCTGAGACTGTTGTTGGGTATGTGAACCATCCTGACTGGTATGTGTGGGTCATATGGACACACATGTCGCTGAGCACATTTCCTGCATTGGGTTTTGTCACCCTGTGTAATACTGGCTACTATGGAGACTCCAGTATGTGTTACAGATGTCATGGTGCCACTATGGGTGTCTACTGTCTGTTGCCATAACATTCGGCCACCCAATTCCCTTGCATGCTCACATCCATACCATAGCTACAGGTAACAACACATTCTACTCCATGCGGCAATTTGTAGGTTGATTGACTTACCTTGAGGGTGTGCCAGACCTGTGGATGGTGCTGGGGTGCTGCCAATGTCGGATGCACATAGTACACTCCCTATACATGGTTGAGCACAGGTAGTGTCATGTTTGGCATCCCTTTTACTGTATGTGCGAGTCAGAGAGAGGTGTCATTCCCTGGGTCCCTAATGTGTCAGTGCATATGCTATGTGTCGCCTCTTTGCCAAGGCCAGGGCATACTGAACACACCTCCTTCTGCCTACTGGGGCAGGCTCAGGTTGTTCCTCATCCGAGTCACTCTGTGCCTGTGCAGGCCTTGGCATTGGTGGGAGACTGTGTGGCCTACCCCATGCTGCTCCTGCTGCAGCTGTTTCCACAGGATCATATTGTGTAGCATAGCACATACCATAGCAATGTTGGTAGATGTAACTAGTGAATACTGCAAGGCTCCACCGGATGTGTCCAGATACTGGAACTGTGACCTGAGCATCCTAAACACATGATCTATTATATTTCTGGCCTGTGCGTGTGCCTCATTATGGCATTGCTGTACAGGTGTGTGTGCATTTCTGAAGGGTGTCATCAGCCATAGCTCCAGTGTGTACCCAGCATCCCCCACTAGGTGACCGTAGGGGATATCCACATTGGCAAAACCTCTGGTACAGCTGCATCAGATGCCATATGTGGGAATCGTCATAGCTTCCAGGGCAGCCAGCACACACATTCATTATAATGCCCTGGGCATCACATACGACCTGGCAGTTGATGGAGGGGATGCCTCTGCGGTTGATGTAGGCCATACCCTGCTCACAGGGGGGGCTGCTTTGATGTGTATGGGCGTACAGTCTATAGCACCCACCACCCCAGCGTATTCTGCTATTTGGTGGTCAACACCTCACGTGTGTTGAGGAAATATACATGCTCATTGGCATGTGTTGACATGGCATCCAGGAACTGGTGGAATACTCTGGATGCCGATGTCTGTGAGATCCCCATGATATCCCCAGTTGTGCTTTGGGAGGTACCTGTGGCTAGTATATCTAGGCCTACACACACCGTGCTATCCACTGGGATGGGTTCCCCTCGATCAGTTTGGTGTGTCAGGTGTGGCCGGCACAGCTCAACAATTTGCTGTAGGAGGCCTATGTCCACCCTATAGTGCTCCACTATCTCCTGCTCATGTATCCTCTGGTAGGTTACCCTGGGTCTGTACACTCTACTCTGTCTCCTCACTGTGGATTATTCGGCAGCATTGACATCTTCACCACCCTCAGCCTTTTGCACATGTTGTTCTATGTTGCCTGCTGCAGCCCTTCTCATTTTGTGGGTTTGTTTGTTAAAATTTCCCCACTTGTATACACTGGTGGTGTAGAGTGTGGGAAAAAACAGAGGGGAAGGTGTTTTCTTAGTTTATAGTAGTGTTCTGGGCCTGGCTGGTCTGCTGCCGGTGTAATTGGCTGATTCTGATGCATTTCACCTGCCAGCTATGCTAGTTCTTCTTGATTATCTTCCTACTGCTGTTTTCCCTTCCCATTGTCTTCCTGTTTAAGGCCAGGGGTGTGCTGTGCAAACAGAGTGCTCAAATGTGCACAGAGTTACCATTTCCTGGTTTACTTTTTTTTTCTTTACAACCCGATGCGTGGTGCGCACACCTGCTTGGCTTTGTGAAGAGTGCTATGCAGGTTTAGACACACACCCCCTGGCTTTGCTATGCTAAGCTAGGAGCAATCCCGAGCCACAGGGCTCCAATCCACTTACAGTATGCCTGACACACACACACCCATGATGTCACCTATATCTTAGTCTTGCACACAGCTATTTATACTCTTACACTGTTGGGACATGGCTCACATGCTGGGAAAAACTGGGATACACTATCCTTCCCCTCATTTGTATAGGATTGCCTGCTAATGCATAGTTACATGTCTCACACTGAGTCTCCCCTCTTGGCAATCATTACTCACTGGCCAGGCTGTCTTCTGCCTGCCATTGACTTGCATGGCAGAATACTGATTTTAGTTAGAATGCTTATCTTAGGTTTATTTTATTATTTTCCCCGATCCTGTTTGTGCGCCACTGCCCAATGCTTAAATAGCCGAGATCAGTGAAAAAAAAAGTTTTTTTATTTATTTTATTGTTTCAATGCCAATGGCCTTATATTTGGCCATTGGCATACTTCCTCAATGATATGCAGCCTTTATTTGGAGCTGTCATAGCTCCATTTCAGATTTTGCATAAATGTAATCGGTTACTAACCGAGTAGTTTTCTGGAGATAGCACTTGTCTTGTACAGACTATTGCAAGCTTCCTGGATTGCAAAATCACCTCATTTGCATGAATTTCTCCTGCAAATGAGGTGATTTGCATATCAGGGCTTAGTCCGTGGTTGATTAGTGCAGGGGCTCTCGTGCACGCCTCTGCAGGCTGTTCCTGTATCGCACGGCAGACATATTGCCTGTTAGGGCTCCTACACTAATCATGCATGCCATGCAGGGCATCGAGAATCCGGGGTCTTGTCTATATATTTTTTCAAGTAAATGCTAAATGCTGCCAGCTTCTAGTAATGTTTTTTTTTGCCTGGGAACTAGAAGTCAGATGACCAGAAATGTAATTCTGCAAGCTATCCCAGCAGTAATATTTTAGATATTAATTTGAGAAGTCTTCGTGAGATAGCGCTTTCTGCATTCTGTCTTGGACATGACAACAACAACAAGACCCATTCACCACACATCTACTTTGCTCTAATGAAGTAAGTTTCCAGGAAATAGTATAATTCTCTTAGATTCAGTCAGGAATATAGTGAAACTTAGTTTAGATGTTAATGTTTTTCTTTATATGTGTGAGCCTGTACTGCAATGTTATTTAAAATATTTTCTGTAGTTTTGAACTCTGATGTCACTGTGAATATATATTTAGTATTGTCTCTTTTTTTATTATTTATTATTAAATATATTTAAACATTTCATTGTGGCTGACCTATGTAGAGATATTTACCTTTTGAGAGTACTTGCGTATTTATTTGGTGAAAACTGCCATTAAACTACCATTTGTGTTAGTATTAATATTACACAGTAAGATTGGACACCCTTTGTTAAAGGCCTTAAAGTAGCCGATAAGGGGTGACTGGTGGTAGTGGAAACTACCTTATTGTCTGGGCAGAAGGAAGCATAGCTAGTAAACCTGTGCCAGCCTTTCCCAGGTGCGTGTGTGTGTGTGTGTGTGTGTGTGTGTGTGTGTGTGTGTGTGTGTGTGTGTGTGTGTGTGTGTGTGTGTGTGTGTGTGTGTGTGTGTGTGTGTGTGTGTGTGTGTGTGTGTGTGTAAAACAAATCTCCAAGACTGTGTGTATCAGCTACTTGGGCAGAGACACAAAGCACTAGTTGGACAGAGAGAGTGTTGGAGGACTTGGCTTGGAACACTGGCTAAGGACTCAACAACTCTATAGCTGTGCCACTGTAGAGTCTTACTGGGGATCTGGAGAAAGAGGGAGAAATGAGCCCTGGACTGACTGTTGTCTCTGTGTGCTCTGGGAAATTGCACTTGATGAAGATAGCTACATCCGGAAATACTGTATTTGCACCTATCATCCCAGTGAACATCCCCCACTGTTGCCAGTGGTGAGAATTGTGGCTCCTTGATTACTGGTCCAGTGGTGGGTCATCACAGACAGGATCAGCAAGCACTAGAAATGTGGAGGAGTCCGGAGAAACCTTGGCCACTGGGTGAAGCCTTGGGAACAGTATTTATAAGACTTAAGAAAATGTGAATTTTGCCTGTAGGTGTTGTTCCCTGAGTTAATACAGATGGAGCACATGCACGGACCTCCATAGTTAGACAGAGAAAAAGTACTAACCTTAGATTCTTTGGAACAGTTGGTGTCAGCAGGCGAATCAAAAAGCTGGCAAAACATCAGAACAATGTAACTTTGGTGATCAAGACTTCCTTGACTACTGTGGGTTAATCTCTGAATTTAGAGAGTATAAAAGACAGGTCCCTCATTCGGATAACAGATGTGGTGAGTATGTCTGTGGCTAGCTCACAAACTGCAATGAAAATTATGTTGCTTAGTAGACTATACAAACCACTTCTGGAGACAACATATCAAAGTAATTTATCCATAGTCTCAGGGTGGTCAAAGAGAGGCTTATGAGACTTATCTCAGAAGGACTTGTGAGAGATAGCTTTAGCCCCCAGATATTCAGCCAAGTCCAGGCATTTTAGAATATTTGCCTGAAAATGCCTCCACTGATATTTTTATGCATGAGATAGAATCAACAGGATTTTTTCCCAGGTATCAGGGAGTTTCAAGGCATATGCACCTCCTTAGCCAGGTACCAGGGAAAACATTTTCTGGAATTGCAGTGGCATACAAAACTTCAAGCAGGATTTAAATGAAGCAGTTTCAAAGATAGGGGAGGCAAGGTACATCTTAGTAAAGGAATGTTCTTGCTGAGTTGGGTGAGAAGTAGGGCAGTTAAATCGATGGGCACACTCCTCTCTTTATTAATGATAGTAGTAAAAGAAACAACAACTAAGTTATGGAAGAGCAAGTAATAAGCGGTTTTGTGTCAGTGATGAATGAGCTTAGGTTTATAGAAACAAGGGTTCAAGAGCAGGATAACAGTAAATTTGTGTTACACATGGCATTTATGGAATAGATATCTGGAAGAAAAACTAATGGTTTCCCTTCTATCTGGTGTTAGGTTTATGTGGTTTGCCTGAATAAATCTATGTAAATAGTTTCAAGCTGTTGCAGTATGCTATAAGTTACTGTTTTTATTATTAGGTTATATTTTTATGGTGCTAATAAAGGTTAAGGATAATCATTTTGGCTTAATTTTGAGAGCTTAAATAACAAATGATACAGTCTTTGAAGAAGTAGTTTGTGTTATCTACATGATCAGGGTCTATATCAGTTTGTCACAATGCAATTGCAGTGAACAGTGGCCCCTGGATTTACAAAGCCCTGTAGAACCTGCAGGATTACTCTAAGAGTTATTCTCGGCAATATGGCCGACGTGCGATCCAGGAACGAGCTCCCGGGACATGTACGTGAGCTCTTAGACTAATCCTGCATGGACTGAGCTCTTGCATGCAAATTACCCTCATTTGCAGGTGAAAACTATGCAAATGAGGGTAATATGCCATCTAGGAAACTGACACCTGTCTGTGCAGGACTAGTGCAGTGTGCAGAAATGTACTCGGTTAGCAACAGAGTACATTTCTGCAAACTGTAAAACAGAAATATGACAGCTCCAAATAAAGGCTGTATATCATTGAAGAAGCATGTCAGTGGCCAAGTAGAAGGCCATTGGCATTGCAAACTGTTTAAAAAAAATAAACAACTTTTATTTTTTTTTCGCCAATCTCGCCTGTTTAAGCATAGGGCAGCAGCGCACAAATGAGATCAGGGGGAAAATAATAAAATAAACCTAAAATAAACATTCTAACTAAAATTAGTATTCTGCCATGCAAGTCAATGGCAGGCAAAAGACAACCTGGCCAGTGAGTAATGGTTGCTAAGGGGGGAGGCTCAGTGTGGAACATGTAACTATGCATTAGCAGGCAATCCTATACAAATGAAGGAAAGGTTAGTGAATCCCAGATTTTCCCAGGGTGTGAGGCAGGTCCCAAGAGTGTAAGAGTATAAATAGCTGGGTGCAAGACTAGGATATAGGTGACATCATGAGGGGGTGTGTCAGGCATAGTGGACTGGAGACCTGTGGCTCGGGATTGCTCCTAGCTTAGCACAGCTAAGCTAGAAGTGTGTCTAAACCTGCCTAGCACTCTTTACAAAGTACAAGTGGGTGTGCATGCCGTGCACTGGGTTTTACAGGAAGAAAAAGGAAGTTAAACCAGGAAAAAGCAGCTCTGTGCACATTTGAGCACTCCGTTTGCATGGCGCACACACAGGCTTAAGCAGGGAGGCAATGGGAAGGGAAAACAGCAGTAGGAAGGTAATCAAGGAGAACTAGCTTAGCTGACAGGTGAAATGTATCAGAATCAGCCAATTGCACAGGCAACAGACCAGCCCAGCACACCACTATAAACTACGCAAACACCTTTCCCCCTTGGTTTTCCCAAAAACTTTGCACTACCAGTGTATACAGATGGGGAAACTTTACAAAACAAAAGCAAGAGAAAAATGTTAGGGGCTGCTTTTGCTATCATAAACCAGCATGTGCAAGAGGCTGAGGGTGATGAGGATGTGAATGCTGCTGAGCAACCCACAGTGAGGAGACGGAGAAGAGTGTATAGACCCAGGGTAACCTACCAAGGGCTACATGAGCTGGAGATAGTGGAGTACTATAGGGTGGATAGGGACCTCCTACAGCAAATTATTGAGCTGTGCCGGCCATGCCTGACACACAGAACTAACTGAGGGGAACCCATCCCAGTGGATACCAAGGTATGTGTAGGCCTAAGAATACTAGCCACAGATACCTTCCAAAGGCCAACTGGGGATATGATGGGTATTTCACAGGCATCAGCATCCAGGGTACTCCACCAGTTCCTGGATGCCATGTCAGCACATGTTGGTGAGCATATATATTTCCCCATCACCAGTGAGGCGTTGGTCAGCAATATGCATCTCTTCCACCAAATAGCAGAATACCCTGAGGCAGTGGGTGCAATAGACTGCACTCACATATGCATTAAAGCACCACCAGGTGAGTGAGGTAGGGTCTACATCAACCACAAGGGCTTACCCTCCATCAACTGCCAGGTCATGTGCGATGCCCAAGGCATAATAATGAATGTGTGTGCTGGCTGCTCTGGAAGCTACCACGATTCCCACATCTGGCATCTGACACAGCTGTGCCAGACATTTGCCAATGGAGACATCCCACAAGGTCACCTAGTGAAGGATACTGGATACGCACTGGAGCCATGGCTGATGACACCCATCAGAAATGCACACACACCTGAACAAGAAGTCCATAATGAGGCACACGCACAAACACGAATCATAATAGAGTGTGTGTTTGGGATGCTGAAGTCACGGTTCTGGTGACTGGACACATCGGGTGGAGCCTTGCAGTACTCACCAACTACATGTACCCAAATTGTCCTTGTATGTGCTATGCTACACAATATGATCCTGCGGAAACAGCTGCAGCAGGAACAGCATGGGGCAGAGCCACACAGCCCCCAACCAGTGCCAAGGCCTGCACAGGTGCAGAGTGACAGGTAGGAGGAACAACCTGAGCCTGCCCCAGTAGGCAGAAGGAGGCATGCCCAGTATGCCCTGGCCTTGGCAAAGAGGCAATGCATAGCACATGTACTGACACAGTAGGGACCCAGGGAATGACACCTCTCTCTGACTTGCACATACAGTAAAAGGGATGCCAAACATGACACTACCTGTGCTCAGCCATGTATAGGGAGTGTACTATGTGCATCTGACATAGACAGCCCTGCAGCACCACCCTCAATACTGGGACACCCACAAGGGAAGTGACTCACACATGCCAGTTGGGGGGGCACATACCCAACAACAGTCACAGCCAGCAGGATAGGTGTAGACAAACACAAACAAATACTGTACTATGGCCTCTGAATGAGCCCCATGGGTAACCCCTACCCCAGGCCTACACAGACAGACTACAGCAGGCCAGCCAGTTGGATGTAAGTTGTGAAGGCTAGGAAGTCAGAAACTAATATGTAGGTAGTTAAAGCTAATGTCTGTAAGTACGCTGGTATGCCTCTAGCCAGCATGATAGGTAAGACTACAGACTGAAATGGTGTACCCGACATACCAGTACAGTCCTAACAAATGTGTAAAAGTGTAAGGTGTGCCCCACCATCCTACGTACACTTATAGTAACAGACAGGTGTGCCCCCCACCTCTGTGTAGAAATGTAGAAACAGTCAAGTGTCCCCCCCCGACTATGCAAAAATGTAGCAACAGTCAATGCCAAATGGCCGATGTATACCCTGCAGACACAGAATGCTACCTGCCGCTGTACAGCATAAAGGTCAGCACCGCAGTATAAACTACCTGGACTTGATCCACACATGCAATATAGATGGCCATACTGGGCATGCTCACACACTTAAACACATGAAGGCCATGTCAGCAAACACCAGTGGACCAGACATATCTGGCAGTTGCAGTTGTTAGTGCAGACATATGTCAGTATGCACCACTCCTGCCTTGCACACACAGTGGATAGGAATACAGACGTATATGTAAGGAGAACACACTATAATAAGCCAAAGGTAGACAGACATAGATGTGTGGAAGAGGGTGACTGTGACAAGGAGCCATCTGAGCCTGTCCCACCCAGCACACAGGCAAAGGGATCCAAACATATGAGGTGCAGGTGTCACTCACTGCAGATATGAGCCACCAGTATCTGTAAGCATGACAGCATGTTGCACGTGCCAGCTGTGCAACATGACTGTACAAGGAAGTAGTCATCTAGTAGCTGTATACATGTACTTGTGGCATATGACCCTGTGTGTGCCAGCATTCGGCATGTCAACCCCTACATGAATGGGTTACGGCCCATGCACACACCGTCCTCCCCATAGCAGTATCTTGACAAGCCTGTTGAGGTCATCCAATGTGAAATTTACCTTTGGGAGAGCTGTAGCTCAGTAATCCCCATGGCATGTCCCATAACTGCATACTGCTGTAGTAATGAACTAGTTAAGTAGTAGTTCTAACACTAGACTTGCTGAGTGTGCATTTGTATGCGTGTCTCTCTGTCACTGACTGTGCAGAGAGAAATGCTTTTTAGGCTACTCACACTCTGTACAGTTCATATACACAACTTTGGCAAGGCTGCTGATGTCAATCACCTAGAAATACACCTCCGGAGAAATCATCACTCAGTGATTTTTGTAGCGTGTCCTGTAACTGCATACTGCTGCAGTGTGATAACATTGTTAGGTAGGTGTTCTAACCCCAGACCTGGCTTGTGTGTGTCTGACGGAATAGAGAGCAATGCTTTTTAGGCCACTCACACCCTGTACAATTCATATACTCAGCTTTGGTAAGGCTGCTGATGTCACTCACCTAGATATACACCTCTGGGGAGATCATAGCCTAGTAATCTCCGTAGTACATCCTGTAAGTGCATACTGCTGTAATGTGAAAATGTAGTTAGGCAGGTGTTCTATTTTGTGTGTGTGTGTGTGTGTGTGTGTGTGTGTGTGTGTGTGTGTGTGTGTGTGTGTGTGTGTGTGTGTGTGTGTGTCTGTCTGTCTGACTGAGTAGAAAGCAATGCTTTTTAGGCCACTCACACCCCATGCAATTCATATACTCAAATTTGGCAAGGCTGCTGATGTCACTCACCAAGAAATACACCTCTGGGGAAGTCATAGCCCAGTAATCTCTGTAATGCATCCTGTAACTGCGCACTGCTGTAGTGTGAGAGAGTAGTTAGGTAGGTGTTCTAACCCCAGACCTGGCTTGTGTGTGTCTGACTGAGTGGAGAGCAATGTTTGTTAGGCCACTCACACCCCGTACAATTCATATACTCAACTTTGGCAAGGCTGCTGATGTCACTCACCTAGAAATACACCTCTGGGGAAATCATAGCCTAGTAATCTCTGTAGTGTATCCTGTAACTGTGTACTGCTGTAGTGTAAGAAAGTAGTTAGTAAGTGTTCTAACTCCAGACTTGGAAACTGTGTGTAAATCTGCATGTCTCTGTCTATTTATGACTGAGTGATGAACAATGCTTTTTAGGTCACACACACTCCTTAGAATTCATATACCCAACGGTGGCAAGGCTGCTGGTGTCACGCACCTAGAAATACACCTCTGGGAAAGTCATAGCCCAGTAATGTCTGTAGCGTGTCCTGTAACTGTGTACTGCTGTAGTGTGATTTAGAACTGTGGTAGAGTTCCATCACCACCCATGGCAGTTCTGATTGTTTTGCGTGAGTTTCAATGTTTGTGTATGGAGCAATGCTTCGTAGGCTACTCACTTGCAGTACATTTTAAATGCTCTACTTTGCCAATCCTGCTGATGTCATTCATTGTGAAATACAACTTTGAGGAGGAAGCTTCCAGTAATTCCTGTGGTGTGACCTATAACTGTTCCATGTTGTAGTGTGATATAGGCCTTGATCAGAGGTTCTATACCCACACATGACAGTTGTGGATGTTTTGTGTGTCTCACTGTCTGTGTAGGTAACAATGCATTTTAGGCTAGTCACTCGCAGTACAGGTGAAATGCCCTACCTTGATAAACATGCTTATGTCACTGAGTGTGAAATACACCTTGGGGTAAGAACATCTCTAGTAATCCCTGTGGTGTGTCCTATAACAGCTCCATGCTGTAGTGTGATGTAGGCCTTTGTCAGGGGTGCTATGCCCACACATGACAGTTGTGGATGTTTTGTGTGTGTTTCACTGTCTGTGTAGGGAGCAATGCATTTTAGGCTAGTCATTTACAGTACAGGTGAAATGCCCTACTTTGGTAATCCTGCTGATGTCAGTCAATGTGAAATACACCTTTGGGAAAGACATGCTCCAGTAATGTCCATGGTGCATACTATAACTATGTAGTGCTGTTGTGCAATAAACTAATTAGGTAGGGGTTCAACTCCCAGACATGACAGGTGTGTGTGTGTGTGTCTGTGTGTGTAACTTGTATCTTATGGAAATGTGAATGCATGACACTTGTGGCCAATGTGGAGGGGGTTTGATTATTACTTTTATGGTGGCCCTACTATATACCACAATGTCAACCATACAGGGATAACAGATGTAAATTAGCTGGGAGGCTGGGGTGCAAAGCCATACCCATACATGTGACATCAAAGCCAGCCAATCCAAATAAGCAACCCCACTATAACCCAGAGCAGACACTCAACCCATGTGTCATACCCACACACATGCCTAGGCAACAGCCAATATGTGGGTAGTACACTAATATTGGCCATTGATAGTAACTATGCAGTGATAGCACTGGGCTACAGAGGGCATGTCACCCTGCCCATCTGTCCAATATGCACATACATGCAGACAGTGCACTTCCACCATGTTCCCCAATGGACACCTGCACAACCTGTGGTGCCTTCACATGTGACTCACAATGGACATACCATGCCTGACAACATGCCCTGTATGGACAGATGACACTGACATCAGGGAATGCTGTTGGCATGCTATCAATGTAGGTGAAGGGTAAACCTACTACTCATTACCAGTTTCTGCCACAGGTGGGCAAGAATGGCACATTTGATGATAATCTGTGTTCACAACATGGGCCATACACCCCACCCCAGGTACAGTTCCACATGTCACTGTACATGCATGTGGGAGGTGTGCACATCCCAGTCACCATCCATGTCATGGACTAAGGGACACATAATGGCATGTGGTGTACAGCATTGACCACAACCAGTACTCACCCAGCTGACTGGATGGGGATGCAATACCCACCTGTGTGGGCAAATGCAGTAACTACAGGCCTGAGCCACAATGCAGACCGTTGTCATGTGACCTGATGCCATGGTATACTCATTGCCTACCCTTGTATAGCCTGCTGGCACAGTTGACCACCCCACACCTGTGTAGACATGCACCCATGCATGTCAGAACTAGCACCCTGTGTGTTCATGTGTTTGTTGTATGGTGCATATGTCCATATCCACAATCACTACAACCCCCCAGGGCATACTGAAGCATGCTGTCTGATGTCTGACATCTCCTCATACTATTTGCCCATATGGCCTCCGTATGACCTGTGTGGTGCATGTGATACCTGCACATTGATGTGTTGTGGCAATCCCACTACTGATGAGTTGCACTCCTGGACCTGCCAAGTGTGTCAATGTGTGTGCGTCCCTGTGTGAGTGTGCCTGTATTGATGCTGGCACCTGTCCATGCAGATAGGCATGTGTATGACACCTACAGTATATCTACCATATCCCTGTTGCAGATGTCACTCACCCTCTCATATATGTTCTGAGTGGTCCACATCAGGTAACCCATGTGGTGCATCCAATAACTGCATCGAACTATGATAACACTGCATAATTGTTGGGGGTTTGATACCCAGTGCTGGTAGGTGTGTGACACAAACATGCTTCAGTTTTACCCAACCTGACATGTATCTGCCTCTGTCTACCTCCCCCACTCCCTCTCTGGGGGATGTGGAGACCCACACCTGCCTTGCTTAGGCAGCAGCATGTGTATTTTACGTGATGCTCATGATCAGCTGATGGCCTCTGCATGAATTGCAGCCCTCCCCTACCTGATTGCATGTGGAACAGCTGTAGTAACAATCCCATAGCCAATTGCAAGGAAACACACTCCAATGTCTAGGAACATCATGGTGGTGTTGGGCCTTTGCAGTCACTGTGAGCAAGAATTAGATCTGATGTTTGGCAAACAGCATCCCAGATGGATTGGGGATTTACCTCTAACAACATACAATGTGGAAAGAGTGCAACAAACAGGAGGGGGATGTGCCTGACCTGACTACAGACTGTAAGTGCTGCTATACTGCATTTGGAGTAATGGTGGTTTAACAGTGTTTGGATATGCCTGTCGTACATGTCACAATACCTCCCATGTCAGTTCCATGTATATGAGGAATCCCCATGAATCCCCATCTGCAGGGTCATCTGCAGACTGGGCAGTGTTGTGCCTATGGTTTCATGTGTTAGCCACAGTGCATCAATCTGTGGAATGCAGAAGGTACTGTGAGGATTGCAGTCTGTAGATGTTGAAGGCAGTGACAGTTACTGACTTCATATCCCTCATAGGACATATGTTGCAACAAGCCCTGTTACAATGGAAAATATATGAGGTTATCACAGAAACATGTCTATACTGGCCCTGTGCATGTGCTGTCAGCCACACCTCTGTCAACCTTTGTACATATGGCATGCATGAAGTGGTGCATATGTGCTGTACACCATGAATACTGTCGTCATATCTGAAAACAAGCCAGTGATATATCAAATTGCTATACATGTCATGTACAGTAGTGGTTATATTTCATGACATAATCTGGATATTCTGTGGAGGTTTGTATAGTACTGAGGTCTGTGTAATGATGGTGAATGTCGGCAGTGTGTGTATTGTTAATATGTACTTCAGCCTGTGTACAGACTGTGGTAGATATTGTTCTAGCTCCCCTTCTATCAGATGTTACATGCTGCCCCACTGTATGGTACTGTTTTGCCGTACATGTTTGTAGGGTCATACACACTTGTCCCATACCACAGACAGCCATCATAACAAACTGTATAGCAACCCAGTATATGTAGGGTTATTCTGTGAGTGGCACATATGAGGATGGTGTAGAACAGATAGTCCATATACTGTAATATTATGCTATCTTACCATATGTGGCTGTGGCTGTGTTCACATTGGTTGTGGTTATGCACTGTCACACAGGTGTATCATACCCTGTGCTGTGACATGGTTGTGCCTGCTATATGTGCATGTTCATGTGGATTCCCCCATATGAGATGTAGGCCAGTGTTGAGCCAGTCTGCCTGTAGCCTGCACAGTGCATTGTTACATGCCTAGCAGATTAGTGTACTTAACCAGTGGGATGTTATGTGCAGATACTTGTCAGATGTACTGCTGCTGGGCCTCCCTTAAATGACATGTATGTCAGACAGAGCAGTGGGATGCTTTACAGATGTATGTCAATATCTAGTGGGGGTACGTGTCCATGGCACCCCTGTGCCAGCAGTCATTATGTGTCAGGCCAGATAGGAGTGTGTGAATCCAACACTTATGGTGCCAAATGTATACCAGTCATTATGTGTTATACCCATCTACATGACTGTCTACATCCATATTGTCAGGCCTGGTACACATGTGGTGCACTAAGGTATTATGTGTATACCTCTGGACTGTACAGGGTGTGTCTGAAGTTCCACATATAGTGGCCAATATCTCTGCTGCACTCCACAGGGGCATTACATGCTAGCAGTGGTACCTTACAATGATTTCCTTAGGATGTCTGTCAGTAGCCAATGGCACACATGTTATAAGCAGATGTCAGCATCCACATGCACCATGTCTGTGAAGACAATCCCAATGACAGTAGCAACAGTCTAGTAATATACCTGCTATACATACCTGTCATCCCCTTGCACTACGACTTTGGGACTGTAGGGGCTGGTGTATGGATACACTCCATGTCCAGGACATATGGTGGAAATATATGTACATATACTTATCCAGATAGCCATATATATATATATATATATATATATATATATATATATATATATATATATATAATTACACGTGTACTACATTGAATTACCATTCTCATGGCAACTACCCACTAAAAATCCCTACAGCATGTGGGCATGGTCCCTTTACATTCCCTGTGTGATGGACATCCTTCCTGTCTGTGGGCATCAGTGATACAGGCAGCAGATAGCAATACCTCTTTACAGGAGAGCCTGCACACTCAGAGCGGCCACATATTTGTAGGAGGATCAGGAACTACAGACAGACTGTGGGTAGAGTTGTGTAATGCTTTACATAATACTGGTGTTACAGGGTGTGTGTGTGTACATACTATTGTACCTTGGAATGCAGTCTGTCTGCATAGCTCACTACTGTGGGCCTAACCTCTTGTTGAACAGAGGTATGCCTATCATGTGTTGTCCGTCCACCACACAGATCCTGTGTAAGATATTACACTGGCAGTTTGTGTGTTACGTGCTATCAGTATATGGCTAAATCCATGTCTATATCTAATCTCAATTCCCTGATTAAGGGTATGTCGCAGACTTTGCACATATATCATGCTCTTGGGAGTTGTTCTGTAGTGGGCTATGAGTATATCACACTGCCATTGCTGCCATTAGTCCACTGCTGTTGTATCCCCACACATACAGTGGGGCTGGGGCCATATATGTGTGGGCATCACCTACACAACACATGTGCGCCCTTATGCACTGCAGAGGCCAGTGTACGTAACAGTGGTATATGAGCTTGTATTATTGAGTCTAGGTGGGGAGCACCATAAATGACCTAGGCTGTTACAAAATGTGGGGGTAACAGGGGTGAGCTGCCACAAAGTATATGGATGTACAGTGCCATATACTCCACCTATACTGACATTACTTACATGACTTGTGGAAGTGCAAGCCTACTGCCTCCTGCCATACAGACGTTTCTGTGTGTTATGCCTTGTTATGTACCGGGTACAACCAATTTGATCACAAAACGTCTTTATCTCCTACGGAGTTTGTACTGAGTGTAAATAGAGGCAGCTGAACTACACACCTGCAGTACATACTGTTGATTGTGTGGTGCCCTGTGGCCCAGTCTGTCTGCACTATTGTACATTCTGAAGGGCTTGGCCTGGACAGCAACAGTTGTTAATCTTTCCAGACTACTGTATTAGTGTAACTGTTTCACAGCTGCAGTACTCCGTTTATATAGTTGTCAGTATTTGAACAGCTATATGATAAGGCATATAGAACTGTTATAGTACACAATTAAAGGGTTCCCATTTCTGCAAACCTGTGTGTGGTGTCTTTCCTATGACCTTTTTATGGGTATATGTTGCAGGCAACAATTGACATTAGTATGTGTCGCCCATACAGTGTGCAGTTGTTTAGATGCTAACTGTAGGCATAGTGGCTGTTCCTCCATATTGTGAGCACCTCCAACATATGTATCTTGCTATACATATATCTGCGTGTGTATGTGTATTCACATGTATATATATATATATATATATATATATATATATATATATATATATCTGTATCTGCATATATGTGTCTGTGTATCTGTATCCTAGGGACGTTGATGGCTTCCACATATTACATGTCCTATGGGAGGCAGACTGTACTTGGTAGTGTATTGCAGGGCACATGTGTTTGGCTGTGGGGGGGATGCCTATTCATACAAGACATATAGTGTGCGTTGCCTCTCTACCCCATTAATGGTGCATGTGGACATAGGTGTATTTGTTAATCTGCAATTGCTCTCTACAGATGTATGGCCATATATACCTATATATATATATATATATATATATATATATATATATATATATATATATATATATATATATATATCTGCTAACAGATATATAAGTATTTGTGCATAGATAGTGATATATATGTATATAGAGTTAGTAAAACAACATATATATTTATATATATGTATATCTATACATATATGGGTATGTTGTATCTGTTAAGGTTGCAATATAGTTACACACGCAGACAGCTAGATGTTGGTATACATTCTCTGTACTATTGCATGACAGGACTGGCTGATATGTTTCTGAAACATTAAATATCTGTGTAGCTGTCATGGCTTAGTGGTACATCACTTTGTCCCGGGTGTGCAGGACTCTTGGTTTGAGCTTTGCAAGAGCTGTTTATTTTGTTGCTGGGCGGAACATGGCCCATTGGATAGAGAGTGATTAAGGCACCTTAAAGCAGCTGTAAGCTTGTTTGCGTGGGTTTGAGCGGAGCTAAGCACTGCCTACACAGGTTAAGCAATTTAGAAGCTAACTGAGTGTATGAAAACATAACTGGAGGTTAGCAGTGCTTACTGTCATGCAAACCCATGCAAACCTGCTTACAACTGCTTTAAAGTGCCTTACTCACTCTGTATCCAACAGGCTGTGTCCTGCCCAGCAACAAAATAAATAGCTCCTGCAAGGCTGGAAACCAGAACCCTGCACACCATACACAAAGTGATTTTCCACTAAGCCATGGCAAATAGGCATAATCATGATATTTTCACATACATATCATCCAGTCCAGGTATACAACACTACAGGGAATGTATTCCGCCATGTAGATGTATTTTTGTGTGTATATATATTCATCTTTAAATGGATATAACATAGGTTTAGGTTTAGGTTTAGGTTTAGGTTTAGGTTTAGGTTTATACTAGGCTATCTGCCCCAAGGCATTTATAAGCCTAGTCCAAATTTTTGTGGCTTACGCCACCCCTTATATGAAAAAATACTGTGCCCATTAGTTTGTTGTGCCTCTGTCCAGCAGTGACACAGAGATGATTCCCGGGGTAAACCTACGATCTCCCATCCACAGGTCAAGATTTCTCTTGAACAGAGCCAGCGAATTGCTCTGCCTCACATGGACCGGGACTCTATTCCACAGCATAGGGAGTCTCTGAGTGATAAATCTATCCCTCCAGCACATCCTATTTATATCCGTGCTAAGGTTTAAGTCGCTTGCTCTAGTGGTTTTGGTGGATTTGGATTTTTTGAGGTGGAGCATGTCCATTAATTCTGGGTTGGACAAGGCCTTGTATGTCAGGCACATGTCACCTCTGAGCAGACGGTATGCGACTAAATAGAGCTGGAGTTTCTTCAATCTGGCAGCATATGACAGATTTTGGAGTCCCTTTATCCTTTTGGTGAGGAACTTTTGAGGTCTCTCCAATTGCTGCAGATGTCGGGCGAGATACATCCCGAATGGGGCATTGTACTCGATCATTGGTCTGATAAGTGAAGAGTACAGGGGAACAATGACCTCACTAGATCTGGATGTGAATCCCTTCATGATCAGGTGGGCAATGAAAAAGGTCTTTCTAACCACTTTAGCAATGTGAGTGTCAAAAGAAAGGCCACTGTCAACCTGGGTCCCCAGGTCCCTGATAACCTCTTCTGTGCTTAGTGGATTGCCACCTATATGGTAGCTTGGGGTTACCTTGTTTTTCCCGAAGGGTATGACTCTACATTTTTTGGCGTTTAACTTCAGGCCATGGCTCTGGCACCAGCTATCTATTTCCGTGAGTCCCTTCTGAAGGATATCCGTGTCCGATGCACTTTCCACTATGGCGCCCAGTTTGCAGTCATCTGCAAACTTTGTCAGCCAAAGTCCTCCCATGTTGGCCTGTACTTCTGAGAAGTAGATGACGAACAATAGGTGGCCAAGAACCGAGCCCTGTGGGACACCACTTGTGACCGGCTTGGAGTCTGACATAGCGCCAGCAACTCTAACCCTGTGGGTTCTGTCCTTAAGCCAGTTTGCAACCCATCTTGTGACATATGGGTTTACATTTAAGCTGGTAAGTTTTTCTACAATACCCAAGTGGGGTATTGTGTCGAAAGCCTTTGCAAGGTCAAGGTAGGCTGTATGGACTGCCTTTCCCTCATCAATGGCCTTGGTGACTGTTTCGAAGAAGTCGACCAAGTTCAAAAGGCATGATCTTCCTTGACGAAGCCAAACTGGGTCGGGTCCAATGTCTGCAAGTCCCTATATCTTTGTTTATGAGCTCCATTATGATCCTCTCCATAGCTTTGCAGACTAGACTTGTTAAGCTTATGGGGCGGTAATTACCAGGGTCCGTAGAGGCACTGCCTTTGTGGAGTGGGACCACAGTTGCCCTACGCCACTCCTTGGGCATGTATCCTGTGGTAAGGCTGAGATTAAACAGCTGCCTTATGTATGTTTAATTCCTCATTTAGCTCGTGTAGCACACAGCCGGGGACACCATCCGGTCCCATTGATGCTGTGTTTTAGCTTTAGAGAGAGCAGCTTTCACCTGCGCATTTGATATGTCTGGGAGGCTACACTCCGCTGGGATAGTTATCTCTCCTTTAGGGGGGGAGAGGGGGGTGAAGTTTGCACTGAACCTGTCTGCCAGTATGTTGGCAATGTCTGTGGGTTCAGTGATTTTTGTATCATTTTGGACTAATTCTGAGCATATCTGGGAGTTTCCACACAGGTTCCTAACATAGCTGAAAAAGACCTTGTGATTGTCCTTTGAATCCATGGCAATTTTTCTCTCAAAACTGGCCTTAGTTGATTTTATGAGTGCTCGTATTTTTTTACTAATAATGATCAGGGGTGACTTCCCTTTTATGGATTTTGTTCTATCATGTAATAGCTTTCTCCTCTTATTGTAAAGTTTGTTAATGGCTGGGGTCCACCAGATTGGATGTTTGCCCTTTGTGGAAAGAGTCTTGGTTTTATTTGGGATTGCCTGATACATGCAGTCCTGGAGGTGTACATAGAAGGCATTTGTAAGGGCTTCCGCAGCTTGGGTTGTGGTTTCCACTGGCTCAGGGGCCTTGAAGGCCCTACATATCTATATATGTAGATATAGGGACAGAAATATATATATATATATATATATATATATATATATATATATATATATATATATATATATATATATATACATATACTTAAGCCAATAAATACATATATACATAGATATGCATGCATCCATAGATATATATGTATACATCCACATGTCTACATATATACAGCACTAGGAATGCATTTATATCAGCATATATATGGCTCACCTTTCAAAGGGAGAAATCCATGTGTCCGAAAGCTGGAAGGCCAAAAGTATGTTATCAACATTACACAATCTTGCAATACATGCATCGATTGTGCAATGAGCGAATGTCACTATGCATTCGCTCATTGCATATTAGGAAATTTGGTTGGGGATGGCACTATAGTGAGGATAGGGAATATTTGCCTATCCCCACTGTAGTGCACACTAGGAGTTAGTATATCACAGTAGGGGGGTTGTGGGGGTCCCAACACCCCAGATGAGGGGTGCAGGGGGGCATGCCCCCCGGCATTAAGATATGTATTCCAATTTGCAGTTTGAGAGTCAGTGAAGGTGCCTTTAGAACTGCTGTGTTTTGAACTGTGGTGCAGTAAGAAATGACGGGTTTGCCCTTTCGGTTTGCAAAAAGGGCCGTTCAAAGGAATGATTGTCTCCCTGTCAAAGGTGAACACATATATATCAATATAGGTATATATAGACATACATCTGTAGATGGAACTAGGAACATAACCACAACATATATGTCCACATGCACCATAGATGGGTTTGAGAGACCCAAACAACATACATCTGGCACGGATAGGTACCCCCCCCCAGCCAAACACATCTGGCCTGTAATACGATACCAGTCTTAGCAGATCCCATAAGCAAGACCCTACATGACAAGGCCAATACATGTTAACAGTACTCCATCTCACCTGTGGGATGTCAGGCTGGCATTACTAACATATCATGCAGTACAGTCAAGTGACATGTCATGCTTGGGGGAACCCCCTGGGAGGTGCAGTAAGTAGCTGGGATCCTTCATATGATCCAATAGGCCTACACCTGACAATGGATTCACCAATGTTGGCAGGGACGACCAGAAATCCACCATGTCAGTTGGGAACTACCACCCAGTAGCCTGATGACCCTGATCTGCAGGGACATGGAACATATCAACAATGAACCCATGGCCAATGTCACTGGTAATCTTAACACATGGGACCTCGCCAATGTTGGACTTATCAAAGGCAGAGAATACAACCTGCACCTGGTATACCTCCTTTACCCAATCATGACAGGTGTAGATGAGGGTTAGGAGGTGCACAATGCCTATGTAGATCATAGCAGGCTTTTGTACACCATCCCACATGTAAGAATATGTGTAGTTGTTAAGGGATCTACCTCCGTTCACAAAATATGTTTCCACCAGGACTGCTTGGCATATGCCAACATTCCACAGGTGTCATCCCGTGGACATACATTCCTTCGCAGGTCATAGATGTGTTAATGTCCTCCTCCAAACTGTTGAGGTGTGTAGCACTACTGGGGTTGTTATAACTCACTGGGTGTGGCTGTTGTGGACACAACCGCCATTATTGCAGTTGCTGTTGCATCTATCCCCCCACATAGCTGTCTGTAATACTGTACAGTGTATGTAATCAGGTTGTTAGTTGTTGTTTACACAATTCACAGTAGTTAATTGCCTAACATCCTCCTAAGTGTAGGGCTATGCCACCGGCATTGGCACACACATGTTACTTAGGTGAGGATCGCAGTAGAGTGGGGAGAGGGACATACACCCTGCTGTTAGCATGTTCAATGTTATCCACATTGCAGACTGCATATATAGCACTGTGTGGTTGTGCCTATCCTGTCTTAGTGGGATTACATGTGCAACAGATGTGTTACCTGCATGGGGACATACCTCCATGTGTAAAGTCTTGTACCTGTACTGCATCCAAACCAAAGGTTCTGTGTGTTGTACCCAGCCATGGCATGTGTACCACCCACTACACTTACTGGTGCCCACTGTAGAAGGCCTGCTGACACCACTACACCCATCAGCCATGTGATATATGGACAAACAAAACACAATCAGAAGAGATACTGGTGACAACAATACAGCATTGTTAATTACAGCTATGATGCATCATGGCTGCACAGCTACACCTTCCAAGATATGAGCATTTCAATTTACTGCTGACAACATGCTACACATCATTCCATTGCTACACTGTTGTACAGTCACCCTGTGCATTAGCACCATGTTAGCCTGTCCCTGCATCGATGTTACAGATGTCAGAGAGTGGCACAGGTATCATCATATGCACAGGGTGTGTTGTTGGTTTGCCAGAAGCCTAGGCTGAGCCATACAATTGACAACATGTATGTGTGTATGAGGGGGCTGAGTACTGTTATGGGCCACTGATGATGTTGTGTGTGCAGGTATGTGGTTGCTCTAGGTTCATTGTTTATGTGTGTGTGGCTGCATGCACACAGTTCCTCCATGTGACTGCCCTATACAGGGAATTGTGAGACAGCTGCAGACCGTACCTGGCAGGGTTTGCAGTTCACCATCTCTGGCCATGGACACGGGACCTCTGCCCGACAGGGGTGCTACAGGCAGTACCAGGTACAAAGCCAGACCGAGTACTGTCCAACGAGTTTGACAGATGTCCACTGGATCCAGCTCCCTCCTGGGACTGGCCAGGGTCATGTGCATGTGGTCTGCTATGACGGTCTGTGGACAGCACCCTCCCCACAGTGCTGGGGCTGGTAATGCCACTACGGGAGCGGCTGTGACTGGTTGGATGTTCACAGTGACCTCCAGCTGCTGGTGTTGCTGGCATATGTCCACGTGGCCGTCACAACCATCCTGTCCTGTCCTGACACATGGACATGACATTGTGGATGAGATCCAATGTCTCACCCCACCGTCTATCCATGACCTCAGTGAAATTATAGATAGCACCTGCTAGGTCAGGGATGCTGTCAGTTATAGAGATGTGATGAGCCCTATGTGCCCTTAGACCCTGCCTGGAGTACTGTTCCATCTGTGCCTGTGCCTCCATGACAGTCTGGAACATGATTGTGGTTGACATAGATGTGGCATGTCTGCCAGGGGCATGATGACCAGCAGTGCTCCGATGAGCACCCCTGAACATCTGCCTATGTGGTACCCTGCCAGACATCTGGCTATGGCTGCTGTGTCCTGACACACATGCCATAGATACCAAACTGTCCTGGCCAATGCCAACCGTAGGCTGTCCCTCAGCTAAGGCCAACAGTGATGAGGTATGTAGAGGCAATGTGACTGTGTGCGTGGATGGGGTAGATATGTGTGGGTTGTCAATTGGTGGCCCAGCGGCAGCCCCTGATGACCCTTCCTGTGCCTCAACACACCTATCCTCATGGTCACTGTCTGTAACAGTGACATCAGATTCCCTGTGGGGTGACCCAGCCCCACCTCTCCACCTGTCAGGGGAAAACAGGGAATAGACTGCAAGACTTCTACATCACCGCTAAACAGTACACACACACACACACACACACACACACACACACACACACACACGTGTGTGTGTGTGTGTGTGTGTGTGTGTGTGTGTGTGTGTGTGTGTGTGTGCAGACATGGCCACACACACAGACATACACACATGCAGTCGACATACATGGCAACCCATACACTCCACCAGACAGCTCTCACACTCCCATAACACACACAATAGCAGGCGATGGTGCATATAGTATCACACACAAACCTGTAATTACACACATTTCAGCATGCAGGACATGTGGCGCTCAACAGCATGCAGTGCAACTGTAGTCAGTCCCCGTTACCAACATTATACATGGCTCTGATGCATGGCCTCTGTTAGTAGGTGATGGCCCTCCCCCTGGAACTCACTGTACCCATGTCCACAACATTGCTGTGTATCTGTTCAGCACCCTGGCATGTACTGTGCACCATACCCCACAGGTGTACACAGCATGGCAGGATGTGTATCTGTGTGTCAGTTGTGTTTCCGCTGTTGCTCACAGCCTCTGTGTGCTTCTGGGTCACATGTGGGCACGTGTTTAGTGAATGCTTGATGTGTATTCACATATTTCATCATCAGTGGTGCATGTATGAGTGATAAACTACCATTAGACCAACCACAGACACAATGTACTGTACTTATGGTGAGTGTAGAGGCCATTATTGACCATGATTGAGCCCTGGCTGATGTTGCCTGTGGTACACATAGGCTCATAGGTGAATACTGGTCTATTGGTCCTCGGGCCTACATAAGCCTAGCCACAGGGGTTCCCAGCTATGCACCACCCACTAATGTTATTCTCCTGTGCCCCTGTCAGGCTGTGGCACAGACATACTACCCAGGGTGAATTCCCCATTTCCCATCCAATTGCCAAATGTTTCTGTAAAGAGGGCCAATGAGTAGCATTGCCTGACATGTATGGGTAGTCCATTCCAGAGTGTGGGGATTCCCCAGGACAGGGTCCTATCCCTCCAATATGTTCTGTGTAATGTGTTGATGAGGTTTAGGACCCTGGAGCATGTGTTAGCAGAGGGTGTGGGATGGCTTCATGTGTAGCATGTTCAACTGCTCTGTGTATGACATAGCTGTGTAAGTTGAGCAGGTGTCAGCTGTGCCTGGGCAATGTGCACTGGAGTGTAGCCACAGTTGTCTGAAATAGACTGTGCATTGCATGTGTTTGAGGCTGGTAGTTCCATTAGTGAGGGGTGTGCTCTGTCAGTGCAAATGTACAGCATGCATTATGGGTAGGTGTGTTAGATGTCTACATGGCCTACACTTTAGCTATGACATGCACAGTGAATTGCCAAGTATAACTTTAAACCATACTCATAGGCATCTGTCCGCTGCCTTGCTGGTATCCCAGAGGTACCTACATTGAGAGGGGATAGAGTTGAAGTCAGTGGCCACAGCTGTGACATTGCTACGGGGTGGCTGAAATATTACAGTACAACAACAGCTGAAGTCCACAGTACTACAGATTATGCATTACTGCTTATCAGTACTACACAGCAACAGACCCCACATCTCACATATGCATGATCTACCTGTACAGATGCATACACTACAGTAGTCTACTGATATGCCCTGGAACCTTACCTGCATGCTCCATGTCTGGTGTGTGTGTAGCACCCGTCTCCATGACTGTATAAGTCTGTAGCTCTTGTGGGCTTGCAGGTGCTACCAGGCTCATGAGCAGCTCCTTCACTCTGCTGAGGGGGGAATGGATGTTATGCCCCCCCCCGTTGCAAGGTGATCACCCCGCATGGCAGTGACACGGTGACATACTTGGCGGAGCAGGTCACTACAATGGTGGTGGACCTGCTCATATGTACGGCTGTGCATTCCCACCTCAATCACCCTGTGGACCACATCATTCCACATGGCTGTTCTCTCCTGCTGGCCCTGGCTTGTCTGTGAGAGCAACAGCTGGTAGTTGTGGATGATGCTGGTGATTATAATTTCCTCCTCAGCGGCACTGTAAGTAGGATTCTTCGGGTGTGCCATACACCCTGAAAGACATAATGATGGAAATATGTCTGAACAACTCATATGTCAAGTTTACCATAATACAATACACATATCAGTCTCCCACCACCATATCAGCTCCAACATAATGTTCACACAATGCTAGTGGTATGTGTCCAGTATGTGTGCCATTGGGTCATATATTGTATTGTACAACACTTTCTGTTATGTGTTTATAGACATGCTCCTTGTGGGGACACTAGAGTTGCTGGGCTCTTACAGGGCATTTCACCTGCATGCCATTGTCACTGCCACTATGTTTCCACATATGCATGTGGTAGGCCTGCTATGTGATTGCTACACATCTGCCATTCTGTGATATTGGGGATATCTATGCATGCTGTTGGACATGTTCTGGGATTGCGTGGACTATTACAGCCCACATATATTCCATGACAGTTACACCAGTATGTGTAGGGGATATTTGCCAGCAGGAACACCACTCCAACCTAATGTGCACATGTTACCAGTCCACATCTCATCTGTGACCCACCATGGAACCTCATTATCTACTGTTCCATCACTACCTTCATGTGGAACCACCCCAGGGGATGGTATCCCCTCCATGAAACACACACAGACATATATCTGTCACCCAGTTAGGATGACGATCTTGTGCATAGGGAGCTCCATAGAGACGTGGGGTATGTGCTACATCACCTGGAGGCATACAGTACACATACACAAGGTTCGAAATGCATGTCCCTCCTGCCCAGCGCATAGCCCAGGCACCTTTATGTCCATGTAGATGCTGTCGTGACTGTCCATGGGTGGGCCCCATGTTTCCTTTGTTCCCATGTGGGGTCTCACTGGCCTCCACATTCCAGCTATAACTACCTGTCCACAGTGTTTAACCACCACATGTCATATACCAGCCCTGTATGCTGTCTTGTTTGTCACCCAACCAGACCTCCATACCAATATGTGCCTAATACCCTTCACCAAAATATATATCCCACCATCTCATACAATTGCGATGTGTTCCCAACATGGGTTATACACCACATTCCACACTCCACACTCCATCTTGCAGCCATGTACTGGTGTGTAGGTATGTTGTGTATTGATGTGTGATGTTCTCTCACACATGTCATGACAGGGGACATGTATTGACATATATATATATATATATATATATATATATATATATATATATATATATATATATATGTATATATATATATATATATATATATATGTGTGTGTGTGTGTGTGTGTGTGTGTGTAGACATACACACACACACATATATATATATATATATATATATATATATATATATATATATATATATATATATATATATATATATCTGTCTGTGCACATATATATATATATATATATATATATATATATATATATATATATATGGTTCTACCTGACATAGTCGAAACCACACAACACCGACAACCACATCACCGACACCACATATTCGACAGTCCATAAACACGAAACCACACATAACCGACAACGAAATAACCGACGGTACACAAACACGAAACCCCATACACTGCACACACCACAATCACAATTAAAACAAAACACATCCCCATTCCACAAACCACACACACAACACAAGCACACCAAAATCCTTACAAGCCCACACTAAACCTTACCCTAACCCTAAGGTCCGTCACTATCGCACACTTACCTACCCGCTCCCTAACCCTAACTCACTTAACCGGCCCTATCGCCTCCTAACCCTAACTCACTTAACCCACCCCTATCGCCTCCCTAACCCTAACTCACTTAACCCACCCCTATCGCTCCTAACCTAACTCACTTAACCCACCCCTATCGCTCCCTAACCTAACTCACTTAACCACCCTATCCCCACAGACCGTCAATCTCCACACTTACCTGCCTCGCACCCTAACGTCCGTCACTACCGCATACTCACACAGCCTTTCCCCATGTCGGCATCCTCGGCGTTGGTGTTGTCATCCGTCGTGTCGGTCTTCTGCATTGTCGATGTTCTGCCACTCGCGATTCGCGTCGGTCTTCTTCGTTTTCGGTCTTCTGGAGCTCCGAATTCCGCTGTCGGTCTTCTGCGCTGTCGACGAAGTCAGGTAGAACCATATATATATATATACACACGTGTGTGTGTATATATATATATACATATGTGTATATATGTATAGATAGCATTTAGTGTGGTTTATATACCTATATAAATGTATAACTGTCCGAGGATCTGTAAACATACACATCTGTGAATATGTATCACACATATATATATCTGTATGTGGGGTGCATATGAACATCTAAACCACACTCATGTACGATCTTTACTTCACAGCTGAACTGTTCTGCCTTGCTGCAACACAGACAGGTGTCACATGTGAACACAGACTAACATTAGGGGGTATATATGGTGACAAACTTTAGATTAGCATATTATACTACTATTGCATATTGCTACACTTCAACATGGCTGTCCTGCAGGTAGTGTGGTCTCTCATCCATATGTCTATCATGGCAGTATTAATACCCACACCAGCCATTGGCCACAGTAATTTACAGAACACAGATATCATGGGTCACATCTTTGCCATTCACTGTTGGTCTGCACATTTGACAGATATGTCCCACTGCCCACAGGGACTGACACTACTGTCCAGTGCAGTTTTTGAGCAGAAAATCATTACAGGAACAAACACTGATGGCACATATACATCCTTTCACAGTATACATCCTATTATTCTATGCCATATACTACATGCCAGTAAATGCATATCTGTTTCACATACCTGTTATGTTTTTTCCACTGTAACACAACCCTGAGCTTTGTGACCTATCTTGAAAGTTTTCTCTCTCTCTCTGTCAGTCTCTCCAGTAGAGTGATTGAGCTGGTTTGAATAGATTGCAGCATGCTTTTGTTGATATTGCACATAATCAGGTGGTGGCCTCTGCACCAGTCAGTGTCCACCAGTTGCTAATTGCATGCAGCCTGCTGTGTAGTACTTCCAATAACCACTGTCATGGCAACCCTATACTATAAATTGCTGCCTTCTGTGGGCATTGACCCTTCACCTTTACAGTATGGATGACATCCTTCCTGTGTGTGGATATCAGCGTTACAGACAGCAGGTAGCAATACCTCTTACAGCAGAACCTGCAGACACAGGTCAAATCCACATTTGGGTAGGGTTCCAGACCTACAGATAGCATAAGTAGCATTGTTGTGTGCAATGTATCTTGCTGTTCTTACATTGTTTCTGTGTACATGGTACTTTTTCATGGAATGTTGTCTGTCTGCATAGCTCTCAACTGTGGGCCTACCCATATGATACCAGGGGGATTTGCTGTTAGGTTTTGTATGTGCATTACACAGGTATTGTCCCAGATATATCTATGGAATTCTGTCTGTTGAGTGCTATTAGTCCATGGCTACATCCATTTGTATTTCAATGTCATATCCCTACATAAGGGTATGCAGCAACAAATCCTGTAACACCAGCAATTTCCAGGATGTGTAACAGCAATAATGCAAATAAGGGCCTATGTTCCTGCCTCTGTCCTCCACATATATGCCAGTCTTTGCCCTGCTGTGATACAGGAAGGGTTGTTAGGTAATGGCCTATCATTATTTACTGGTAGCATTACCGCTATCATCCCAGTCATGTCATGGACTCCCACACCAACTGTTGGGTCAAATCCATATAGATGGGGGAAACAGCTGGAGAACACATATGTGCCCTTGTACATTCCAGAGGTAAGTGTGTGGTACACAGTGTTTCTTGCCCTTGTGCAGCCTTTTATGGGGGGGGGCTTCTATGCCATTAACATAGGCTATGGCACCTTTTCAAGGATATAACTGTTAAGAAAAAGAGAGGGGTTGTTAAAGGCCAAATTGTGCGTGCCTCTCGAATGTGTTCAGAAGATAACAGCTTTAAAGATGAATGTGGCCTTTTAGCGGGTATGTTTAAAAATAGAGGATACCCTAGTAGACTGGTTAATCGAGTTATTAATGAAGTAGAATTGAAAAGAAAAAATGGTCTATTGGGCCCTATTTTTAAGGCAGATAATGGAATGTCAGTAGTAGATACTATAAATGGATTAACTTTAGGCGACGATCTTATCCATACAGATGGGAGACAAGTTAATATTAATAGTAATGATAATAAAACTAAGGTTAACTACAACATCAGTTTTCTTACTCAATATAATGAACTGGCAGTGGATACCCGTCGTATATTGAATAATAACTGGGAGTTTTTAATACAGAGTCTACATTTAAACAACAATTTAGGAAGGAAACCAGTAGTAGTATATAGAAAGGCGCCTTCATTAAAAACACTACTCAAATCCCCTCTTAGAACATATAGGGCTAATAAAGGCATGTTTAAATGTGGGCGTTGTGCTTATTGCAAGTACATTAAAACAGGAACTACTTTCTCCATTAGAGGAGTGAGATATTACATTAACCAAAGATGCGATTGTTTCACTCAAGGCGTAGTGTACCTTGCCACCTGTACACTATGCCCTGCCTTCTATTTTGGAAAAACCGAACGCCATTTGAAACAACGCATCTATGAGCATATGTATGCAATCTCAAAAGGAGTTATAACGAATGCATTAGCAAAACATATTATGGAAAACAACAATCATAGTTTCTTGTTCAATGTGGTTCAAAAAATAGACATTAACCCTAGGGGTGGGCCATGGCACCTTAAATTGGAAGAAAGTGAGTTGCTATGGCAACTTAAAACAAATGCCTACGCCCACCCAGGGATTAATGGGGCGTGTTCTATTAAATGCCTCTTAAAGCAAAAAGCTCTTAATAGGTAAATTTATAGTTATATTTATATGTATATTTACATTTTATCAATTTATTTATTTTTATTTTTATTTCTATTCTTTAAGCTTGTATAACCTTGATACAAGGGTGTATTTTTTCACTCAACCCGCTGAATTTATTATGAATTTATTGTGAATTTATTATGAATTCATTATAAATTTATTATGAATTTATTATGAATTTATTATGTATTTACTATTATTAATTTATTTTTATTTTTTACTTTTTCTTTTTATATTTTATATTGCATAATATAGTAGAGAATGGAGTTCTTGATACACTAGTTTTTACTAGGAGTATTTTCTCTAAGTGAACACCTTATATTTAGCTGCGTTTTTAAAAAGGTTTGAATGAATGTGAATGTATATGTTAATTAGTTAATTGTTTAATTGATAGATTGTTTAGTAATTTAATTAAAATTAAACAATTATTAGGGTATGTGAGTATACTTAAACTCACAAGAGGTTTCAGTGTTACTTGTCTGAAGAAGTGTATGTATTCCTGTACACGAAAACGTTTACAAGTAAAGGTTCTTGGATTTATCTTGTGGCTGTGTTCTGTTGGACTCACTTATTGTTTTCACAGTGTTTAGAACTTTTTGAAGTTTTGTTAAGAAAAAGGTCATTCTGTGTGATAGTGAGATGTTAGGTTAAGCAATGTTATGCACAAGATACTGTGACATTAACACAAGTGCTACTTTCCCCCCTAGGGCTTGACTACAGGGTGTAATTGGAGGCTGCTGAACTACATCTGTAATTGTTGATTGTTATGTATCCTGAAGGCAAATCCTGTTTCTACTGTTGTACTAATTGAAGGCCTTGGCCTGGACAGCATAGTATGGTATATATACACATTGCTTGCATCTATTGTTTTGTGTGGGCCTTGCATTCATGGCTGATTACATATTTCAAACCTTATGTGGTGTCTGGCATACATTATTGTATAGTACACAAATCAAGGTTGTCTGTGTATGCATACCTGTGTGTCATGTCATGTCCTTTGAATTGTTGGTGGGTATATGTTTAATGTCAGTATTCTCATTTGTGGGAATGGTTGCCATACTACACATTACACAGGTGCCAGTTGAAGGGCTTGTGGCTGAGGTATATACTTTGCACCCAGTACTTCCACGCTACTTCTACATATGTATGGCTACTGATACCGTTTGTGTGTGTGTATATGTGTATGTACCTCTATATATACATATATATATATATATATATATATATATATATATATATCATATGGCTATATCTATATATATGTATCTATAGATATATACATCTGTATATATATATTTATATATATATATATATATATATATATACATACATACATATGAACATATGTATGTATCTATATACAATTGATGTTACATGATTATTTGTGAGTCATACATTAATATATATATCTACATATAGCTGTCCATCTGTCTACACTTACAGATATATATCTGTCCATATGTGTATGCATGTTCGGTTCATATTTTGGCCTGTTCCTCATTCACTTGGCAATTGTCATGGATGATCACAGCACTGAAGTCAGTAACTAGTGGCAATACTTTTGTGTTTCAGACTTCATCTCCTTCTACATGTGTTCTAATACATATAACTGTGTAACTAGTAACATTTTAAGTGTATCAGAGCATTAGTTAACATATATCCCTATTTGCACCCACAGTGTGGCATACTTTGTCCAGACTTCTTGCATTAACAGGTTATGTGGTGTGCTAATAATACATTTCCTGTACTGTTGACTGATTGTGCTGCATGATATGTTTGTGAAAACTTCAGGCTGTATATATCTGCCATGGTTTAGTAGTAAATCACTTTGTGTATTGAGTGCAGGGTCTTGGGTTCGAGCCTTGAAGAGGCAGTTTATTTTGTTGCTGGGCAGAACAAGGGATGTTGGCTACAGAGTGATTAAGGCACATTTAAGCAGTTGTAAGCGGGTTTGCACTGATTTGTGCGATGGTAAGCACTGCCAACCTCCGCTTATGTTTTCTTACAGTCAGTTAGCTTCAAATCTCTCAACCTGTGTAGGGATAGCTTACCCCCGCACAAACCCACTTACCGCTGCTTAACAGTGCTTACTACCGCTTACCCCTGCGCTAATCCTTTAAAAGAAAAGAAAAAGGGGTTGAAAGGACAGTGGTGAAAAATGGGGCACCAAGAGGGAAAGGCAGTAAGGAAAATAGCTAGGCATGTGCAGGAAGGGTATAGGAAAGGGCCATAGCTGCCCATTTCTTCTACAGCAACAACTGTGCATATACACTATATTTGCAGGTACATTTGGATCCTCAACCCTTGGGAGATGGGTGCAGGACAACATATATTCATTGTGATGCCACTTAGACCAGATTATATGCGTCCAGTGGACACATGTGAAATGGACAGCTATGTATGGGGCAAGATTTTTTTGTGGGAACAGATTGCCCTTTTTTTGTGAGAGTGTGATGTTGGGGAGGGGTAGTAGGTATATTTGGGGAGGTAGGTTAGGTAGGTTAACAGACAAGACACACAAGACACATACAGGCTGGTATATGTCACACTTAGGGGGTAAACACCTTGGACAGGGAGGGGTGTTTGGAAGTCACAAGCCTATGAGCCCCCAACTGGAAACAGTGGTACTGAGGTCCCCACCCATGGGCAGTTACCACTGCACCTTCACGGCCCTGAAGGTGGCTGTGCTGGAGGCTGTGTAGGAGGGGCAGGCTGACCCTCTAATAGTGACACTCGGCCCTCAAGCTGGTATAGCCACTCTCGATATTCCAGATCGAGCTCCTTATGCACCATGGCCCGGACCTGTTGATGGGTGACAGGTTCCCCTCCATGCCCATTCCGAGGAGGGGGCGAGCCCCATCCCCTGCAGCGGGTCCACCTGAAGGTGGCACAGGGCCCACGGAGGAGGAGGTCTCAGGCTGGGCCCCAGATGTGTTGGTGCCTGGTGCCATGGCCAGCTGAGATGGGACAGGTGGGTCCACTGGGACCTGCCTTCCCATATGAGCTGTGTTGTCACAGGTTTATGACAGATATGGGTTAGTAACTGTTAACAGCATTCAGGATTAGCTATAACAGCATGCATGGGTATTCCCATTAACCCAACACATCATATTTAACACAGATACTGAGCAAGAAGAACACATGCATATATGGAACAACAGTGGCCATTGCAGGAGCATGCAGGTTTCATTGATGGCAACAGGCCACCAATATGGGTGTATTTTCACATGGCACATGCATAGAAACAAATGTGAATATTTATAAACCATTAGGACATATGTCCCAACAAAAGTTTGGAGTGTACACAAACCAGTCAAGGAGTGTCATTGGGTTATTATGCACATATGGTAGGGGTAAGAGAGAGAGTTCAATTAACAACTAATATATCCTTGTAGTTTTCACAACATTCTTAGTCACTGCAGTGGTCATTCCCTTATATGTATTATTACACTACACAATGGCCTTATATTGTACACTTGTATGTTTATAAATTATTATATACGTGACCTGTGTCTTACATACAGGCATGACAGGCTGTAGGTGTTAATGCAACATATGTTGAGAATTGCTGTCACACACTTTGGGTGAGGTGCTAGAATGACAGGTTTGTTTCCATATACATTCTCTGACTATGTACACGTTTGAATATCAGTTACATGTCATTGACAGCTGCCGACAATTCTTGAAACATCACAATGGATTTTCAGGGGAGCAGGGTACCAAGCTGGTGATATGGGCCATTTATCGGGACATGCTGAATAGATTGGAGGGTATGAATATGCATACAACTTACAGTTTGAACATTCTAGCAAATTATGTACTGTTGTTAGGTGTAAGTAAGCATACAGCTTTGTATCTGAACATTGTATCAAAATCTGCATAGTTGTGGGGTATGATTATGCATACAACTTAGTAGCACTCCCAGGATTCAAACCCCTGCTGTGTGTGACAAAATAGTATAGCTATCGTCACAGTACACTGTGCTATCAGGGAATTGATGTAAAGTTTTAGACTGTTTTCTATCTAAGTCTCCCTAACTTGTACAATATAATTGACCTCTTGGCAATTCCAGCATTGTTATGCAGGACTTCATGCCCATTTTATCTGCATACCACAGTGTTTGTGACACTGCTTAAGATACAACATTACTATTTATAGTATGGAACAGATTGCCAACATATGAGAGAAGAGTAAACTGAAGCACTCCAGGGGTTATACCTTCATTCACAGACTATTACACATTTATTTCTATTGGTACAACACTTTCTATAGCTCTTATATTTATTTGTTATGACAGTACATGCAGACTGATTACTAACCTACCTCGCGATGCAGCCTTTGTAGCCTAGCATCATGGGTTTGCTGGTTCGCAACCCGCTCATCTGCAGCTGTCAGAGAAATGCAGTGATATTTCGCCATACCTATCCATAGTATACACAAGCTAGGCAATTATTTACCACTTAGTAGAATGAGTACTTACTCATTCCTGGGGCATTAGGCATCTGCCGAGAATCCTGGATCCACTGTTACAGTACATCCCCCCTCCACCGCTTCAGGTCAGCATGGTGGTACCTGACCTGCTTACCAGTCTGGGGGATACCTGTGGCAGTGGTGAGGTCATGGGCGAGACTGTCCCAGGCCTCCATTTTATACTGTGAGCCCTGGTACAGGCCCTGCAGTAGTCTCTGTTCATGGTACTTTACAAGGAACCATACCATGATTTTTGACTCCTGGATGCCCCAGCTCTGCACTCTAAATTGAGTGCCTTCACCCACACCAACCATTCTGCCTGCAGTAGGAAGCTACAACCAGTTATGGTTAGTATTCTCACGTGTGAGGTTTAAATACAGCCATTTTCCTGCACTTCCCCATGATTGGCCAGTTTTGAAAAGGCTAAGCTATGGGCAGACCTGCTTACATGAGGTTGGAACTGCTTAAAAAGGTATACCACTAGGCAGATTGAATTGGCTCTCCTACACATGCTTACACTTACTAACTTGAGCTGTGCTGTGGTTAACATTGCTGAATAGTTAATTAGCATTATATTTGCCATTTGGCAATTATTTATTCTTCAATAAAGGTTATATATGTGTCTGGTATCCGTGATTCATGTGTACATACACTGTATGGGGACCTAAGGGCTTCTACACTTTATTGCAATGACACCTCAAATCTATGCTTACTGCAGTACTCCAGTTCACATATTTATGTTCTGTGGCAGGTTATCCAACATCCCACTGTACATAGATTTAGTTCACGTTTGGTTTGATTTTTCTGTGGTGAGGATTAGTTTGCTGATACCTCATTCATATCTATTGCTATGATGGTTTGGTGGTTGACTACTGTGACTATAGTGTGCAGGATCCTGAGTTTGTGCCTTGCAGAGTCAGTTTAATTTTTTGCTAGGCAGAACAAGGGCCATTGGATACAGTGTGATTAAGGTACTTTTGAGCAGTTGTAATCGGGTTTGCACGGGGGTAAGCACTGCCTACACAGGTTAAGCAATTTGGAGACTTATTATGTGTAGGACACTGTAACCGGAAATTATCAGTGCTTACCTTCGCGCAAACCCACGCACACGGCCATAAACTTGCTTACTAGTGCTGACATGCTTACTACTGCTTCTTGCTGCTTAACCTAACTACTGCTTTATGCATAATGATACTGACACCTCACATGTGCATTTCCTGCAGTACTCTAGGTTATATATATATATATATATATATATATATATATATATATATATATATATATGTGTGTGTGTGTGTGTGTGTGTGTGTTCATTTGAGGCAGCAGTACTCCATTTCATATACATATGTTATTCCATGGGTTATGCAACATACATATTACTCATAACGTGCTTTGCCATGGGAAATGGTATGTCTCAGTTACCTTCCTGTTCCCCCCTCCTTTCTCACTTACATCCATGGGGTGGTCCCATTAGAATGGGTCCGTCCAACCTTGGCACACTTTGGCCCATAATGTCTTACCCATCATTCCCTCCACCCCCTCCCTCCTCCACATCAATCATCCTTCCTACAGGTTCCATCCGAATCTCACCACACCACTATGCATTGCCCACTTTCCACTTCTCAGGACCCATCACGTAAGTTGTCTCACCCCATGGATTTTCAGGGTTCCCACACATTCAGTCTGCGAACATACAGATCCTTCTTTGCTTACCTGTAAGGCATGATATGTTACCCTGAGGACTCTTTTTAGCAGAATTTTTGGGGTCGTCCTGCTAGGGATGAACATGCTTTTGTTTAAGATTAGACTTTGCAGGTTGACACTGTTTCTCCCACTGGTAATATCCTGACAGTAGTCTGGGTAACAGTATTGTGCAATGCTTAGTGGTGCTTAATATTCGATTTGCATGATATTTTCCTTTTGGCATTAATGTCTTCTTCATTACATGTTATATATGTGTCTTGTATCCTTGATTCATGTGTACATACACTGTATGCGGTCCTGGGAACTTCAACACTTTATTGCAATAACACCTCACATCTGGACTTACTGCAGTACTCCAGTTCACATATTTATGTTCTGTGGCAGGTTATCCAACATCACACTGTACATAGATTCAGTTCACATGTTTGGTTTGATTTTCCTGTGGTGAGAATTAGTTTGCTGATACCTCATGCACATCTCTTGCTATGTTGGCTTAGTTGTTAACTACTGTGACTATAGTGTACAGGGTCCTGAGTTTGAGCTATGCAGAGACAGTTTATTTTGTTGCTAGGCAGAACATGGGCCCTTGGATCCAGAGTGATTAAGACACTTTAAAGCAGTTGTAAGCGAGTATGCATGGGTTTGAACAACGGTAAGCACTGATAACCTCCGGTTACAGTTTCTCACACTCAGTTAGCTTCTACTTTGCTTAATCTATGTAGGCAATGCTTACCCCATGCAAACATACTTAGACACGCTTACTACAGCTTCTTTGTGTTTAAACCTGCTTACTAGTGCCTTATTCATTATGACACCGACACTTCACATGTGCATTTCATGCAGTGCTCCAGTTCACATTTAAATGTTATTATGTGGGTTATACAGCAAAAAGATGTAAATATATGTTCATATACAGTTTTCACATGGAAAATGATATGTGCTGCAGTGGGACTCGAACCAGGAATGCCTGTTCGTTAGGCGGATGCTTTAACCACTACACTATTACTGTGCTGCTTTATTGGCATGTATATTCCTTGTTATCCTCTTCAGCCTTTTCAGCTGCTTTAACCGTAGCTAAGCAATGTGCAAACACGTGCATCTACAGTTAGCTGTACTCAGGGTTTAAAAAAAATAAATACAAGGGTTTCTTCATTTTATTTCAATGTACTGTTGCTGTTGAACACATGGGGACTGTTGGTGGGGATATGTGGGCACCTATGAGCGGTTTCGCTCATTTATTTACACTTTTTTCTGTTTTACATTGCAGGGGCATGTTTATTCATGCCCCCTGCACTCGTTCACACTCAGTGTAGGATTTGGAGCTCAGGCAGCATGCCTTCATTAATATGCATGGTGCACTGCCGTCCTCCTCTTAAACTTCTGCTTACTTGCAGGACTAATTTAGGCCTGCATGGCAGATTAGTAAATCTGGGGGTGGATCGTCGACACATATTCAGGGAAAATCTACAGAGAGCAAGTAAATACTTGTCCTACAGCACAACGGACCGACATCTATGGAAATCGAACCCACTCAAAGTTGTTATATATACCAACTCCTAGATCATACTATAGTGGAGAAAAGGGCAAGGTTGTGCTGTAGGGCAAGTACTTACTTGCCCTTGTCAAATCCAGTGAATCGCTGAAATGATTTTTGCTGAATAAGGGTCAATGATCCAGTGTTTGCTGCAATTGCATTGTGATGAACTGATATAGACCCCATAATCAATATGACATTTTGTTGTATATCAAATGTGTATCATATACACGAAAGGCATAAGTCAAATGGTTGAACTTGGAATAAAGTTTTCTTAAAAAAAAAAAAAAATACCTGAAGAGATAGGTTCATAGGTTCATAGCTAGATACTAGGCTATTGGCCCTAGGGCCTATATAAGCCTAGCCAAAAAGGTACCCTGGCATTCACCACCCAAGAAAATTATTTTCCTGTGCCTCTGCTGAGCAGAGCTTCAGAACTGGTCCCCGAGTTGAATTTTCTATTTCCCATCAAATCAAGAGTTTTGTTGAAGAGAGCTAATGAGGTGCTTTGTTTGATATAGATAGGTAGTTTGTTCCAGAGTATGGGAAATCTCTGGTACAGGAATCTATTCCTCCAGCTTGTTCTGTTTATTGTGATGACAAGGTTTATGTCCCTAGGGAGTGTAGCTTGGAGGGATTGTGATTTCTTTAAGTAGAGCATGTCCAACAGCTCTGGGTTTGACAGAGCTTTGTATGTTAGGCAGAGATCGCCTTCGAGTAGGCGATATGCAACAGAGTAAAGCAGGAGTTTTTTGAGAAGGTCTGCATAGGGCATCTGTTTGAGGCCAGTAATCTTTGTGTGGTATTTCTGCAGCCTTTCCAGTTATTGTAGATGTCTTTTGAGGTACATACCAAAAGGGGCATTGTACTTTATAATGGGTCTAATAAGTGACGATTAGAGGGGAACAATGACCCCTTTTTTCCTGGATGAGAAACCTTTTGTGATGTGGTGTGCCATGTAGAAGGATTTACTGCCTACTGTGGCGATGTGATTATCAAAGGAGAGACTACTATCCACCTGTGTCCCAAGGTCTTTTATCACACTTTCGGTGTTAAGTAGACTACCGCCTATGCGGCAGTTCATGGTTACAGAGTTTTTACCAAAGAGGATGACAATGCACTTTTTGGCATTGAGCTTGAGGCCATGGTCATAGATTATTAAGGCATTTTATACAAAGCAAGGCCACAGCAAAATGGTTTTGTAACAGTAGTCAGTTCCTGGAATATGTTACCTGATAGCAGTAAGAACATAGAGACAGTTGATATTTTCAAAACTATTTTGGATGATTTAAGGTGAAACAAGGTTTACTGTTTGTCAACATTCCTAAGACTGTCCTAGCAACAGAAGCATGTTTTCTACATCCACTCTCCTAGTGATCATGTATATAGGTTCATAGGTAGGTACTAGGCTATCGGACCAAGGGCCTACGTAAGCCTAGCCAACAAGGTTCCCTGGCTTACGCCACCCAAGAAAGTTAATTTCCTGTGCCCCTGTTGAGCAGAGACACAGAAGTGATCCCTGGGGTGTATTTCCTATTTCCCATCCACTTATCAAGATTTTTCTTGAAGAGTGCCAATGAAGAACTTTGCTTGACATAGATGGGTAGCCTGTTCCAGAGTATGGGAAGTCTCTGGGACAGGAATCGATCCCTCCAGCATGTCCTGCTTATTGTGGTGACACGTTTTAGGTCCCTAGAGCATGTAGCTCAGAGGGATTGGGATTTCTTTAGGTGTAGCATGTCCAACAGCTCTGGGTTTGACATAGCTTCATATGTTAGGCAGAGATCACCTTGGAGTAGGTGATATTCTACGGAGTAAAGCTGGAGTTGTTTGAGACAGTCAGTGTAGGGCATTTGTTTGAGGCCAGTAATCCTCTTTGTGAGGTACTTCTGTGGCCTTTCCAGCTGCTGCAGATGTCTTGTGAGGTACATTCCAAAAGGGGCATTGTACTTTATAATGGGTCTAATGAATGTGAAGTAGAGGGGAACAATGACCTCTTTTTTCCTGGATGAGAACCCTTTTATGATGAGGTGTGCCACATAGAAGGACTTCCTGACTACTGTGGCGATGTGACAATCAAAGGCGAGACTACTGTCCACCTGGGTCCCAAGGTCTCTTATCACACATTCGGTGTTAAGTAGATTGCTGCCTATGTGGTTGTTCATGGGTACAGAGTTTTTTCCAAAGGGGATGACACTGCACATTTTGGCATTGAGCTTGAGGCCATGGCTCTGACACTAGGCATCTGTCTCAGTGAGGCCCTTCTGTAGGATGTCCACATCATTTGGGGACTTGACTATGGCTCCTAGTTTGCAGTCATCTGTGAACTTTGTTAGCCAGAGGCCTTATGTGTTAGCCTGTACTTCAGAGAAGTAGATACCAAACAGGAGAGGTCCCAGGACTGAACCCTGCATTACTCCACTTGTCACTGGTTTGAGGTCAGATTTGGAGTTTGCAACTTTTACAGTGTGGGTTCTGTCAGTAAGCCAGTTGGCAACCCATCTTGTGACATAGGGATTTATACCTAGTTTAATGAGTTTAGCTATAATTCCAGAATAGGGGATGGTGTCGAAAGCCTTGGCGCGGTCAAGATAGGCTGTGTGAACCACCTTACCCTCATCTATGGCTTTTGTGACTGCCTGAAAGAAGTCAATCAGATTTAGGAGACATGATCTGCTTTTCACAAACCTGAACTGGGTGGGATCCAGAGTTTGGAGGTTACCAATGTCTTTGTTTATGAGTTCCATGATGATACGTTCATGGCCTTGCAGACCAGGCTTGTCAGGCTAATAGTGCGATAGTTCCTGGGATCAGTGGTGGCTCCCACTTTGTGGAGTGGGATAACTGTTGCTGTGTGCCATTCTGTGGGCACAAAGCCTGATGAGAGGCTATTATTGAACATGGTGCTTAAGTGGGGAGCCAGTTCGCTCTAAAGTTCATGTAAAACGCAGCCTGGGATGTTGTCCGGTTGCTGTGTTTTTTGCTTTAGAGAGTGCAGCTTTTACCTGCATAGTTGTGATTGCAGGGACTCTGCATTCTTCCTGTATAGATATGGGCTCTTTAGGGGGTGAGGGGGGGGAGGGTAAAGTTAGCATTGACCCTATCTGCCAGGATGTTTGGCAATATCAATTGGTTCTGTAATTTTCGTGCCATTGTGCTGTAACTCAGAGCAGATCTGGGTGTTGTCATCGAGATTCTTGGCATAGCTATAGAATGCTTTGTGGTTGTCCTTAGAATTAGTGGCGATTTTGTTTTTGTAGCTAGCTTTGGAGGATCTTATAAAGGATCTCAGCTTTTTACTGAGGCTGATCAGGGAGCTCCTCCACTCATGGGATTTTACTCTCTTTTGCAACAGTTTCTTCCTTCTGTTGTACAGTTTGTTTATGGCAGGGGACCACCAGATTGGCTTCCTTTTTTTGGAGGATAGCATCCTGGTTCTGTTTGGGATAGCACAATCCATGCACTCGTTTAAGTGCTTATAGGATTCAGCAGTTGTAACTGTATTGTCCATCTGCATGGATGTCATGATGTTTACCACTTCTGTCTTAAGAAGCATGAAGTTGGCTTTGGAGAAATTGTTTACCGTGGTTTCCTTAATGGGGGGTGGGGGTGGGATGTGAATATCAAGGGTGATTAGCTTACGGTCGGATCAGACCAATGAGGCGTTGACTTCAAGTGTGGAACACCAGTCACTCACGTTGGTAATGACTAGGTCTAGGATATTGTTGCCCCTGGTGGGGGTGTGGATAAGTTGATCCATGGCATTGGAGTTTATGAATTCCAGAAAGCGTTGAGCTAGGGAGTTGGTACATGAGTAGTTTTCCCAGTTAATGGTGGGGTAGTTGAAGTCGCCCATTATTAGAGTGCTTGGTTGAACCCTAATATTTTCCAGTACATCAAGAAAAGAGGATTGGGAATCCTGGTGGCATGGTGGGGGATCTGTAGCAAGCTATGATTTGGATTGCAGTTTAGCCCAGAGTTAGTTGCACTTGGATAACCTTGGATGCATTATGCTGAGCAACTAGCCTGGAGGTGTGGATATCCTCAATGAATATGGACACATCTCCGCCTTTGGTGTTTCAGTACAGGTTACATGGCCGGAAAGTGTGGTATGAGTTATATCCTAGTAGTGCAGGGGTGCTCTCTGGAGCCTTGAACCAGGTCTTAGTCACTGCACAGATATCGATGTTCTCCATTTTAAGGAGTGCCTTGAGTGAGTGCATTTTGAGATTTAGACTTCTAGCATTGAGTAGCATTATCCTCAGTTTTTGCTTGCCTGTTCCTGTCATGGTGGTGAATTTGTCATTTGAACCTTGCCTAAAAAAGACACTATAGGGGTGTCAAGAGCCTTAGCCAGTATCCGGAATCCCAGGGGCAACAGGTGCAGGCCATCTGTGGCAAAGCATTGTGGTCTGCCGACCATGTCATCCCAAGCAGACAGATACTGGATCTCCTTAGAATGACACCAGAAGCTTAGCCAATTGTTGACGTCAATCATTTTGTCCTTGTACTGTGGTATCATTCTGAGCGATGGCAGTATGCTACTCTGGGCTAGGGTCATACTTGCCTGGGCTACAAGATCGGAGAGCTCTTCCATGTCTCTTTTCATGTAGTACAGGGAGGTACATCTTAGGTCATTCACACCATCAAGGACAATGACAGAATCATATTTGTACTTGTAGTGGAGTGACCTGAGTGCATGGGTTATGTGGCGGATCCTGGCAGCTGACAGTAACCTTCTCCTTGTTTAGTCGGGTCAGTGGGACATCAGTGTGCCTGACTATAGAGTCACCTATGACTAGTGTGTTGGGTACATTGTTTTGCCTTATTGGCTGTGGTTGAGTGTCACACTGAGTCTGTGGGCTATGTGTCATTTGGGTTGTGTTGGGGGATGGATGTTGCTTGCGTTTCTGCTTTGGAGGTCTCTGTTGCTTAGACAGATTATTATTGAGAGCCTCCGTGAATGTTTTTGTGTTACTATGTGTGGATTTTGGTGGTGTAGATTTAGTGAGATTATGTGATGAGTGTGGTATGGTGCAAATGTTTACCTTCTCCTCTTGACTGTCAAGTTCAGTCTTGGTGGAGATAGCTTTACCTCCAGTTTGGCTAGATAAGTGCATCTCTCACAGGTTGTAGTGTTGGGTGGTAGGAGGAGAGAGGGTTGTCTGTGTACATGAGGCAATTTCTACATTGCCTCAAGATTCCCAAATTCATCAGATAGACAGGACACTGGGAGCTGACCCTTGGACATGCCTGAATAAAAAACAATTTTCCTCTAGATAAGTGAGGAAAGTGAGTACAAAAACTGTTTTGCTCTAGGTAATGAGGAAGGTTGAGTGTTGTAGTAATTAGTAGCTTATTTAGTGCTTACAAGTCCTGAACAAGTGCTGAGCACGACTAAGCAAATTTAAGTGCTAAAACTAAGAATCTGTATCTGCACTAGACGAGTTACAGGACAGAAACAAGTGCAAATGCAGGCTTTCAAATCAGAAAGTTGAGAGAGATGGAAAAGATTGCCCAAATGGCCAATAACTACAATTTCTGGACCAGAACCACTCCTTATGTGGTAGACAGGTTACCTAGTGCTTACCACTCCCACTGATAAGCGTTTAGGCTTCCCTCCAACACAGAAAGGCTTGGGGGGGCTCAGAAGCTTACATACAGTCCTGGATACAGTAAATCTGTATCTGGAACACCAGTTACAGGAAAGGTAGGAAACAGGCTTATATTTTTTTTTTTACAGAAAAGTAGCTAAAACAGCAGTAAAAACAATTCACATGCAGTGTAAGCTAGCACACTTGAGTATGTAGCAATATTAGACCAAACACAATTTAAAAAATGCAATTAGATTAAAAAGGACTAAAAGCAAGTGCAGAAGGAGTTTATTAGGTAGACTGTGGTAAAGAAATGGGGCTGGGTGTGTGTCCCAGATCAAATCTACAATGGGGCAGGCAACTGCAAAAGCCACCAAATTTAAACTACAAGCCAAAAATAGGGATGGTGGGTGGGACAAAACAGTTTCAGCAGAGATCTGAAAAACTATAAGCAACAATTAACAGTACAAACTAAAACCAAAAAAATATACTTAGCTCTGTATATTTCCAGCTAGATTGAAAAACATTTTCTCAGAACACAGGTTCCAGCACTGAAATGCAGGCTGTTACTAACAGGTCTAATTTTATGCAAGTGATCCTTGAGTTAGATAACACACAAGTTGTAAAAAACAGTTATACCAACTGAAGACACAGCAGAAAATAGGGGGAGGTGGGGAAAACAGTTTCAGCAGAGATCTGAAAACTATAAGCAACAATTAACAGTACAAACTCTAAAACCAAAAAAATATACTCGGCTCTGTATATTTCCCGATAGAATGAAAAGCAGTCTCTTAGAACACAGGTTCCAGCAATGGTCATATCACTTTGGTTTACTATATCACATCCATTCACAGTCCCCCAAATACATCTCCTCAAACTCAGATGCACAGAAATTATCTGAAACAACACAAAAATGACTTTCTCTGCCAAAATACAAAGAAGAAACACGTTTGCATGAAAGCATGTAATAGCTACATAGAAAGAAAAAGTTAGTCCCACATTGTGAGTGAACTACAGTAGCTCAGAGATAGAGCATTGATATAAAGAGAAGCATTTGCCATTGATAAATGTTGGCTTACACCACAATCATATTTTAGGATTTTGTTCTAGGTGAACTCCTGAAGAAAAGGAAAATCACTTTTCATACTGAGATGGGAAGGAGTGGGTTAGTGGTCAGCATAGCATGTTTATTTTCAGGTATTGACCAGTTACTTATTAAATAGTCAATTATATTGGTTTCACAAGCCTGTTAGAAGAGTGACTTTACCTTAGCAAAGCAGTTTATGAGTGTACTAGTGCAGGGAATAATGTGTTGCAAATTGTAGGGAATGGCTCCCCATCATCCCACATGAAGTGCAGGAAGGTACAGTTTGATTTGAGTAAATAATAATAAAAAGTCATGTCTGAGTTCATACATGTAGAAAAACATTTCTGGAGCAAGATGTCCTCATTTTACAATGCTACAAATTTCAGTAAATGCGTGACTGATTCCTGTTATGCAATGCGCTCTGTAAATGTGTTAAATAAATAAATAAATGCATAACTAAATTCCACCATAGGGTGGTTGTCATGAGTAATACTTGGATTTTCCCTAAAGGCAGTCCAATACGTTTATATTTTTACTGTTTTTTCTTTCATATCATTTTCTGTATTGAAAAACAAATTGCAGTTCAAACTGCACACATTTCTGATTACTGATTGGATCCTTCCGTACAGAAGACGCATGTTGTAAACTCAAGAAAGGGAGCAGGATTCATGTTAGCAGTTTGAATTTGTTGCTATAGTCACATCTTAAAATGAGCAGAACTTCTGATTTTCTCTTGAATGCCTTTAAATTCTTTGAGGCATACTTATCAAAGGATACTACAACCATGAACAATGCAATATATATTATGGTGTATTGTGCATATTATTAACTGCTGCTTTCAATAGCATGCTTCATTCTGTACCAGACTTGAGAGCACCCCTTTTATCTGTGCTAATAAATTGAAAGTTGTGCTGTAGAAACCTCCTTTAGTGCTGAAAACAGCTTAATACATTGTGTATGTCCTACTATTTGTCTAAGCACACTTGTATCTTGTTACAATTTTTTAAAAGACATGTGACTATTTCTGTACTACTAAAGGTTCCATTTCTAACTTTATGGCACCTCTGATTCAGCACTTGTTATTGTGGTGGTGCTGCGGTAGCGTTGTCGCCTCACAGTAAGAAGTCCTGTTCGATTCTCAGCTAGAGTGTCTTCTGTGTGGTGACATGTGTGAATGGGCGTACCTTCGTTGAAGGTTGTGTGTCAGAGCTGGCAACTTGGCATGTAAAAATCTACTGCCAATCATTAGCAGACCGTAGTTCCGCTGTGGTGACCCTTAACCAGGAAAAGCCAAAAGACACAACAACCAAAATAGAAATTACTTGTGTAGAGCAACAAGTTTTCCTGACCTCCCTGTGCATGTTTTTTTCAGACTGCTTGATTTCAAAAGACATGCAAATGCCCATAGTTGTGTATACTTTGTGCATGTGTATGTTTATGCGTATATGTCTTTGTGTGTGTGTGTGTGTGTGTGTGTGTGTGTGTGTGTGTGTGTGTGTGTGTGTGTGTGTGTGTGTGTGTGTGTGTATGTGTGTGTGTGTTTATGTCTGTGCATGCATGCATGAATGCATCCCATAGTGACTGGCATTCTATCTTGAAATGGTTTCTGTGCCTTGCAACCTTTAAGAGTTGAAATAGACTCTTGGTCTCCCACAATCCTGAATTGCATAAAGTGAGTAATCAGAGAATGCATGCATGAATTAGTGATTGAATACTTATTTAATAAAAAAAAAAAAAAAAAAAAAAAAAACAAGATTCTGTACATGCTATTATTTTTACATTGTGTTAACTAAAATTTCTCCCTGTGACTTTGGGCTCAACAAAACGTTTTCTTGTGTTCTGCAAAATTTATTATTGAACAATATTGTAATGAGTTAAATCAGTTATTTTTTTTTCTGAAATATGTCCTTATTGTTAATTTTAAAGCTTGAAAAACTGACCACAGGGAGCAGTGCGCATTGCGTAATGACGATGCATGTATTGTGCATAGAAGCACGAAAGCAAATACAATGGAAATGCATATATGTCTCATTGCAGGTATCAAGGATCACTTGGTCACCATGGAAACAATTTTCTTCTTGTCTTGTTTTTACTTGGATCTTGAGTCAGTTTCTGCATGATACAACTTCACGAGAGTCAAGATAACTGTGCAACATTTAATTTTGCAATGCATATCTCTTGCATGAGTGCAATGTTTATTGTATTTATACTCAGCACCTTTAATCCTCAAATAAAGTCTGTGCAGTTGTAGTTTAGCAACTAAGGACATCAGTTACTAAAACAAGCAGAGCTGCTGCAGCTTATAACAGTGGTGCAGTGCCACATCTTTCTTTACCCAGAGAAGGCCTAACCCACCTAACCCTGGAACTACTGGCTGAATACTTATTCTGTAATTAACTGGTTGCATTCAGATTCTGAGCTGATATCTGCTACTTAACCTAACCTAAAGCCTGAATTGCAGCCTTGCATTGTTGCAGTAGTTTTGTGCTATGCAATACATTTGTTTTATCAAGTGGTGAAGTTATAACATTTGTTATATCTACATTTGCACTTAAGGTGTAGGTGAAGTGTATATCTTGTCTTAGTAAGGATGAATTACTCTACTGTAACTACAAAGAACTGCTTTTGTTTCTCAATTCATGCAGTTTGCAAGTAGCAATTAATTTGCTACCTAGCTACTATGAATGACTGCTCACAGTGGTTTCATTTTAAAACTAATTATTCTGTTTCTTAGTCAAAGTTACTGAGTCACCAGATTAGCTTGATTGATTTGATCATTTATTTAATCTATTGCCTGAAACTTCATGCTTGTAATATTGTTGACCCTCCTTGGTGAATAAATGCCCATTTGCTTTCCGAATCATTCAGATATGTAAATAAAAAGCTGAACATCCTGTCCTGATACCTGCAGTTACTCCCTGCAGCCAACTCATACTGATTCCTGCTGCTTTAGTAACAATGACAGTATAAATAACAGATGAATCACAATTACAAAGGGTGGCTGCTCTGCGGACAAATTGTACATCTTTGTTTAGGCATCATAATCATCCGATCATTATATAACCCTTCTAGCTACTTGTTTTTTCAGCAGGGGTAAAAGTCATAAGTTCATAGGTGTGTACTAGGCTAATGGCCCTGGAGCCTTTACAAGCCTAGCCCATAGAAGTGCCCTGGCATCGTGCTGCCCGACGTTAGTTCCCAGTGCCTCTATCATGAAGAGCCACTGGAGTGATCCCCGGGGTGAACTTTCTATTTCCCATCCACTCATCAAGAATTCTATTGAAGAGGGCCAGTAAGGTGCTCTGCTTGACATGTATGAGAATTCTATTCCAGAGCATGGGCAGTCTCTGGGTTATGAACCTGTCCCTCCAGCATGTTCTGTTGATTGTGATAATGAGGTTGAGGTCTCTGGAGCATGTGGTGTGGAGGGATTGGGATTTCATTAGATGTTGCATTTCTAACAGAGCTGGGTCAGACATGGCTTTGTAAGTCAAGCAGAGATCACGTCTTAGCATACGATATGAGACAGAGAATCGCTGGAGTTTTTTTAGTCTGTTCATGTAAGACATGCGTTTAAGGCTTAGGATCCTCTTCGTGAGATACTTTTGTGGCCTTTCCAGCTGTTGCATGTGTCTAGTGTGGTAAATGCCAAATGTGGCATTATACTTGATGATTGGCCTAATGAGGTAAGAGTAGCGAAAGATGATGAACTCTTTCTTCCTGGATGCAAAACCCTTTGTAATGAGATGTGCCACATAGAAGGACTTTCTGACCACAGTGGCAATGTGGTGGTCAAAGGAGAGGTTGCTGTCCCTAGATCTCTTATAACGTCTTCAGTGTTCAGTGGACTCCCATCGATGTGGTAATTAGTGTGACTGAGTTTTTCCCAAAGGAGCTGACAACACATTTTTTGGTATTAAGCTTAAGGCCATAGTTTTGACACCAGTCATTGGGGTCAGTGAGGCTTTTCTGTAGGATGTCTAAATCTCTTGTGGAGTTAATAATGGCTCCCAGCTTGCAGTCATCTGTGAACTTAGTCAGCCAGAGTCCCTCCATGGTAGCCTGGACTTCTGAGAAGTAGATGCAAAACAGGAGAGGGCCCAGGACCAATCCCTGTGGGACTCCACTCGTGACTGGTTGGCAGTCTGACTTGGAGTCCACTACTTTCACACTGTGTGTTCTATCTGTGAGCCAGGTTGTAACCCACCTAGTGATATAGGAGTTGATGCCTAGTTGATGAGTTTATCAATAATTCCTGAGTGGGGAATGGTATCATAGGCCTTGGCCAGATCGAGGTAGGCTGTATGAACTGCCTTGCCCTCATCTACAGCTCTGGTGACTGACTCAAGGAACTCAACCAGGTTGAGCAGGCATGATCTACCTTTCACAAAACCAGACTGCATGAGATCTAGAGTTTGGAGATTCCTTATATCCTTGTTAATTAGGTCCATGATGATGCGCTCCATAGCCTTACATATCAAACTCATCAGACTAATGGGGCGATAATTCCCAGGGTCTGTAGTCACTCCCCCTTTATGGAGATGGATGACTGTAGCAGTGTGCCATTCGGTAGGGACAAAGCTTGAGCTGAGGCTGTGATTGAACAGGGCACACAGAAGTGGTGCCAGTTCACTTTGTAATTCACGTAGAACACAGCCAGGGGTATTATTAGGTCCATTGGAAGCTGTATTCTTGCCCTTGGACAATGCAGCTTTCACCTATGCTGCAGTAATGCTGGGTGCCTGGCATTCCTTTGATATTGTAATTGGTCCTTTAGGGGGGTGAGAGGGGTAAAGTTGGCACTAAATCTGTTGGACAGTATGTTTGCAATATCTGTTGGCTCAGTATAGGATGTATCATTGTGCAGTAACTCAGAGCAAACCTGGGTATTGCCGTGGAGATTCATGATATAACTATAGAAGGCTTTGTGATTGTTTTTAGTTTCTTCCACAATTCTGCCTTCATAGCTGGCTTTAGAGATTTTGATGAGGGATCTCAACTTTTTGTTGAGGCTAATAAGGGAGTTTTTCCAGTCTTGGGACTTCACCTTTTTCTGCAACAGTTTCTTCCTTCTGTTGTAGAGTTTATTGATGGCAGGGGACCACCAGTTTGTTTTTTTCTTGGAGGAGAGCATCTTGGTTCTGTTGTGTATGACTAGTTCCATGCATTTATATACGTGTTCGTACAGTGCATTGGTGTATGATTCGGCTGTCGTGCATCTAGTTTCCATTGACACTGGTGCCATGAAGTTAGCCACCTCTGTTTTTAGGAGCCTAAAGTCAGCTTTGGAGAAGTTTTTCATGGTGGTTACCTTTGCGGGGGGGGGGGGGGTCGGGGGGTGAGATGTGGATTTCCATGGTAATAAGTTTGTGGTCGATCTAACCAGGGAGGAATTGATTATTGGTGTAGAGCAATGGTTGCCCTTGTTAGGAATAACCAGGTCAAGGATGTTGCTTCCTCATTGCTGTTTCACTTGCCCCTTAGGACTCAGGATCACTGAGGGTCATTAAGTTGCACAGCATTCATGGTTTCTTTCCATACGTTTCTTTTTTTGGATCAGTACTTAATACCAATAAGACAAACCTGTTGATGCACATTAGTGTGTGGCTTTTGCATGGATTCCACCCATAACAACAGTACTTGTCTTCTCTGCTTCAAAACTTGATTGCCCCTCAAATGTACCTGCTTATTTATTTTCTATTAATAGTTTTAGGCAACATGCAGCTCAAGAAAACGGCTGATTTTATTATGTAAGATGAAATTGTGTAGTGCAATTTTTAAAGAACCATTGAAAGATACACACAGATGTTTTTTTTTTTTTTTTTTTACTAATGCAGCTGCAGAAGGAAAAAGAAAAGCATAATCCATGCACTGCCCATATAACCTTGGATAAAGCAATATACAGCATTCATTAAAAAGGCCAGACGGATAAAACCTATGATAATATGACAATGAGTGCTGCTTTTTTCCATACGTTTATTGGTGGCTTCTAGGCTACTGCCCCAAGAGCCATTTTTAAGCCTAACCAAGCTTGCCCTAAATTTACCATACTGCTGTTGACATGTGTCAAGTGTCAATAAACCAAGAAATTTTACACTTAATATAGGCTTGTACACATCAAGCATTCACAGACTGGCCCTGGCCATTAGAGACAGAGGTGCCAAATCTTGGGTAAATTTGTAATTTTCCATCCTTTGGTCCAAAATACATTTGAATGGGGTTAGGGATAAACTTTGTTTCACACGGGTGATAAGCCTGTTCCAGAGAAGGGGTAATTTTTGACGCACATACCTATCCCTCCAGCATGCCCTGTTTATGTCCCAGAAGAGGTTTTGATCCTTTGATTGGATACTTCTGATGCTATTTGTTTTGCAGATGTGCAATAAATCCACCAGTGTGGGATCAGATGATGCTTTGTAGGCTAGGCATAGTCACACAGCAGTCTGAAGGACACCAAGTTTAGGAATAAGGCTTTGAGATGGTCTGCAGAGGATTTGTTGTTTAGTTCCTGTATTCCTTTTTGTGAGTAATCTCTATCGTCTCTAAAGCTATTTTAAGTGCCTGGTCAAGTACATGCCAAAAGGTGTGCTGTACTTGATGACTGGTCTGATGATAGCTGAGTACAGTGGAACAATGACCTCCTTGGACCTAGATGCCATGTTCTTAATTATAAGTTGTGCAAAGCAGAATGATTTTCTCAACCAGACATGTGGTGGTCAAAAGCTAGGTTACTGTTAACATGCATTCTCAGATCCTTGACCTCTGAGTCTACTTTCAGGGGTATATTATCAATGTAGTCATTTCCATGGAAGTATATCTTTCCAAATGATACTATTATGTCTTTTTTACATTAAGTTTAAGTCCATAGTTCTGGCAGCAGTTATTTGTCTCTGTCAGGCACTCTTAAAGGGTATCTGTGTCTTTAGGAGATTCAATGACCACACTTAGTTTGCAGCCATCTGCAGACTTGGTCATCTAAGCTATCCTTATGATAATGTGAAAGCAAACTCCAATGTTTTGCTATGAAAATATGTAATGCATACAGAGAGACAGATACAAAGAGAGAGGGAGACAGATAGATTGTAGAACATATGCCTGAAAGCTATCACAGCCACCCTATTTATTTACATGCAAATCACACTGCATGTGAAGGAACAATTAAGCTACTTAGCAAAGTGATCTGATAACATTTCTGCAGAAAATATGCCTTTGATATTGAAGATGATTGCCTTCTCCAAAACAATGTCACTCAGAAGTTGCTTACTCCTGGGTGGAATACTTTAGCCAGCATGGCCAAGCAGAAAACTGACACTGACACAGACTGATAGAGGGTGAATCAGTGTATTAGCTGGCACATAAACTATCAAAAACATATATAATAAAATAAGTAAACAAATATGCTGCTTGGTGTTTCTTAGTGAGATGCCAGTCTCTTAGCAAGAGCAACATAATTCTCTGCAATTTGCATTGAATGAACATGCATGACCAAAGACAAGTACTTATTGAGGCATTCATTCTCAAGCAACTAAAAATATATAAAGAAGAAGCCCACCTTCAGGAAGATAAAGACAAAGCATTTGTGCTCAACTCTCATGTACATTATGCAACTCCTTTTGGTGTCAGGGAAATTAGCTTGGTTATAGATATGAATGTGCTTCAGTATTTAAAAGAAGAAAATAAAGCATAGGTTTCCATTAATAAGATAATAAAAATGGTAGAGTAGATAAAACTGTAGGCATTGTATTATGGTTGATAAGGAAAGGAATAACATCAGACATTTAATATATTAAGAAAGGGAATGTGAGATATGCTTGAAGATTTGTTAAGAATGATGCATTTAAGGAATATCAAATGGCATACTAATATGAATACAATTTATGCCTGAAAAAAGCTTCAATTATGCTTTAATTCTCTAAATATAAACTGCCTTTTGGCTTTTCCCAGTTAGGGGTCACCACAGAGGAACTCCGTCCGGTCTGCTAATGATTGGCAGTGAATTTTTACTGAGTCGAGTTGCCAGCCCGGCGCCCAACCTTCAAAGAAGGCACACCCACACATGCTCACACCTACCTACATGTCTTTAAATTCACTCGACTGTGGGGAGGACATGCAGACTCCGCACAGAAGGCGCACCAGCCGAGAATCGAACTGGAGAGCCTCTTGCTGTGAGGTGACAACGCTAATTATCTAAATATGTTGATCTTAAATAAAGTGCCTCCTACTCTTTTTGAAAAGTGCTATGAGATATTTTATATTTACATGAGGCAGTAGTGACCTCGTTTTAACATTTCATGTAAAGCACGGATAATAATACATTTTTAAAACTAGTGTAATAATACTAATAGCAGATTAATAAATATACCCAAATAAAACATAATAATAAATTATAAATTGTAAATAATTTGTTTAGAAAATCTAAAGATGATCATTAAGAAAAGAAGCTTCATTCTGCAGCTAGCCAAGCAGTTTTTGCAATAGTAAAAATGCAGACAATGTCTGAGATCTGTAGTGCTGACTAGCTAAAACATATTTTCAGAAACAAAAGAATGTCAAAAGAAATAAGAAAAAAATACAGAAAACTATGACCCTCCATCAGCAAAGATTAAAGAGTAATGCCTGCATACACATAATACAGCAGACATGGGTCAGTAGAAATTCTCATATCTCATTTCTCATAAATTGCTGGGTTTTTAGGTTTGTGACATTACTGCGGTACTTCAGCCAAGATGAAAACTAGCTAGTGAACAAATTGTTCTTAGGGAATATAGCTTTCTTTATCCCCTTCTGTTATAAATTTACTATTCAGAATTTGATTTCCTCACATCTATTTAGAAGTGAATATGAAACAGCAATCAAAAGTATTTTTCCATTTCTAAATATGTCTCTGTAATGTAATTGCTTATATTACCACGTCATGTCTTCTTTGGTTTATAGCGTTAGCACTGGTCTCCAAGAATATCAACAGATAATGCAGATTTTGACTAATTCCTATTGAAATGTTATTTTGTTTTAATTCTTCTGTGTTTTGTAATGGAATGCAATGTCCTCTGTTACTGCCAGTAACTCAGAGAAAACACGAAAGTGAAAAAAAAAATCCAAGTTCCAATGCACAAAACCAGTGAAAGCTTGCCAGTTCCCTATTCACAGATTAGAAACAGTATCTGGGCCTGAGTTTCTGAAAGTGTGTAGGAATGTAAGACAAATCTCGGTTTTATGTTAATGACTTTTCTGAGGAGGACCTTGCTTCAGTTTGCATGCATTTTCTGACATCTAGTGGCCAATAGGAGTATAGCCATAGGGTGACGTTTCTTTGCACTTTGAATATAGCAATGTAGGACTTGTGACAAATTCTAATCCAATACATCTGCTTAAAACTAATAATGTCATTGATTGTACTTGTAAAGCAGTGACATGGTTTCCTCAAAGTTGTTAATTTGTTTAAAAATATAACATTTGTTATAATTTATTTTCTGTCAGGACTATGCCAGTCTCATATTTGGATGTTTGACCTTTTATCAGAAAGTGACCAAATGTAATTAATAATATGCCAAAATATGTGCATAAGAAATTATTTCCTATATGAAAATGTACAACAAATAAGTCCACTTTAAATGGATTTCCATTACCTTCAAATGTCTTACAAGTTGAACACTGAATGTTTATATGTACAGTCTGTCTCCAGCTGGAGAAGCCCTTAAACAATATTACAGTTCAGGCAAGCACTGCAGGAGAATATGGTATAAACCTGTAATGTTATGTTTCAGAACCTGCTGCCATCATGCTTCTAAATTCACCATGATTTTTAAGGACATCCTAATTTTGGTAAAAAATTTGCTCGCTCCAAAAAAATGTTGCTCTGTCCCTCAGTCCCTATTAAAACTGACATTTTTAGATGAAAAGGTGGTAGATTCGTCATAACAAATCATGACAATAATTAATTATAAACTTCTTTTACATCAGAAAATGCATGTTAATTCACTTTCATTTTTTCTGTTAGCATCTTGTGTTAATAGTACTAATAGTTTAAAAAATGTCCCTGATAATTTCTGGATTTGTCCTTCATTCTAGAAGTAATAGGATGAGAGCTGTGCTAACCATAGCTAGCAAGGCACTGTACCTCTCTGTCAAAGCTGCCTGCACATATACTCAGTACTTTCAGTAACACAGACTAGATAATTCATTTTCATAGGAGGACCCCTCAAACAATGTCAGTTATGAAAATTAAGTCTCTGTTTGCAGCTTATTCCAACAACTTCAAAAGCATTGTTTAGTAAACATTTGATATCCCGAGACTTATTAGTGTGAGTCCCAGAACAGTGAGACTGAATGACTGAAATTGTAGACTTCTATGTATTAAGTTTGACATCAGGATATTCCATTTTCTTCGCTACATGGCAATCGTAGAGGTGGTACGTGTAATCTCAGAGGTGTGGGGAGCTTGCCCCTCACATCAAAGGGAGCATATAGCTCCCCCCACACAAAAAGAAAAAAACTTTAAAGGAGAGCAGCAATGTTTGATATTTAATGTTTTCTGTATTTTCAATTTTTTTTTTTAAAATTCTGGGATTCACTCATCACCTCCATATCATCCATGATGTTCTATTTATATAGGGCCATTTACAGCAGGCAGGGTACATACTAATTAATATATGTGAGCCCACATAATCCAGTTGTGCAAATAATCTAAAGGCCTTTGCCAATCAGTGTGTTACATTTATAAATAAATGTTGTATACCAGATTCCTTTAAATACTTACAAAAGTCTGCATTGTGCTGTAGTGTTGCGTAGTAGAAAAGTACCATTAATGAACAAAGCATCAGCATTGGTGTTATTTTAGCACCTGTGCTCCCATTGTATGGTGATGGGGCCTGCTGCATGCCTCTATTTCTCTGGGCCAGCAGTGTCTCTGAGTGTTCTTTTAGCACCTGTGCTCCTATTGTATGGTGATGGGGCCTGCTGCATGCCTCTACTTCTCAGGGCCAGCATTGTCTCTGGGTGTGTTGTTAGCACCTGTGCTCCCATTGTAGCTCAGCTTCTCCAAATAAGCAGGTCATACTGACAGCACATGCTCTATGCATTAGGAAATGCAGTATGCAGTGACATGCTACTACACAAGTTGATACATAGTCTGGTCTATGATTTATTGTATAGACTACAGTATTATGGTGACCCACTACTATACAAATGTATGCTAGACTTTTTTATGAATAAAAGCTAAAGTTCTGAGGTATCCTAAGTGTAATCTGACACTTTGGGACTCCTGTTCACTGGTGTCTTTGTGGTGTAACAGTGCTTCCATTATGCCACACAGCTTTTGGCGATTACTGTTTTAATGGTTACACTGCTCTAAGCTTTACAAATGCATAGCCATTGTGTAAGGTCTGTACTAAGAGGTCTGGCATGTTTCATGAATCAATTCCAGTAACTCTGCAGCAAAACACTTAAGACATTTTTAAACAACACATATACTGAGAAATGTATTGAGCATTATTGCAATGTTTGCCTACTTAGAATTAAGGCAATATTCAGGTTCCGTATTGAATGTACAGCATTAACTTTTCATTAGAACCACAACATCAATCCTGTCAGTAGTTACTATCTTCCTACAAAGAGTGGTTGAAACAGAAAAGCAGCAAAAAAGCAGATCAGACTGTGTAGAACCCTTCTGTGAATACTACTGTAGCACATTTTAATAGGATGTATTTACTTCATCTGTTTGGTATTCCACTATTGTATTTATTTACCCATTTCTATACCTGCTATGGCATTCCAGGTTTCTGAATACACTAACACTATATTGTACAGGAAATATTTTGCAAGATTTCTGCTTAGCATTTACTTTCCTACTGTGAGCACATGGGTGCAGTTTAATATATCACTGTACTTAGATGTACTTAAGGCATCTCAATCTCTTAGAGCAAGAAATCTGGACAAAGCCATAAATAATGGGGGCAAAGGCCCAAAAATAGGAACAAATTTTAAATATTGCTTTTACAAACTTAGAAAGTTAATAGAATAACAGGTTTTGCATTAGCATGAATTTTCAGAAGGGTGTGAAATCTGAAGCTAGAATGTCTGTCATTATTTTCTGACTTCATTCCTCAATGATTTGCCAGTAAAACCATAATTTTATGAAAAATAGACAAAAATTTCAGGCAAAAATCTGGACATTCTGCAAAAATCTAAACAGTTGTGAGACAGTTTCTCAATTGAGAGACGAATGTATGGTTAGAAGAAACCAAATTCCTGTCAAGCATTTTGAGGGCATTTTAGCTGTAGTCAGGTATGAACCATTCAGTTTATACTCCTCTGTTTGTTCCTGAAGCCCACACTTAACTTAAAAGATCAAAGCAAGGTTAGGGTCTTCCATGTACTACAGCTATTCAGTGAATAAAAAGGGAGTGCTCTTTCTGACTGCTTTGTAAATATACCGAGTTTTGCAGAATATTTTTCAGTGGGTTTCATGAAATGTGTGTAATAATGAATCTTTTATCTATATAAGCTTAATTATAAGCCGTGCTATAGTAATTGTTCTGATTAGAAGGGACAACAGTACTTCTATTGCAAATGTTGGACAAGACGAAATCATTAAGTTAAACAAAGTAAGCTATCCAATTATAGACAGAAAATAGTATAATTAGCAATATAAACAAAACAAGCAGACGTTAGCTATTTATATTCCAAAGAAGGCTGCATCCATACATAATGCAATATGTGCTTTTGCCACTCCACAGAGTAGAAACTTTATATTCTCTGCCTTTTCCATGTACAAAAGAAATGTATATCCTGAAGCGGCGGTTGACAAATAAGCTGGCTATAAAACAAACGCAGTCCTGATTCTAGTAAGATATTCCTGCTTTTGTACTGGAGTATGATACAGAAAATGTGATTCCATAACTATGTAGGGACTAGAATGGCGATACTGTAGGATTTAAAACCTCTGGCACCTTAGTGATAAAATGCAGATAATGTAATAATTATTGTGATCATTTGCATGCATGCAAAAAGGTATGATAATGAATATGAGAAATGATTTCTAAGATTCAAATATTCTAAAGCAAATTAATGCATAGCATTTTTAGCCCAAAGACAGAAAAATGTGTTTACTCTGTTATTTTCATTTTTTTCTCATTATCCCACGGCTACTAACAAGCCATCATTGCTATAATATCAGCCGGCATTGCACAGGAAGTAATGGTATCGTAGGAATCCAAAGGACACAGAAGGATATTATTAAGAAACAGAGAGGAATAGTCACTAAATGAGAGAGAAAAGGAACAGGAAAAGGTAGACTGCTGCAATGTGACTACATCAGCAGTAATCTCTTTAGGTTTATAGTTCTAGGGCTAGAAAGTCACTTGTAGGCAGGTGGCTGGCCTAATGGTTAGGGTGTTTGCCTTCCAAGCACAAGGTGCAGGGTTTAAGTCTCACAAGGGGTAACTGGCTAAGCTTGCAAAGGCAGTTAGCCTACTACTAACCTGTAATGTGTTTTCAGTTACTGTAGGCTTATTTTCTTTATTTTTTTCCACATCTCTTCACTTTCTAACTTTCTGTAATATTCTTGCACTCAGTGGATAATGATTCTTCAGAGGTGTGCTGGTCAACTGCTTATTCCTGAGTAAACGAATGGTGCTTAAACATAAGAAGCACAGGTCACAGCTTGGAAACATTAGAAACAGGAAAAGTATTTATCTGGAAATAAAATACAATAAAACCATTTTTACCACCAAAATAATGTTAGCTTGCAACCTTTAACATCTGATAGTATTTTTTTATATTTATTTTATTTTTATCTATAATCCACCATGAAAATAACCAATGGGGGACACAGGAGAAGTACAGAAGATAATTTGGTGAGGTTTGATATACATATTTGGAGCATTCTTGGACTTCCTCTTGCAGATTTAGATTTGCAGAAGTTTTCATTCTGCTGTCAGACTACAGTAGCTTCACATGTACAGATTGGAGCAAATGACACTCCTTACAAGTTAAGTGATACAGTAGACTCCCTCTTATCCGGTTTTGCTGGGATCGGACCTTAGGCTGGATAAACGAATGGCTGGTTAATCAGAAAAAGCATACAAAATAGCATTTATAGGTCATAAATCAGCTAGAATAACAGGATCTGTGTTAATATGCATTTTTCTAATGAATATGAAATTTAAAACTCAAATTAAATCCACAACCAGAAGTAAAAAAGCAAACAAATGCAACCATGACTAGGAACCAACACTAAAACAAAAAAAAAGTTTATTGTCTCTAGCACCTCGGCTATAATACATCCTTCAAGGATTCTAAAACTCAAATGCCTGTCATTATTTAGCCCAGAGGAGGCAGAAGTGTTGTTCTTCTCTGTTGTCTTTTGCTAGAGCTACAGCAGAAATTTGATGGCCAGTTAGAGAGGCTGAATAAGAGGGAGTCTACTGTATCTTTTTTCTCTCCTCAGCCATCTTTAAGTCTAACTGAAGCCATGGCCAGATGTTAGAGGCCAGCAGCTGCTTGGCTTTAGAAAAGGGCAGATTGACAGGTAACACAAACCAGGCTAGACCATTGAGAATGACATGCACATTATAAGCACCACAGGGTAAATCATTCATGTGCCCTCATCATGCAGAGTAAGGGAGTCTTACAAAAATAAACATAGTGACTGAAATTAATGAGGGGAATATGTAACACACAAAGGAGCCAAGCTACACACGGTTATTCAGGGTCAGGTCAGTGCACTGTGGCATTAATTGCATTCTGGTCAACTGCTTGTGAACAGCATGACCTGGGTATGAGACAAGGTGATAGGCATGACTTTAGTTAAGGGCTAGAGACAGGATATTTAAAACATTTACACATGAAAATGATTCCATCATTAAGACACTGCATCCTATCAAGGGTGGCCTGAAAAAAGACAAGCACTAAATTACCAACTATTTTAAATTCCAGTGGTGGCCTCCAAAAATCTCATTTCCTTTAAACAGCAAAAGAAAAATATCATGCAGAAGAGGAAGCAAAGGCAGCTGCTTGTCAACATATGTATTTTGTATACATTTTCTCTGCCAAGTATAAATGGGAATATTCCCTGATGAAAACTGCAGTACAACTTTTAATGAATTAAGCACACATATGTATTTGTAGTAGTAAAGACTATTAACTTTTGCACTAATTAAACTTTTGAAATTCTGTACCTTCAGTAAATGAAAAGTAGATAGCTCCTGTGCTGCTATAAATTCCTGTGCAGGTACCAGTACTATTTCAAAAACACAAAGACTGGACGCAAGTTCAATTAGTGATTTTCATAAGAAAATGGTGTACAAAGTTTACTTCACATACAATACTGCCTAGGTTGTACTATAGAATGCTGACATCCCGAAAGTCAACATTCAAAAGAATGGAAAAAATACCTGAAATTCAAAAGGGTGAAAACTCATTTTTTTCTTGTTTGGCAAGCTCTCCACCCCAAACTTATTCCACTATCGTACCAATTCGAAAAAGGAAGAAATCTCCCTGAAGAAGTAAATCATTGCCTTCGCACAATTAGAAATTGCACCGGCAATGATTTCCTTTGTGTAAAAGTATTTGGTCTTATGCCATTCATCTCAAGCATGTTTAGGGAATCTCACTTTCTAACCCAGAAATGCTATCCTTGTCCATAGTTAACAGTCCACCTGCATATTGTAGAAGAGGACATTAGTGCAAAAAAGCATAGACCAGAAACAATGGGGTTGTTGCCCAGGGCAAAATGCAAATATTGGTGCCTACTGAGCCATATGTTTCTAATGCAGTGCTCCCAAAAGCCTGAGTGGCAACCTTCACTCGTCTTGTGTATCTGAATAAGACGAGGAGGCTTGGGTGTTCATTTAAGTAGTTTATTACACATAAACACATCAGGATGGATGGCAGGAACATTAAACTTAAATGAGTTAAGTAAATGACTGACTACTACACTCATACATGCCTTCACTCTGGCTGCTCACTCAAAATGGCACTCTTGCTTGCACGTGCTCAGTACTTATATGCACGTACCCACTGACGGGAATGCTTCTTATAGGTATATCACACACTCTGATCTACATCCTCCCTCTTTGCTAAACTGCCTCACATTGACAATGACATTTGAATAGGCATACAGATTATACAGGCAATAATAATTAAAACAACATTCATGTCCAGGTTATCATGTATCTGGAACTAGGTCTGGAAATACGACCTGATCTCGTAATGTAATAGTTAGGACTGGGGTTAGCAATGGGGATTCACTGGGGAATGTTCTTCTTCAGGACTTTCAGGGATATTCTCAGGAACAGGGATAGCTGGCGGAATGTCCTCTGCAACAGGAACATTGGACAAGTCACTCTGAAAATTAGAGTCTTTATTACAGACAAGATGCTGTAACATTGGCCCGGACATCCATATTCCACCCAAATTCCATTCCCTGCGATTCCATGATGTATGATCTTGGTTCTTCACACAACTTTTCACAAGTCCAGTCTGATCAAATCCTTTTGTTATCTGCATCCTCACTATCTCCTCTGATAAGTTTGCTGGTTTTATCATAGCAGGATTTCTGCAACAAATGCTTTTTCAGGAGTTGGACTTTTACTGCTTTGTTGTTATTGATATATGAAACTAATAAATTCTTACTGACTTATAATGCGGCTCTGGTTTATCTCGACATAAGTCTGTGGGCAGTTGAGCCAATTATATTATCATGAGGAATGTGTCTGAGATTAAGAAAGTTTAAAAAAAAACATTGGTACTGTCACATTTGGATCTCTCTAATAGCTGTTTTGCACTTTGAACTGCACATTCAGCCAAGCTGTTTGACTGTGGGTATTCAGGACTATTCATAATATGAACAAAGTCCCACGTTTCAGCAAATTTTTTTAACTGCTGACTTGTAAATTGTGCAAAATTGTCAGAAATGACTCTGTGCGTACTACCATGTACAGAAAAATGTCTCTTCACCTTAGTAATGACAGTACTGGACATTAGGTGCGGAAGTAGGTCAGTCTCAAACCAGTCTGAATAAGAGTCTACTAATACCAAGTAATGTTGACCATTCCAATCGAAGATATTTGTGGCTAATGTAGACCAAGGTAGTTCAGGAATCCAGCTTAACTGAAGTGGTTCTTTTTGTTGATGCGGTTTGGCACTATTATATACAAAACAAGATGAAAGTACTTTCTCAATATCTCTTGATATAGAAGGCCAAAATGCTAGACTTCTCGCCCTTCTTTTGGTAGAATCAGTTCCTGGGTGGCCATGATACAAGACCTTAATATACTCTTGTTGTAAGGATTTTGGAACAATCACTTTTGCACCTTCCATGATAATCCCATTGTCTGACAAAATCTAATCTCTGTAGGGAAAATATTGCTGCACATCTACTGGTAAACAAGATTGTTTTAAAGGCCATCCTTGTCTTATAAAGTTGTTTGAGCTTTTGGAGAATCGGATCTGAAGCTGTGTGAGTTCTAAGCTCATCAAGATGTGTGGAAGAAAAATTTTTCACTTCCATGACTTCAAAATCAGGTTGCTCATTCTCACTCTGTTCTGTGTTTTTTACTGGGCGATCTGGATAAGGTATCAGCAAGATAATGAAGTTTGCCTTTTGTGTAAACAAGATTGAAATTTTACTTTTGCAATTTGAGCATCATGCATTGCAGTTTTGCAGGAGCTGTGTGCATTGGTTTTCTCAAAATAGTGAGTAGAGGTTGGTGGTCAGTTTTGATCTGGATAGGTCAGCCACAAATATAATCATGGAACTTTGAACATAGAAACACAATTACCAAGAGCTCTTTTTCAATCTGGGCAAACTGCATCTTGCTTTGGGTAAGAGTTCTCAATGCATAGACTACTGGCCTACCCTCTCGAAGAATGATTGCTCCAAGACCAAACTTAGAAGCATCACCGGAAGGAGTAACTGGTTTGTGAACATCATAGCATCTTAAAGTAGATGGACTAGAAATTTTCTGTTTCAAGACATCAAATACTTTTTGGTGTTGTTCTGACCAGGATACACATTAGATCTTTGCATGTCAGCTCTCTGAGCAGTGCTGAAAGTTGACTCAAATCTGGAATGAATTTGCCTAAATAGTTGACCATGCCAAGAAAACACTGTAGGGCTTGGACATTGTCTGGAGCTGGCATCTCAAGAATTGCAGTTTGCTTGGAAGGATCTGGATGTAAGCCTAAAATGGTAAACAAATGACCCACATAAGTAACTTCTCGTAACCTGAATTCACATTTCTGAGGATTCAGCTTAAGATTCACTTCACAAGCTCTTTCCAAAACATTCTTGAGGTTTCTATCATGTTCGACTTCACCATTGCCTCCTACAAGAACATCATCTACTATTCTAGCACATACATAGCCAGAAAAAAATTCTTCCATTGCACGCTGAAAGACTTCACTGGTCGAATTTATTCCGAATGGCATTCTCAGAAATATGTACCTTCCAAATGGTCTACTGAATGTGATTAGGGTTAGCAATGAAGATTTTCAATCAAGCAAAATATGCCAAAATGAACATTTTGCATCTAAGACAGAAAAAACACTTGCATTAGGCATCGGGGAGCAACTTCCTCGACTGTGAGCATAGGATGATTATATCTTTTTAGTGGTTTGTTCAAATCTCCTGGATCAATACATATTCTGATATCATCTGAGTTTTTCTTATAAGCCACTACCATGGAAGATGCCCATTTAGTTGGTTCTTCTACTGGACAAATTACTCCTAGCTGCACCATTTTGTCTAGCTCAGCTTTGACTCTGTTCTGCATAGCTACTGAAATTTTCCATGCTGGTCTGATAACAGGGCTGACCCCATGGTTTAACTTCGCGGAGTACACAATTGGGAGATTGCCTAGTTTGTCTTCAAAAATATCAGCATACTCAGAAAAAATAGTTTGGGCGAAATTTGAACTGTTCCCATTCATGCTGACATGGTGGACTTCTTTGTTAAATGAAAGCAGTCTCATTATCAAACTGTCTCTGAGGCCTAATAATGACTGCACATGTCTCTTGACTATGTACAATTACAAGTCATAGCTGTTACCAGCACAGTAAAATGAAAGCACTACTGAGCCTTCGTTTTGAATTTCATCACCACCATAGGCAACGAGTTTTGCACACTTTGCCAAATCAAGTTGTTCGCCAGGTTTTACTCTAGCAAATGTTTCTGCTGACATAACATTACACTTTGAACTATCTATTTGAGTACCCAGATCTCTTAGCTCTCTGACCACTGGATCTACTCTTAAGGGATGATATAAATACTGTAATTTACAGAGGTATTTGATTTCCCAAAGGGTATTATTCTGCACCTCTTCACATTTAGTTTAAGGTCATGGCTCTGACACCAATCATTAGTCTGCATCAGACCATCCTGTAGGATATCAACATCATTTGGGAAGTCAATGATTGCCCCCAGCTTACAGTAATCAGCAACTTGGTCAGCCAAAGGCCATCTACATTTGCCTTGACATTTGAGAAGTATACTCCAAACAGGAGGGGGCCCAGCACTGATCCTCATGGCACTCCACTGGTAACTGGCCTCTTGCTAGATGTGGACTCCCCACTCTAACAACTTGTGTCTGATCCATGAGCCATTTGGCTATCCATCTGATGATGTAGAGGTTTATGCCCAATTTTCTGAATTTATCTGTAATACATGAGTGGGGTATTGTGTCAAATTCCTTGGCCAGGTCAAAGTAGGTGGTATGCACTGTCTTAACCTCATCCATGGCCTTAGTGACCTTCTCAAAGAAGTCCACCAGATTGAGCAGGCAGGGCCTGCCCTTGACAAATCTGAACTGGTTTGGGTCTAGAGTCTGGAGATTTCCTATGTTGTTGTTAATCATGTCCATGATTATCCTTTCCATAGCCTTCATATGAGGCTAGTCAGACTTATACATTGGTAGCTTCCTGGGTCAGTTGATGGTCTCTCCATGTGCAGAGGGATGGCTGGTGCTGTCCTCCTCTCTACTGGGACAAAGCCTGTCTAGATAGTGTGGTTATATAGACAGCCAAGCGGGTCTGACAGGTCATGTTTCAAGCTATTTGATATGCATTTTGGGATTCCATCAGGGTCTATTGATGCCATTGTTTCTCACTTTAGAAAGTGCAGTGACAACATGTTCTTTTATGACAAAAGGCAAAGGAATGATAGGTAGTGCCATCTGCAGCCAGCTTAGCACATTGTTGAGTGTTTCTTGTAAGATTTTGGGCATAATTAAAAATACTTTGTGGTTATCTTTTGCTTGGGAGGCTATTTTGGTCTCATATTTAGCTTTTGAAGACTTGACTAATTTCCTGATTTGCCTGTCAGACTAATGAGGGATTTTTTTTTTCTGTTGTGCTCCCTTCCATTTATTTCTAGACAGAAATTACTTCCTTCTGTTGGGTCCACCAGGGTGGCTTGTTTTTCTGGCTAGACCTGGGTTTAGTTTGGTCAGGTACTGCAGTTTCTATGCAGTTGTTTAATGGCTCGGCAGGGCATTTGTGTATACTTCTGCATAGGCTTCCATTTTTTCAGGGTTGGGGAGCTTTATGCTTTCCTATGGTATTACCTAATAGGAGGTAATTTGCCTTTGAAAAATTCTTTAGGGTTTTAGGATTTGATGGTGGTACAACCATTATATTTATTTCAAAGGAGACTGATTTATGATACAATCTTATCAATGAGGACATTATACTGCACTCCACCCATTTTTGTGAGCACTATGTCAAGGATATATGAGTTTCTAATTGGAGTGCAGGCCAGCTATTCCAGAGCATTTGCAGTGAAAAAGTGGGTGATTTTGCGTATGATCAGCTGGACATAGAGTAGCTCAAGCGAGTCACCCTGCTTGACCATTCTAGAGGTGTGCTTGCTTTTTATGTAAATGGCGACACTTTTTCCTTTCATTTTTTCAGAGAGTGGTCTGAATGTGTGTTAGGCATTGTAACCTTGCAATGCGTGGGTGCTTTCTGCAAATTTGAATCATGTCTCTGCAACTGCACAGGTGTCAGCATTCTCCAGGGCAAAGAGAGCTTCCAGGAGGTCCAGTTTCTTGTTAAGGCTCCTAGCATTGAGTAGTAGTAGCTTCAGCTTGGTGTAGTATCTTCAGAACCTCCAGCTACCTGCTGTGGAAATAGAATCAATACCCTTCTGTACCTAACACAAGTGTGCTACGTGTTGAGCTACTGAAAATGCAGTTGATGGGTGGCAGGCTTAGAGGGAAAAAGCATGTAGAAAAACAAGCTTGTTTCTAATCAAAAACTGAAAAGAAACAAACTGTCGTTCCACCACTGAAAATGCATACATTACTGTGAATAGTCTAGAGACATGTAGGAATGTATGATACAAAATGGAGACAATGATTTCTAGCCATCTAAACACTGTATTCATTGTGAACATTTCAATGTCTGCTATCAAATAAATAACTAGTCACAAATCCACAAATATGTACCCAGCAGTTCACAGACCTCTTTTTCAGGAACCATCTAACATTACTTTATGTGACATAATTTTGACCTACCCACCTTCACCTTCATCAAATTGACATCTGTCATGGGTCTCATGCAGATGTTAGTCCAACTATTATTCCCAAGGTTCACGTATCAAAAGTCTTTTATTTGTTTTATGTCGGTAGATGAAATAATTTGGTCTCCATACCATTAACTAAGTCTAGAGATTCACTTGAAAGACAGCCTCCAATCTCTTTGCTTCTGTTTATTTATTTTTCCTTGAATGGGGGGAGGGGGTTGCTAAGCATGGCATTGTGTTTTCCAAATCCAGTTCCCCAGGAGGTGTCACAGGTGTGAGGGCTTACGTGTATGTGTCAATTTGTCTGTCTTTCTGTTTTTCACTCTGATGGGTACATTTATGAGTCTTTCCAAATGATTCCTGATTTAATGCTCATTAGTCTATGCTAAAACAAAATAAACATATACTGTGACACTGCTCTGAATTGGACTGCCTTATGTTAAGCATACAGTTAAAGTTATTTAAGGGTAATATTACCAGGATCTTTGTTTTAAAGTTATTCTTTATGATATTGAGAGACTGATATATCTTTTGCTTTTAGAAAATATGCTACTGCTTATCAATTTACTTAAAAATGACACATTTGTTCAAATAACCATATTTTATGTCCTGTCTGTCACTGTGATCAATCATTTGTGATTACCTTCTGACGATGTTCATTCTAATGTTGAACAGTATTGGTATACTTTAATTTTCATAGCAAATGGCAATTTAGCATACTTCTCAACAGTCCAGATTTTTGTAGACATTTTGTAGAATGTCCAGATGTTTGCCTCATATTGTTGCTCTGTTTCTCATAAAAATTTTCAGGAAAATCAATGACAGACCATTGAGGACTTGAAGACAGTTTTCAGACTGCATACTTTTCAGAAAATACATGCTGATGCAAAACCTGTTATTGTATCAACTTCCTAAGTTTGTAAGAGAAAATGTTTAAAAATGTCCTTATTTTTTGGGACTTTGTTCTCCCATAATTTATGCCTTTGTCCAGATTTCTTGCTCTAAGAGGTTGAGAGGTATGCAGTTCAATAAACTCAGCAGCATTTACTATAAAAATCCATGAAAAATGAATGCACTGAGTTAAAGAAATATTTTCTTTAAATTTTATGTCTGAATGATAACATATACCCCAGGATTCACTAATCTTCCGTGTAAGACTAAATTAGTCTTACACGGAAGAGTCAGTCTAAGAGTAAGACGGCAGCGCACCATGCATATTAATGAGGGCACGTTGCCTCAACTCTAAAAGTAACACTGAGCATGGACGAGTGTAGGGGGCGTGTCGGACTGCCGATCAGTCCAAAAATCCATAACCCTGCAAGTATGAAGCACGGGAAATGTCTAGTTACATGAGCGAGTCCGCTCACATGTGTACATTCTAACACTAAACTCCCCCATATTGTAATCCCCATACAAATACAAAAAGTAAAACAAATATTTAATTTTTTCATTTCAGATATAGCTGCCCGTATTTGCACGTGTCTGCGCGGGTTTGCCCATTGCTTAGCTACAGTTAGCAGTTTAGACACCGAAGAGGATAATAAGAAAAATATATGAAAATTAAGCAAAATAGCAATAGCATATGGGTTAGAGCCTTCACACAAAGTGAAGGAATTCCCGGTTCGAGTCCCACCACTACACTTTTCATTTTCTGTTGGAAATCTGTATACAAAAATATTTCCTGACATGTATTATTTAAAGTTTTGTAAAAAGCATTGAAATGTTATATGTAGTAGTGAACGAATTTTATAAATATATAAATATATATATATATATATATATATATATATATATATATATATATATATATAGGAAGGTGAAATAGTTATGCATACGGATGCATGAGTAAATTATTTTAAGCAATGTAAAGCACTGCTAAGCACATTGTACCAGTATTGAGCATATTTATATTTAATTGCTCGTAGCTGAGCACTATGTTAACTAGCGCAATGTCTTTGCCCGGAGCTGCGCATCGCACAAACTAGCGCAAACAGAACATGTTTGTGCGTAGCTATGCACCGCGCTAACCAGCACAACATCAGGCAATGTCGAGCAACATCGGGTAACATCAGGCAACGTCGAGCAATGCTGAGCAACGTCGGGCAAAGTTGAGCAAAGTCAGCTAAACATGGCCACACCTCCTTCACTGTACCTTAACCATTGAGGTCTGGCCAATAGGAAAATAGAAAACAGTGACAGGGCTCAAACTCGGGATACTGTGCACTATAGTCACAGTACATAACCACTAAGCCATGACAGCATTTCATAACCATGCACTTTCAACAGACACATATCTATCAAAGGAATATCAAACATTGCTGACATCAGCTAAGCAGGTGTGCCTACAGCTGAGTTTTTTCCAAACTGGCCAATCACAAATAAGTGTGGGAAATGAGGCATATTTAAGCTCCACAGGTGGGAATACTTGCCATAACTGGTTGTAGCTCCCTGAAGCAGTCAGCATGGCCATCGTTGGAGAAGGCACTCGATTTTGAGCGCAACGTTGGGGCATTGAGGAGACCAAAGTAATAGTTTGGCTCCTTGTCCACAATCACGAGGAAAGACTCCTGCGGGGCCAGTACCAGGGCACCCAATACAAAACAGAGGCCTGGAACTTTCTAGCTCGTGATCTCACCAGTGCCACTGGCGTTCTTCGGACTGGTGAGCAGGTCAGGCACCATTACTCTGACCTGAAGCGATGCAAGGAGGATCAACTGGACCAGTGGATCCAGGAGACCCGTGGGATGGCAAATGCCCCAGTACTGAGTAAGTAGCCATTGTATTAGGTATTTAAGAATTGCTATTCTTGTCTATACTATGGATAGGTATGTCTCATTAGCACTCCATTTACTTCACAGCTGCAGGTGTCCGGGCTATGAATCAGCAAGCCCATGAAGATAGGCTGCAAAGGCTGCGTCACCAGGCAGGTTAGTAATTATTCTGCATGTACTGTTATATAAAATAAATGAGAGAGCCTTCAAAAAAGTGTTTGAACCCAATAAATAAAGGTGTAATAATTCTTTAATAAAGGTATAATTCCTGGAGTGCGTCTGTGTGATTTTCTTTGATATGTTGTTGTACTGTTGCATTTTAGAAATAGTACTGTTGTATTAAGCAGTGTTAGTTAACCCACACTTGGGTAGGCCCATATAAAGTGGATGAAGGGAGTGCAAGTAGCTTTTATGCATATTTACAGCCCTTAACTGTTGGTTCATGCCCAGCATGTACAGGTTAATCTGGCACATGAGTAGCTTGGTATTGTGTGCCCCAGAAATGTCAGTGTGCTGCCAGAAATCTAGGGAGCTGTTAACATATAACTGATAATTTCACCTGAACATATCTAGATAATTATATGAAAGTAGAGCTGTCAGTGTACCATCACAACAGTAGTGTGTGTGAGCAACTCTCAAAATATGTAGCAGTAACATCTGCATCCTGGACAGTTTGTATGTCAGATACAACTCATGTATATAATGATCTAGCAAAATTCAATTGCACAATAGAAGGATATTTGGTAGTGTAATAATACATGTAAGGGACATATAACTGCAGTTAATAGGAATGTAGTGTAAACTAGAAGGATATATAAGTTGTTCATTGAGCTATCTTTTCCACCCTACTGTATGTGCATAAAAAATGCAATTCCACACCTCAATGGGTATGTCTAATCTCAAAACATTTGTTGGGACATATGTCCTACTGGTTTATAAATATTTGCATTAATTTCTATGCATGTGCCCTGTTCAAATACAACAATATTGGTGGCCTGTTGACATCAATTACACCTGCATGCTGTTGTAATGTCCACTATTGTTTTATATTATGCATGTGTTATGCTTGCTTTTCAACTGTTGAAACTCTGGTGTGTTGGGTTAATGGGAATACTTCTGCATGATGTTATAACTAACTGGGAATGCTGTTGACTGTTACTAACCCATATCTTTATTAAATTCTCCAAAACATAATTCATATGTGAAGGCCGGTCCCAGCGGACCCACCTGTCCCACCTCAGCTGACCATGGCACCTGGCACCAGCAGGTTCGGTGCCCAGCCTGGAACCTCCTTCTCCGTTGGCCTTGTGCCACCTTCAGGTGGAAGCACTGCAGGGGATAGGGCTTGGCTCCCCCATGCAAGCATGGGCAGAGGAGGGCCACCTATCACCCTTCGAACAGTCCGGGCTGTAATGCGTAGAGAGATTGAGCGTTCTGTTGCAGAACCTCTATGCCAGCTCGAGGCACAAGTGGCACAACTCCCAGGTCAGCCTGCCCCTCCTACACAGCCCCCATCACAGCCACCCTCTGGGCTGTGAAGGTGCAGTGGTGACTGCCCATGGGTGGGGATCTCAGTTCCACTGTTGCCATCTGTGGGCTCATGGGCTTGCGATTTCCAAACATCCCTCCCCGTTAATGCTGTTCACCCAGCACATGTGTCATATTCTGCCCCTGTATGCATCTTGTTTGTCTTGTCTGTTTACCTCCCCAACCTACCTCCCCAAATATATCTACTTCCCCTACCCCACATTCCACTCTCACCTGAAAAAAAAAGGGCAATCTGCTCCCAAAAAAAAAATTACGCCACATACATAGCTGCCCATTTTACACACATGTCCCCTGGACACATAAAATGTAATTTAACTGGCATTACAACATACTTTGTTGTCCTCACCCCTCTCTCAGGGGTTGAAGGTTTCATATTTACCTCCAAATGTATTCCATATTCACAGCTGTTGCTGTTAAAGAAATGGGAAGCTATGGACCTTCCCTGCACCTGTCGTCTTTCCCTCTTTGTGCCCCTTTTTCACCACTTTCCTATCTCCCCATTTTCTTTTCTTTCAAAGAAATGAGCGCGGGGGTTAGCGGGAGTAAGCACTATTAAGCAGTAGTTAGCGGGTTTGCGTGAGTGTGCCCATGTTTGCGCTTAGCTAAGCATTGCTAAGCATCGCACAAACCCGCGCAAACCCGCTTATAACTGCTTAAAAGTGCCTTAGTCACTCTGTATGTGAGGGCCCTTATTCTGCTCAGCAGCAAAATAAAACACCTCTGTTAGTCTCGAACCTGGGACCTTGTACACACTACACTACATGAAATACCACTAAGCCACAGGAGATGTGCAACAAGTTGGTGCTGAAATAAATATATCACGCATCAGAATGAGTGAATGTAAAGGAAAAATAGGAATGCCATACCACACAACTTGTTCTGTGGATCTTTACCAACAGTTGTTGTGGGATTACATTACATGACTGTGATAAGAGAAGCAGCCATTCTAGCAGGAAATAATGTTATACCATCACTTTACAAACCCCACACAGTATCACAGCAGGACAAACACTGGCATATCTGTTTAGAGCAGAGGTCATACCTCCCATCTCCCTAATTTTCAGGGATGTCCCTGATTTTGAAACAAATTTTAGCTCTGTCCCTCTGAATCCCTCCAAAAACTACTGACTTTAGCCAGAAAGGTGGTGAATTACACGTAATGAGTAATGACAATAATTAAGAGTTAGATACTTCATTTACTTCAGAAAAGATGTATTAATCCATATGCTCTGGTTTTCTCAAAGTCTCAACTTAATGGCACTAATATTTTTATAATAATACTAATAATAATACTTTTCCCTGAGTGTGCTCAAATATGTACCTGAGTGTTTGAGAGGTCTGGCAGAGGCAGAAACACAGAGGCATAGCAGCCTTTCTGCTGTTACACATTGTGCAAATAGCTTTGGAAGGCGTTCCTGAAGCATATCCTTATGTAGGAATACAACACTGAAATACAAAAGGATGTAGCCATGTACTGGTAGCAACCAACTGTAACAATGCCATTGTTCTATTGCTGAAAAGACCTGTGTGGTGCACAGACAAAGAATAACAGGCTAATTTCTGGCTATCATGTGGATAGGTCCACAGTTGGGAATTATGCAGACAGACTACTTGCCTTGATAAACTAACATGTACACAGCAACCTTGTAAGTCCAGCAAGATAAAATTCACACAATAATACGTTCACTCTCTGTACTTCTGCACCCCTACCCAAATGTAGAATATACCTGTGTGTGCAGGATCTACCATGGATGTAGGTAAGCATACTCACAGTACTGACACGTGTCCAGTTTTTCTGAGCAGCTTGTGCTAATGTCAACACTAAAAAAGCACAAACTGTTTAGAACTGAGTAAATGAATATTCACAGTATAACAGTTCACAAACAATTCTTGTGCCAAAGGAATACATCTCAATAACTAGTTTTGTATGGCAGTTAATTGTAAAATTTGAAAAGAAAGTACATCCTCCCATGTAGCTTGTGTTAGTAATTTTAGGGGTCAGTACATTTCTACACTGACAAGTGTGTACTGGAAGCAGCAACATTTAGGTCTGAGTACAAAATGTAAATCACTGGCAACACCCCTGGCTTCTGATATAAGAACTATACCAACCTTCTGTCTTAAACAATGATGTTCACAGCAAACAAGGATGATCTCCATCTTGGAAAGCTGAAAGGGCCATGCCTACCTGAGTTAGCAATTTATAGTACTGGGTTGCTATGACAGTGATTACTGCAATTACTACACAGCAGGCTGCATGCAATTAGCAAATGGTGTCCACTAATTGATGCAGAGGCCATCACATGCTCATGTACAAATACCTACAAAAGCAGGCTGCAATCGCTGCCAACAAATTCAATCACTCTATTGCAGAGACTGACAGAGAGAGAGAGAGAGAGAGAGACAGAGAAAAGGAAAAAGAAAAAGAAATAATACCATATCATACAAAGGAAAGGTATGTGACACATATGTATTTACTGGCATGTAGTAGATGTTTTGGAAGAGTAGTCTACATAATGTGAACCATTCATATGTGGCAGCAGTACTTATCTATGCACAGATGTCCTGTTTAACTACTGCTATGGACAATACAGTGTGTACCTGTGGGCAGTGGGACATACCTGTGAAATGTGTAGCTCAGCATTAAATGTCAAACATCTGATCCATGTTATCTGTGTTCTGTACAGTAGTGTGGCCAATGGCTGTTGGGGGGATTAGTGTTGCCATCATATAAACATGGGTGTGACAGAGCAACACAAGCATGATAGTCATATTAAAGTGTAGCTTAGCATTGGCAACTGCTGTAGCAGTCTAGTATGCTTATCTAGCATTTGTAGCTATATATACCCCCTCTAATGTTAGCGTGTGTTCACATGTGACACCTGTTGGTGTTGCAGCAAGACCCAACAGTTCAGCTGTGAGGTCCAGGGACTTACAACAGTGTGGACCTTGTGTGTGTATGCCTCACACATACGGAGAAATATATATGTGTCATATATATTCACATCTGTATATGTGCATAGAGCAGGGGACATATTGCAACTGTTTATGAAGGGTGGAAATATATATGTTGGTGAAGGTTAGTATGCGCATATTTGTATGTAGGTTTAAGTGTGTGACGAACAAGACAGCATACAGTGCTGGAGTATGACATGTGGTAGTTAAACAGTGTGGGTGGTTTGTTCAGTTTGCAATGTTGAAGCCAGTGAGGCCTGCTAAAGCTACCTGGGCTGTGAACACTTTCAATGCATTTATCACAAGACTGTGCAATATTATTACATTACTGTACACCTCACATCCTTTGTATAATTGATATTCCCACTATTAAAGGTGAAATGTATATCTGCCTACATATATATGTATATGTACACCAATGGATGTGTATATGTGTATATATATATATATATATATATATAGAGAGAGAGAGAGAGTCATATATACTCATACATGCCTACATCTACTTGTTGCAATAGATTCTCTGTACTGTTGACTGACTGTGATGGTCAATGTGTTTGTGAATGTGTCAATGATATGTATTTGTGGAATAGCTTAGTGGGAAACTGTTTATGTCATGGTATTATGGATCCTTGCTTTGATCCCAGCAAAAGCTGTGTATTCTGTTGCTAGGCAGAAAAAGTGCTAGGGCATACAGTGTGATTAAGTCCCTTGCTTTTAACTGGGGTGTGTCATTGGAGGCTAAAGCACTACATCTATGATTATTGATTGGTACTGATGTTGAATCCAAATCCTGTGTGTACTGTAGTACTACCTGAAGCTCTGGGCCTGTACAGCAAAGTATGGTGTATGTCCACATTGCTTGCATCTACTGTTTTGTGTGGTCCCTGTATTCATCATAGATTACATTCCCCAAGATTAATGTTTTGTAGGCACTGACATACAGTACTGTATAGTATACACGTAAAGCTTCTCTGGGTTGCCATACCTTTGTGTCCTGTAATTATGTCTGATGTGCGTGTGGGTATGTCTGTAACATGTCCTCTCTCATATGTGTGGCAAAACATATAACTGCATATCTAGCAACATTTATAGTGGACTACAGCAGTATGCAACCTATATTCCCAATTGTGCACATATTTTGGCCACAGGTTTGCCATTAACAAGTTGTGTGGTATAATAGTAATATTTATTGGTCCTTACACTCATTGTGATGGATGACATATTTCTTTACACATCAGCTTGATGTATATCTGTTGTGGGTAGGTGGTGCATTGTGTTGCATACAGTGTGCCAGGTACTCTTGCATAGTCTTATATAGTGATTTTATTTTGTTGCTGTGCGGAACATGGTTCATTAGATAGAGTGAGCCAGGCACTTTCAAGCAGTTGTGGGGTGAGCAGTGATAAGTGGTAGTTAAAGTGTTTCACTCCCAGTTAGCTAATAGGTTGCTATATATGGCAATTCAGTGATATCTGTACTGTATAATGTTAAATGTGCCATATGACTTGCTCAGACATATTTTTTCTTTATGTCTTCCAGGGATCATGGCACATCACATTAATCCCAACTATAGTAATGCTGAAGATGAGATCATTACTAGCTGTATGATTCAGCACTACAGTCTAATGTTCTCACGAACCAGCCAGAATCATCAGGAGCACACTGCAATGTGGCAAGATGTTGTCCAGAGGGTCAATGAAGTAGGCCTGCATAACCGGACATATGAGCAGGTATGCCACCACTGCAGTGATCTACTCAGACATGTCCATCAGCATGCTTCGGAGACAATAGCTTGCAACAGGAGGTGGTGTTAATATCCATCCCCCCTCACCAGAGTGGAGGAGCTGCTCCTGAGCCTCATGGCACCTGCCCAACAACAACAGCAGCAGACATACACCATGATGGAGGTTGGAGCCACCCAGCAACCACACATGGAGCATGCAGGTAACATGGCATATCTGTAGACTACTGTTATCTGTATTGGTAGATCATGCATATGTGAGATGTGGAGTGTGAAGTAAGAAGATGTGGAGCCTGTTGTTGTGCAATACTGATCATTTGGAACATAATCTGTAGGCCTGTGAATGTAAACTGTTGTTCTACTGTAAGATTGCAAACACACAGTAGCAATGCCACAGTTGTGGCCACTGACAAACTGTCTCATCTCTATGTATGTCCTTCTGGGGTGATATCAAGGCAGCGGACAGATGCTGGTGAGTGTGTTCTACATTTATTACTGTAAATAAAAAGTGCATGTCATAGTTAAGGTGTAGGCCATGTACACATGTAACACACCTACCCATAATGCATGCTGTGCATGTTTGGTGTAAGACCACGCACATCCCACTAATGTGATTACCTGCCTCAAACACATGCAATACCCAGATCATTTCAAACAAATGTGGCTACACTGTAGTGACCATTGGATAGGCAAAGCTGATACTCAACATGCACACAACATACACAACTATGTCATACACAGAGCATTTTAACATGCTACACATAAAGGATTCACAAACCCTCTGTAAAGACACACTCCAGTATGCAAAATTTCATCCACACATTACACATGATATACCTGAGGGATAGAGGCCTATCATGGGGCATTTAAACACTCTGCAACACACTACACATTCATGTCAGGGAATGCTCCTTATTTGGCCTCCTTACAAACCCATGTAACAACTGGTTGTAAAATGGTGAATGTAGCCAAGGTAGTACATTTCCAGTACAGCATGATTAGTGCTGGTTTGGGAAATATTTGTAGCCTTGAGTGACCACATGATGCTTCATAATGACAGCCTATGGTACTATACCCCATCCAGTTATTGTAACCACAGTACTACACATAGCTTTCATTGCTATACACCTCAATGTTGCATGTGTGCAAACATATGCACCTCTAAACAATATGCATACCAATCACCATTTGCACAACTGACACATATATGTTTTGTGAGGCTATTGGGTGGCTAGGTCATATGACACACATTGGGTATGTGTAATGCTTAAATATGCAGTTGTGTTTTAGCATGCCATGTCATGGATGATACTGGCATGTCCACGATATGATCTACACTCACCATAACTACTGTACATTGGGTATGTGGACGAATGGTATTCCATCAATTATACATGCACCACTGATGATGTTGTGTGAATACACATCGTGCATGCGCTAAAACTGTGTCCACAATTATTTGCTAAAGACACAGAGGCTGTAATCAGCATTGGATACCTATCTGACACACAGATGCACATCCAGCCATGGTATGTAGACCTGTGAGTTATGGTGCACAGTACATTACAGAGTTTTGAATACTTGCACAGCAATGTTGTGTCCATGGATGCATTGCATTCCAGGGGGAGGCCAGTCACCTAATAATAAAACACATGCATCAAAGCCATGTATAGTGTTAGTAACAAGGACTGTCTACACTTGCATTGCATGCTGTTGTGCAACACATGTCCTGCATGCTGACATGTGTGATATGACTGTTTTGCTTATGATACTGTACCCGACCATCACCTGCTATTGTGTATGTTCTGAGATTGCTGGTGTTGTGTGTGTGTGTGTGTGTGTGTGTGTGTGTGTGTGTGTGTGTGTGTGTGTGTGTGTGTGTGTCTCTCTGCTTTAGGGAGGAGTGTATTTGTGTGTGTGCATGTGTGCATGTGTGCACGTGTGCAGGTATACATGTCTGCACTTGTGCAAGTGTGCATGTGTGCACGTGTGCATGTGTGCATGTGCTCATGTGTGCATGTGCATGTGTGCATGTGTGCATGTGCATGTGTGCATGTGTGCATGTGGTCTGACATCATGTTCAGGTCTTAAAGTATGTTTCCTGTTTTCCTCGCACAGGTGCTGAGGTGGGACTGGTTCAGTACAGCAGGGAACCTGATGTCACTAAGACAGACAGTGATCATGAAGCTAGGTGTGTTGAGGCACAGGCAGGTTTGTCAGGGTCTGTTGTTGGGCCACCAATTGGCAGTACACAAGTCTCCACCCCATCCATGCACACAGTCATACTGCCTGTACATCCATCATCACCATTGCCCTTAGCTGAGGGACAGTGTACGGTTGGCACTGGCCAGGACAGTGTGGTATCTATGGCACATGTATCAGGACACAGCAGCCATAGCCAGATGTCTGGAATGGTACCACATAGGCAGATGCCCAGGGGTTCTCGTCAGAGCACTGCTGGTCATCATGCTCCTGGCAGACATGCCACAACTCTTTCAACAATACGCATGTTCCAGGCTGTCATGGAGGCACAGGCATGAATGGAGCGGTACACCAGACAGGGACTAAGTGCACAGAGGGCTCATAACACCTCTGTAAATGACAGTATCCATGACCTAGCAGGTACCATACGTAATTACACTGGGGTCATTGATAGACATTGGGGTGAGACATTGGATGTCCTACACAATGTCATGGCCATGTGTCAGGACAGTGCTGGACAGTTGAGACATCGACGTGGATGTATGCCAGCAACATCAGTAGCTGGAGGTCGCCGTGGACGTCCAGCAAGTCACAGCCATTCCCGTAGTACCAGTACCAGACCCAGCAATGTTGGGGGGGGCTGTCCATAGACCGTCCTAGAAGACCACATGCACGTGGCTCTGGCCAGTCCCAGCAGGGACCTGGATCCAGTAGACATATGTCAACCTCTGAGGATAGTACCCAGTCTGGATTAGTACCCGATACTGTCTGTAGCACCCCTGCCAGGCACAGGTCCCATATCCATGGCTAGAGACGGTGATCTGTAAAGCCTGCTAGGTAAAGCCTGTAGCTGTCCCACAAATCCCCGTATATGGCAGCCACATGGTGGAACTGTGTGCATGCAGACACACACACATAAACCAGAAACCTAGGCAAACACATACCTGCACACATTACATCAACATTGGCCCATAACAGTACTCATAGCCCTCACACACACACTCACACACACATGTCAATTGTATGGCTCAGTGTAGGCCTTTGGCAAACCAGCAACACACCGTGTGCATATGATGAAACCTGTGCCACCTCCTGTCATCTGTAACATTGATGCAGGAACAGGCTAACATGGTGCTGATGCACAGGGTGACTTTGATAAAGTATAGCAATGGTTGAATGTGTAGCATGTTGTCAGCAGTAAAGTGTAATGATATCCCTGAAGGTGAAGCTGAGCAGGCATGATGCATTAAAGCTGTAATTAGCAATGTTGTATTGTTTCCACCAGTGTTTATTCCAACTGTGTTTTGTTTGCTCATGTGCCACTTGGCTGATGTGTGTAGTTGTGTCAGCATGTGTTATACAGTGGACAGTAAGTGTGGGGTGTGTGCAGCACAGGTTTGCAGGTGTACATTTGTGAACATGGTGAAGGTGCACTGTCTGCATGTACATGCATATTGGACACATGGGCAGGGTGACATGCCCTATATTGGCCAGTGTTAACACTTCATAGTTTCTGTTGGTGGCCAGTATGCATTGTACTACACATGTTTTGGAACTTGAGTACGCATGTGTGTGTATGACATGGGTTGACACTGTGCTGTGGGTGATGCTGTTGTTCCTATCTGTCATTGGTTTGCATTACTAAGGTTAACAGTGTCCCAGCTGCATAATCCTGTATTAATGCACACTGTTCACCTACAGGGTTGCATGGACTGTGCTATCACAAACACAAGAAATTCTCACTTATACAGTAAACGTGCATTAGTCTCATGGACCTCTGCCAGAAACTAAATATATAATAGAAGGTGTGATGTTATACCAAAAAAGATTTACATACCAACAAGGGATAACCTCTCTGGTCAGTATCATTTGGAAAATTCAATCCTTCAATAAACATACAAGGTAAGCTTCAAAATACAAAATGGCAATGATTCCAAATACAACACTAAAGCTGCCTTTACTGTTGTTCATAATCTACAGGGGAAATCTCAGATTGGGTCACAGTTAATGTAAATGGTCACAAAGTACACTTATCTGACTGATATTACCAATTCCTTGTCAGACAGTTTGAATGCAGATTTCACCACCCTGTCGCTATACAAGAGCCACATTTCCAGACCTGCAGAACGTAATATATGATGATTCACAGACACTCTAGTTAAAACATCTCTTTAACAAGGTCCACACCACAGTGGCAATGGTAGTGGACAGTGTCCCTGGCTGTGTCATACACAAACTAACATATGAAGTCACCACTCACCTAAACGCTCTGTCCAGATGGAGCCTCTATACAGGTTACATACATGTGGAATGACATACGGTAATGGTGTTCACAGTCCACATGCGTTGAGCTACAATGTCTTCTTCTACTTTCAGATGCTCCCATTAGGGGTCACCACAGTACATCATCTGTTTCCATGTCTTCCTGCCCTCTGCATCTTGCACTGTCACACCATCCACCTGCATGTCCTCTCTCACCACAGCCATAAACCTCATCTTAGGCATTCCTCTTTTCCTGTTACCTGGCGGCTTCATCCTTAGCATCTATTTCACAATATACTCTGCATCCCTCCTCAGCACATCTACAAACCAACTTAATCCTGCCTATCTGGCATGGACTACTAACCTTCAAACCTGGCTGGACCCTCTAATATACTTATTCTTAAACCTGTCCACCATCGTCACACCCAGTGCAAATGTTAACATAAATTGATTAAGGGTAGAACTACAACAGGTCCTGGAAACTCTCACCCTATAAGCCAGACCAATGTTATCTGGAAGGCTATGGAGCACAACATTATGGAACTCATTAACAGAGACATTATGAACCTGAAAACACTGCACCATACCCACTTAGGTTCTCTAAAGTCCAGATCATGGCTCCTACACCTAGTTGACTTCAAGCCAGTCAACAAGGCTATAGGTGAGGGAGGGGAGGTCAACACAGCCAATCTATAGCTCACCAGCAAATCATACCCACCCCACATACTGGTATTACACATAACCTCAACAGACTGACCATAAACGATTGTTAGATGATGGCTTGACAACTGACACACAGATGTAGGACACACAGTAACATTTGCAGCCTCCATGTATTATTCTATGCCAGTATCAAGTGGTATTCACCTGCACTCAGTCCTGGGACCACTCCTGTTTGGCATATAGCTTTCTTAGGTACAAGCAAACACAGTAGGGATATGTCTGCCCACATTTGATGAAAATGCATACTGTGGGCTATACTTTATTCTCCAGATGACACACACATCCTCCAAAAGGGTATCATACAGATGGATACCTGATGTCAAACTCATGCTGTAATGCTATAAGCCTAAGAAAGTATAGTTATCCACTTTCAGAAAACAAAGTATCCCCAGAGTACCACATAGGTAGTATCCCCCAAAATGTGGAACAGGTACTAATGTATACATAGAGCCATGTGCTAAGTCATCTCTCCTTTGATAATCACATTACCAAAGGGTTTTGGAAATCCCTCTGTGGAGCACATAAGCAATAAAGGGTTTGCATGCAGATCCACAGAGGTTGTTGCACAGCTATAATGATTAGTCATCTTTGCCAGACTTTGCTTGCTTTGCAACAGGTTTCAAATATACCTCAAGCATAAAGCCTCACTCACACTCTTCAATAGAAACCGTGATGAGTGGATGTGAAACGGAAGCCATAGCCCAGGGATCACTGCAGTGGCTAAGCTTGTCACAAGCATACAGAAGTGACCTAAGGTCTGGAAAGTGCCAGCATGCTCTGGCAAAGATAACACATGTGTTCATGGAGAAAGCAGAGTACCCACCTATGAAATACTTGAGGTCACATGTATGTATATGGATTTGCCCCACAGCTACCTTACATGTGTAATGCACATACAGTTGTCATTGTGAGATGTCATACACTATAAAAATCAAAACCCAATCCATATTGGCCAACAGTGTCACACACCTGGAGCACAAATACACATTCAGCAAGTGCGAGATTCAAACTCTTTTTTATCTACATTATGATACCACCGCAATACACATTTACACAACATGCTATACACATTACTGGGATTTCACCTTTCCACAGGTATATTTGTAGGATGGTGACATCATTGGACTTGATAAAGATGAGTATACCACTTTTAAGATGTTTGAGTAGTCTCCAAAAAGGTTGCTCTTCCGCAGGGAGACACACATACACACAGTTGGCAAGTGCAGGATTCAAACCCCTATCAAAGCATATTATGATACTACAGCAATATACGTTTACACACATTACTGTAATGTCACCTTTCCACAGGTCTATTTGTAGGATGGTGACATCATCTGACTTGACAAAGATGAGTATACCACTTTGAAGGTGTTTGAATAGTCTCCAAAAAGGTTGCTCTTCGCCAGGAAGACACACATACACAGTTGTCAAGTGCAGGATTCAAACCCCTAACTAACTGCATTATGATACTACAGCAGTATACATTTTCACAACATGCTGTACATACTACTGGGATTTCATCTTTCCACAGATCTATTTGTAGGATGGTGACATCATCGGACTTGACAACATTATGATACTACGGCAGTATGCCACTTTTAAGGTGTTTGAGTAGTCTCCAAAACGGTAGTTCTTCCCCAGGGAGACGCACACCGTTGGCAAGTGCAGGATTCAAACCCCTACCAAATTACATTATGATAATACAGTAGTATGCATTTACACAACACGCTCTACACATTATTGGGATTTCATCTTTCCACAGGTCTACTTGTAGGATGGTGACATCATCGGACTTGACAAAGATGAGTATACCACTTTTAAGGTGCTTGAGTAGTCTCCAAAAAGGTTGCACCTGCCCAGGGAGACACACATATACACACACACACACAGTTGGCAAATGTAGGATTCAAACCCCTACCTAACTGCATTGACACTGTAGCAGTATGTATGCACATGACACACTATACACATTACAGAGCTTTCATCTTTCCACAGGTCTACTTGTAGGATGGTGACATCATCAGACTTGACAAAGATGAGTATACCCCTTTTAAGGTGCTTGAGTAGTCTCCAAAAAGGCTACATTGCCCCAGGGAGACACACATACACAGCTGGCAAGTACATGATTCAAACCCCTAACTAACAATATTAGGATACTATAGCAACACACATTTACACAATGTACTATACACATTATTGGGATTGTATTTTTCCACAGGTCTACTTGTAGGATAGTGACATCATCAGATTTGACAAAGATGAATATACTACTTTTAAGGTGTTTGAGTAGTCTCCAAATCAGTTGTTTCCCTGCAGGGAGACACACATACCACACACAGACGACAAGTGCAGGAATCAAACCCCTACCTAACTACGGCACTATGCATTGACATGACACGCTATACACATTACTAGAATTTTACCATTCCACAGGTCTACTTGTAGGATGGTGACATCATCAGACTTGACAAAGGTGAGTGTACCACTTTTAAGGTGTTTGAGTAGTCTCCAAAAAGGTTGCTCTCCCCTAGGGAGACACACATAGATGGCAAATGCAGGAATCTAACCCCTATCTAGCTACATTATAACACTATAGCGCTAGACATTTATACAACGCGCTATACACATGACTGGGATTTCATTTTTCCACAGGTCTACTTGTAGGATGGTGACATCATCGGATTTGACAAAGATGAGTATACCACTTTTAAGGTGTTTGAGTAGTCTCCGAAAAGGTTGTTCTTCCCCAGGGAGACACACATACACAGTTGGCAAGTATATAGTATATATATATATATATATATATATATATATATATATATATATATATATATATATATAAAGATTAGATATAGATATATAGATAGATATATATGTATATATAGGGTCTATATTATTAATTCGAACCCAGAATTGTCCGAATGATGAAACTTCGAACTGGGAAGTTCGAAGTTTCAAAATAGCGAAGCCATGGAACACCAAATTTTTTCCCAGGGAAAATATTTGGTCGGCTGCTTTCATGGCTTTGCTATTTCCTCCACTGTGGTGCGATCTCGGAGTTGGTATATTTAAGTAGGGGGTGTTGGGGGGTGAAGCCCCCCACATTAGGAAGAGTTTGAAGTGTTTGTTTTTTTTTTTCCATTTTGTATCTGAACAGCATTTGTTTTCCCTGGGAGAAAAATCGCTGTTCTGAGACTTCGAAGTTCTTGTATTTTGAACTTCCGGTTTCGATATTTACATAGTCGAACTTATGACAGTTCAACTATGTGATATAGACCTTCTATATAGATATAGATATATACATATAGTGGATATAAAAACTGTACACCCCCCTGCTAAAATGCCAGGTTTTGGTGATTTGAAAAATGAGACCACAATAAATCATTTTAAAACTTTTCCTACCTTTAATGTAACCTATAACCTGCACAATTCAATTGAAAAACAAATCTGTTAGGGGAAAAATATAAAAAATAAAAAAAACATACAATAAGCTGGTTGCATAAGTGTGCACACCCTTAAACTAATACTTTGTTGAAGCACCTTTTGATTTAATTACAACATTCAGTCTTCTTGGGTAGGAGTCTATTAGCATGGCACATCTTAACTTGACAATATTTGCCCACTCTTCCTTACAAAAGTGCTCTAAATCTGTTAGATTGAGAGGACATCTCTTGTACACAGCCCTCTTCAGGTCACCCCACAGATTTTCTATTGGATTTAGGTCTGGGCTCTGACTGGGCCATTCCAAAACTTTAATTTTCTTCTGGTGAAGCCTTTCTTTTGTTGATTTGGATGTATACTTGGGGTCATTGTCATGTTGAAAGGTGAAATTCTTCTTCATCTTCAGCTTTCTAGCAGATGCTTGAAGGTTTTGTGCCAAAAGTGACTGGTATTTGGAACTGTTCATAATTCCCTCCACCTTGACTAGAAGCCCCAGTTTCAGTTGAAGAAAAGTAACCCCAAAGCATGATACTGCCACCAACATGCTTCACTGTGGGGGTCGTGTTCTTTTGGTGATGCAAAGTGTTGATTTTGCGCCAAACGTACCTTTTGGAATTGTGGCCAAAAAGGTCAACCTCAGTCTCATCAGACCATAACACATTTTCCCACATGCTTTTGGGGAGACTTGATGTATTGTTTTGTAAATTTTAGCTGGGTCTGGATGTTTTTTCTGAAAAGGATTCCATCTTGCAATCCTACCCCATAGTCCAGACATATGCAGAATATGGGAGAGTGTTGATACATGTAGTACACAACCAGTACTTGCCAGAAATTCATGTAGCTCCTTCAGTGTTGCTGTAGGTCTCTTGGCAGCCTCCCTGACCAGTTTTCATCTTGTCTTTTCATCAATTTTGGAGGGACATCCAGTTCTTTGCAACGTCATTGTTGTCCCATATTTTCTCCACTTTTTGATGTTGCATGGTATATCCAATGCTGTGGAAATTTTTTGTACCCTTCTCCTGACTGATACCTTTTAACAATGAGATCCCTTTGATGCTTTGTAAGCTGTCTGCGAACCATGGCTTTTGCTGCAGCAGGCAACTGAGTAAATGTCAGGAAAATCCTACTAGGATAGCTAAATTTTATTTGGGGTTAATCAGAGTCTCTTTAATTGATGGCAGGTGTGTACACAAGAAGAATGAATGCTGTAATTAAATCAAAAGGTGCTTCAACAAAGTATTAGATTAAGGGTGTGCACACTTATGCAACCAGCTTATTGTATGTTTTTTATTTTTTATATTTTTCCTCTAACAGATTTGTTTGTTTTTCAGTAGAATTGTACAGGTTATAGGTCACATTAAAGATGGGAAAAGTTGTGAAATTATTTATTGTGGTCTTATTTTTTTATATCACAAAAACCTGGCATTTTAACAGAGGTGTGTACACTTTTTATATCCACTCTATGTATATGTACATATAGGTGTACTAGAAATGATGAAGGATAAGATCAACAGCAAAATATCTAAATTTATAAACATCTAAATATAAAATAATGACAATATTTAACCACAAATAACATGCCTACTAATTACATATACCAACTCTGAGGTCACACAACAATGAGGAAAGGACATAAACCCTTTGATTTTGTTAATATTTTGTGTTTAGATGTTTTTGAGTTTACTTCTGAGTTGTGTAAACACAAAATATCTAAAAATGTCATTTGAAACTCATTTAATCCAATCACAATTGATGGAAAACTGTAGTAGAATTAATGTCGGTGTGGTTTACAGTGTTAGAAGAGTGAAAATTAAAAGACGAATTAGTCTAGTGCACCATTTGTACCTTGCTAATGCCCACCCACATGTTGTACCACAGTTTGTACAAGTGTTTGTTTATGCATTCGCAGTGATTCACTCTGTATGGTGTTTTCTCTTTTCTCTGCAGTTGTATGACCATGGAGTTTGTATATTTAAGTAAGGGGAGTACTGGGAGGAATTAAATAAAAAACTTGTGGAAGAGTATTTGTTGTATAGGAAATTTTAGATGAAATATGATTTGATTAAATTTGTTTAGATATTTTGAGATAGATTTAAAGTTTCTTACAAGAAACATAATACTCCTGTGTATGTGTGTGTGTCTATATATATAAACACAGATAGATAGACAGATAGATAGATATGCATGTATATGATATATAGATAAATATGCATATATACTACATATGGGTTTGTGTAAATTGATCAAACATTGTTTGGATGACACTTCTCTCCACTCACTTTGGTTAACAGAAAGTTGGTTGAAATCGGTGGGGTTAGATTGCTATAATACTTTTATCCAGTATTGCGTGATCTCAGAACTGAAATATTTAAGTTGTATGAGGTGTAGGGGCAGTAACCTATACATAGTGTCTGTGTGGGAATGCATTTGTCTTAGTGTTTTGTGCTTTTTTGCTTCTTGTGTCATTAATTTCTGGATTTGGGGTTTGATTTCTCTAAAAAAAAGTGTCAACAAAGCAGCAGTTGACTATTTTATGTTAATATATATATTCAAGAAAAAGGGAAAACTAATTGTTCAGAACAATATATGGCATGCTAAAATAGACTGTTGTCATAAATACTAATGTAAAATTCATGTTAAAGATACCCTTGCAGTCTTATTTAAGACAAGAAAACAAGATTCAAGCTGGAATTACTTTGTTTAAATCACAGTTTATTAAGTACAAATAAAAGATGAACACTTTCACTCGTCAGAGCTTTGTCCATTCATACTGTTTAGTCTAAAGCTGAACATGTTGAATCACAGATCATCACACCTAAAATACTGAATCACAGAACACCAAACAATTAAAAAAAAAACTGAAAACTTTGTTTATTTATTTATTTTTGTAGAGGGCTCAATCTCCTCACTAACCCCGCTAAAGATATATACTAACTTCAAGACAACTACAATGGGGAAAGGGCAAATTCCATGATCCCTACCATTTTGTGATCTCACATAACATTTCCTGCTTTTTATCAATAGGTCGATGCTTAGTGCTTCAGCCTTTCCAGTGTCATCATTTCTGGTTAAGCATTTAAATATTTCAATGAAGTTATGGGCTCCTGTATATCTATATCTATATATCGATCTACTTCACATGGTCGACATTTCAGAATGTTGAAGACCATATGGCCAAGATCATATGATCAACATTCGAAATGTCAACCATGGAATTAAAAAAAAAAAAAAAAAAAAAAAAACACATCAACAACTTACCTTCACGCTGCAAGCACCCCCTACACCCCCCCACCGGAACTTAAATATACCAACTCTGAGATCGCACTACAGTGTGGAAAATGGAAATCTTTCCATTCCACACTGTACAGAGATGCCAGTTCCACATGGTCGACCTTTTGAATGTCGATCATTTAGTCTCGGCCATATGGTCTTCGACATTCTGAAATGCTGAGTATGTGAAGGGGTCCCCTATATCCATATCTATAGCTATATCTAAAGCTATAGCTATATATAAATATATACACATAGCTCTGATATAGATACAAATATAGATACAGATATAGATTAGATTAGATATAGATATAGAACTAGATATATATGTATATATATATATATATATATATATATATATATATATATATATATATGGGTCTACTTCTATTCGCTGACAGCCCATTTCACTGAAACCCATTTGGTTGACAGCTCATTTCATTGACAAACATTCTGAGGAGGGCTGCCCCCACCCCAATGTGGGGGCTGTGCCCCACCCCCCCAACTATATATAACAACTCCACAGTCGCACAACAGTGGGGAGGGGGGCAAAACCCAGGTTTTTGCCTTGAATCCTTTTGTCAATGAAATGAGCTGTCAACCAAATGGGTTTCAGTGAAATGGGCTGTCAGCGAATAGAAGTAGACCCATATATATATATATATATATATATATATATATATATATATATATATATATCAAACACCGGTAACCAGCACACAAAAGAAGAAACTATCCAAAAATATGTATTTAACTCATCAGTGATAAACCACAACAAATTTTTCCCCAGATTTAATAAACTCCATGTAGGAATAGTGCAAGCCCTACACAGAGTGCACCGTGGCCATGTCTGCAGCTCCCCCTTGTAGTGCCCCTTGCATATTAATGAAGGTGTGTTACTGAGGGGGAGCCGTGTACATATTTACTGAATCAGTGTAGGGGGTGTGTTAGATTGCTCGGGGATGTGCAACACACCCCCTGCACTGTCAAAGTGCTGGACGGCACTAAAATATTAATAAATGTATTTACTTGGCCAGTTCTGCAATGTATATGTAGGATGTGTGTTACATTGTCTGTAACACACCCCCTGTAGTGTCAGAGTGCTGGATGACACTGATGTTAAATATGAAAATGTAATTTTTCCTTTTTTTTCCCTTGTCTTTGTGCGGTGGAGCATTTAGCAATAAACACATGCCAGACATCTAAAAATACAAACCAGATGCTTTTAATTTTAATGGCAAAGGTCAAGTTTAAGCCTAGCTGAGCAGGTTTGTGCAGTACAGCGCTGCGTTCAGCTATGTGTAAATGTAACCGAAACTGTATAGAAATGTATAGCTGAAATCCTCACATCTATGTTAGCTGAATGGTTAAAGTTATGGCCTTGTGTGTAGTAGGTGCACAGTTCAAACACCCAGACAGGCCATTCAGCTTTTGCATCAGATAGCATTAATATATAAATATATATATATATATATAGATATATATATATATATTTTTTATTATTTTTTTTTTTATCGACATAGTTATTGATATGCATTAACTGGGTTAGTGCCAGCTGGTCCAGAATCCCATTTGCACTAGAGTTACGAGGAGAAAAGTTGCAATTAGACACAAGTGTCCACTACATTATAGTCACACCCCAAGATAACATAATTAAAATAATGTAGGGTTAGGTCATGTAAAGTAGAATACATACACATAATAATAAAGTATCAATAATGAACAATTAATTTCAATATATATTTTTTCTTTTTAAAAAAATCTTATTTTCCCATAGCTAAGCTCTGCTAAGCACTGCTAAGGAAAGCCAAGCAATGCTTAAGCAGGACCTGTTTTAGCAGTACTTAGCAGCATGCAGCTCTGCTTAGCTGGTTTGAGCACTGCTAAGCAATCCCAATTTAAGCAGTCCTTAGCTCAGCTAAGTGGGTTTGCGTGGTGATAAGTGGAGCTAAGCATTTTCAAAAACGGCCAATAGCAGCAAAGGATAGAAAAACAGCCTTATTTAAACTGAACAGATGGGAATACAGCCATAACCAGTTGGAGTTTGATCATTGCAAGAGCTATGGCTGGAGTAGAGAGGGTGCGTGCTTCTAGGTGCAGCACTGGAGCATTTTGGAATCCAGGGCCACGATTGGGCTCCTTCTTAAAGACCATGATGCCCAGCTGCTGCAGGGCAAGGTCCAGGGGACAAAATACAAATCAGAGGTCTGGGACTGGCTGCCACGCGACCTCACAACTGCAACTTCCATCCCCGCACTGGTGAGCAGGTGCGTCACCATTATGATGACCTGAAGCATAGGAAGGTGGACCTCTTGGCCCAGAGGAGCCAAGATGGTCAGGATGGCAATGACCCAGAAGTTTGTAAGTACAGCAATCATTGATTTACCATATTCTAGTATGAATATCTGATAGACAGGTATACATAATGGTGTGTTTCCCTCCCACAGCTGCAGAGGAGAGGGCTTGCAACTTGGAAGCCAATGCAGGGGACCTAGCGAAGATGTGCCGACAGTATGGTGAGTGCAGATATACAGTATCTTGCAATATATAGTAATATAAATAAGAAGGAGTACAGTAGTAACTGCCAGTAGGTATATTCTGTTCTGAGTGTAATGCAATGAATGTGTTCATAGACCTGGACTGATATAACTGAGTAATGCCAGGTACAGTTCAATATAGATGAAAGTATGAAATATGCTATTGTTAAGGAAAGAAAGCTAATTCTGCATCAATAATGTGTAGGAATGACATGTGTGCACTGTATTAATACAAAGGATCTGGTAAAAAAGTACACTGGTATTCAAATTGTGAAGGGAATACATGAAATTCAGTCATGATCTACAGGAAAAACAGTACAACTTCAGTCAGACTTGTGAAGGAAATAAAGTTAGTATTGAATATGCTGTGAAATAACAGCTGTCTTTCAATGCATGCATTATTTAAACTGTAAAACAATAAAGATTAACAGATGTATTTAATTCACTGTGTCATGTTACCCTCAAAGATTTCTTCTGCCGATTGTAGTGTGTATTCTGGGCTGTTGTTGAAGAAATGCAATATTACAGGTGATGCAAAGTGACCACGGGTATAACACCATAAGGTAACCGAAGGTTGGCTGATAAAGAACTGCTATACTAAAGTGTAGATGTGGAGCTATACTACAGGATATAATGCAATATGATATTTGTGCTGCACTAAGATCTGAACCTTGAATAGTAATGTCTAAGGTATTATAGTGTGTTTCCTTCAGGATTGTCTTGTGTTAGCCTTTTCATTTCAGCTATATGCATTCCTGAATGTAGTTATGCTGATGCAGGCAAGTATGAAACTGTAATAGCTGTAGGCTGCAAATATGCCATCTGCAACTGTATATGGATCTGGTAGGCAACCAACCACCCCAATATGGTCTGCACAAATCACACATATTCCCATCGACTAGGGGTTAAATGTATCTGCCTGCATTCCAAGTAGTAATACACAGTTCACCTACTATCTGTCATGCATGAATCTCATGCATGTGTGTTCCAAGTATCACTGCAGTCTTGTGTGACACTCTATCTACATTATGAGGTCAGAATGTGTTACCAGGTGAGCTCTAGGCACATATAAGTCAAGCAACACACAGTTGTGTTTCAGTAGCACACTCGACTGGGATTCAAATCCAGGGGCAAGTGCTATTATATATTTATAGAAACAGACATGTACTACTGAATATTTATAGAATCAGTTATGTATTCCTAACAGATGTTCTCCTCACAAGAATTACAGGTAAATAAATGTCTGTAGTAGCTGTATGAACTGTATACTAATTTCTGTGTCCAGATGTTCTAGTGTGTGAACAGCATTGCTCAACAAGGTGATAACACTCCATTAAATAAAACGTCAGAAGTACACTACTATTCCAACATAATAAGACAAATTAAATGTTCTACAGTTGGTACAGCTGTATGGCTGGGGCATCTGTGAAAGTCTGATGATAGTCTAACCCGATGACTACCAATGACAGCAGGAAAGGTATAAACTCCCTGTACTGTGCACGATACATGTCTCTCAAGTGTCACACTGTTATGGATAGTGATCACTGTTTCCAATAATCTTAGGCACAAATATAAGCCCAGCTGAAGTATGCCAGTTGCACACTCACACTACATCAGTGCAGGGAACACCTTGGTAGTCATATATGATGCCCTGACATGTCAGGGGACTATTACATGTCAGGAGACTATTACATGTCATATATGTTCCCCTGACATGTAATAGTCCCCTGTAGTTATGTACCTGTAGTTCTTACAGCTTGGCCCATAATATTCCAAGTGAACAGCTTCAGAGGTATGTGCATGCTACAGAAGCTAAAGGTTCATAGGTATTTACTAGGCTAATGACCACAAAGACCTTTTTAAGCCTAGTCATGCATCCCAAATCTCTGATAAGTGTAAGCATGGGCCTGGGAGATAAACCATTTACTGGTTATCTGTTTGCATCAGAGGCATAGGTGCAAAACCAGGGATGAATTCCTGGTTTTCCATCCAACTGTCTAAGCTGCACTTGAATTGGATTAGGGAGGACCTCTGCTTCACATGGATGGGGAGCCTGTTCCATAGACAGGGTAGTCTCTGGGATACATACCTATCTCTCCAGCAGGTCCTATTTATATCACAGGCAAGGTTTGCGTCTTTAGAATGGGTAATTCTGATGCTGTTTGTTTTGTGGATATGCAGGAGGTCCATCAGAGTGGGGTCTGACAATGCCTTATATGCCAGGCATAGGTCTTTCCTCAAAAGCCTTTAGGAGACAGAATACAGGGATAGGGCCTTGAGGAATTCTGCATAGGACATATTACTTATGCTCTGTATTCTTTTAGTGAGGAACCTCTGTATACGTTCCAGTTGTTGGATATGCTTGGTTGGGTACATACCAGAGGGGGCATTGTACTCAATGATAAGCCTGATGAATGCCGAATGCAGTGGAACAATGACTTCCTTGGACTTAGATGCCATGCCTTTGTTTCAAAGTTGCACAACATAGAATGATTTTCTCACCACTGTAGACACGTGATGATCAAAGCCTAGATTATTATCTATGTGTGTCCCTAAGTCCCTGACTACTGGGTCAACTCTAAGGGGTGTGTTGTCAATATGATAGTTACCAGGGATGGATGACTTCCTAAAGGATACTATTATGCATTTCTTGACATTTAGTTTTAGTCCATGGCTCTGACACCAGTTGTTTGTCTGTGTCAGTCCCTCCTGGAGAACATTTGTGTCAGTGTGAGATTCAATGACAGCTCCTAATTTGCAATTATCTGCAAATTTAGTCAGCCAGAGACCACTGGCATTGGCCTTGACTTCTGGGAAGTATATGCTAAAAAGGAGTGGTCCAAGGACTGATCCCTGAGGGACTCAATTGGCCTCTTTGTAGAGGTGGATTCCACAATTCTAACTTCCTGGGTCCTGTTGTGAGACAGCTGTCTATCCACTGGGTGACATATGGGCACTTCTACACATAAAGTAAGGGCAGAGCTGCAGAGTATTGAGCAGTACTGTTGTGAAAAATATAGCCTATAAAAGTTTGTAATGGATTGTCTTTCTCCCCCCCACCCCTTATCTGCATCACAAATTATTACTGTTATACTACAGTTATGGTACCATTTTACATATGTTGTTCTCAAAACCTAATGTCGGGCCTTGTGTTGTATTATTGGTAATATATTACAATGGTTGCATGCTAACATACCTTGTTGAAATTCAACTGTTGTTGGAGTTTTGCCATAACTGTTGCAGGCATGCTGTTACAATATTGACTGTTATTCCAATTATGCCTGTGTTCTGTATGCTATGCATTTCAATTGTTCTGGATTAATTGAAACACCTATTGGTGCTGTTACAACTAATGTTTAAATGTTCTGTTCATGACTAACCTATACACTTTGAAAAACTTCAACGCCATAGCACAAATGGGGTAGGCTGGTTCCTGGCACCTATCCTGCCTCATCTGGCTGTGGCACTTGGTCCCACCGCATCTGGGAACCGACCTGGAGCTTTCCTCTCTGCTGGCCTTGTACTATCCATGGGTGGAACCACCTCAGGGGATGGGGCCCATCCCCCCCAGGTGCAGGCTCGGAGAGGAGGTCATCACCCACCAATCAGTTCCCAGGTATGGCACTCACCAATCAGTTCCCAGGTATGGTGCACAGGGTCATCCAGCATGATTTGGATGACAGACTGTGCCAGATCAAGGGTAGACTGGCACACCTTGAGGAGCAGGCCAGCCCCGGTGCCCAGCCCCCAGGACAGCCACCTTTGGGGCCGTGAATGGGCAGTGGTGACTGCCCATAGGTGGGGAGCTCAGTCCCACTGTGGCCATCTGGGAGCACTTGGTCCTCCATTTCTCAAACACCCTCCCCCTCCAAGGTGTTTACCTGCTCATGAGTCAGACACCTACCCTGTCTGCTGTCTTGTCTGAATTGTTTGTCTGCAAATGCAACATTACCTATTCAACTTATCTCCCCAAATGTACCTACAACCCTTTCCCAACATCCCACTCTCACCTAAAAAAAATAAAATGGGCATCTGTCCCCAACAAAAAATATCACCCCATACATAGCTATCCCTTTTGCCCCCACATCCAGTGCCATCAATCAATCATCCCAGCAATTAATCAACAAAGTTGTATCGCCCACACTCCTCCCTGTGGGGTGTGAGGTTTCAAATTCCAAATTGTCAACAACATGCACAGCTGTTGCTGTCTAAACTATGGTCCTTTCCAACACCTGTCCTGCACATCCCTACATGCCTCTCATATTGTTTTTCTCCCTGCTTTCCCCCATTTCACCACTTTCCTTTTTTTTTTTTTTGGAAATAGCATGGGTTTAAGCAGGAGTACGCACTGATTAACATCACGGTGCGTTGTGCAAACCCGAGCAAATCAGCTTAATACTGCTCAAAGCTGCTTTAATTCCCTCATTTGTTTCTGACACTGTTATCCACATCAATAAAATAATCACCCATTCTAAGTCTCAATCCCAGGACCCTGTAAATCACAGCATAGTGTATTAGCTGTCGAGACCAACTCAGCTTTGGAAAATAACTCATGTTTTTAGAAATATATCATGCATTACAGTGATGTCACATCAGCAGCAAATTTACATCCTTCTCAGGTATTGAACCCAGGACCATGTCAGCTACAGCATATTGCACTAGGCCAACTCAGCTCTGGAGAATGACTTGTATTTTTACAAACATATCCTGATTGCCAGTGGCACACTACATAAAATGGAATAAATGGTAGCATATTTGGGCCTGTGATGCAGACACCGAACCAGTACACAGCCAAATAAATGTTGATAGATGTACGGGAGGCCTACGATACCAGTTTATTACTGACAACTGCACAAACTGTTGCATAATGTCCACAGCTGTGCCTCCTACTTATGGCATGGTTGTCATAAATCTATTCTGTGTGCTGAAGTACTGGCAAGTCAGTAAAGATTAAGGTTACAAAATCATGACAGATAGGTCAGTGACACACAACATACTCATCTAAATACATAAGTTCTTGCCAGTCCTTTGTAACACATTGTATGCATGCACTTAAGTCTTGCAACTACACCTGCCATAATAAGGACTCAGTAGCTCTATTACAGTCCTAGCATGTGTCACATCTGGACACCCACAGTCTTGGCCACCAGTCCAGTCTATTGGACAACAACTACATGCTTGTGAATACAACATTGGAATAATTCAGCCCTGCAATGTCCAGAACTGGTTGCTGCTAATGCAGTCACTGCCACCCACAGTAGGATGTCAAAGGCCTGGAGGGTGGGGCACATGTCACAAATATGAATGTGTGCCCAAAATCTCCCCTAATACTCTCTGGATGGCAATATTACTTACTATATTTGCCAGAGACACATGCCTCACCTGGACTGGTATGGCTACCCTCACCCTTGTCGTGCTGTGACACAAGAGCTGACTGCTCACTCACTGACATATACAGCTTGCTGCCCCAAATGTCTTCACAATCCCCAGTATGACTCCTGGCCAGAATGCAGCAGCTGCAGCCTGATACACATGCAGCAGTATGTTCAGCTACCTGCTACAGACCTAATATACCTCCCAAACACCTAGAACAGGGCATCCACACAACACCATCCATAAAGGGTTGGGGAGATGTTGAGGTGATAGGGACATGTGTCACAGTCTCCCCTAGAAACATACCCAGCTGATAGACCATTATAAACTGCAGCAGCATGTACATTCAGATAAAAATGATGTATGACACTCACATCTGCCTGTCTCCTTACTGAGCCCAACACACATTGTTAAACAGTAAATTGACACAGAATCAAAAGTCTGTTAACAATGACCAAACATAGCATGCAACACTGTGGACATACCACATCAATCCAAACAGTGAACAGTGTTTCTACCTAACCTCTGTGATGCTGTAGTTCCTGGCTAATGAAAACCCAGCTGTTCTGGATGCTGTTAGCAAGTGGGAGCCACACATTGATGCACTGGCCATCACCTGTTCATGAGCATTGCCTACAAAAGGCAAGCTGATGCCTATGGTCAACAAGTCTGTGACTTTCTTCATGAAGACAGGCTCTGATTTCCAAGGAAAACTATCACTGGATTTTTGCTCACAGAGGAGTACAGCACTATACCAGGTATGTCAATGAATGCATGAATGTAAATATTGTAAATAGTCTATTTTCCCTATACTCCCCTCCCTTAATTTGGACTTATACTGCCATAACAAGACTAAGATACTATGTAACCATTGAACTACTCATGTCGTCACATGATTCAGATTCTATGTAATCAATGCAATACATCATGTCTCTGATTTGTAATGTAATTGTATCTTTAAATATTTTATTTTAATTTGTTGTATCTTAATATTTATTAATATTATCTATGTAATGTGGAGCTTTTCTCTCCGGGCCACCACTAAAAATGGGCTCCTGAGCCCAGTGGACCTCCCCGGTCATCAAACTGAAATAAATAATAAATAAATGCTATAGAATTAATCAGGTAATGGAAAGCAAATGGGGAGATGCAATCACGGGAAACAGGAATTTCAACAGTAGGTCTTAACAACATATCTTGGAATGACATGTTGCTGTTAGTCTGCTGTCCAGCACCTACAGTCTTCCCTGTTGGCTCTGTCTGCAGTGACATTGATCACAGCTCTGGCTCTTGAGTCCCCCCCCCAACTATGGTCAGCTCACATACGAATGATACTGGATTATCTGTTATACAATAGTGACAGTAACTACTGGTGGATACATCTGCCATATCACATCCTGTACTGTCACTGAGCCCCTCTCAGATTGTGACTGTCATACAGGGTTAGTTCAAAGATTATTCAGGTGTCCTTCACTGTTCCTGGCATACTCTGGCTAAGCCACTGTGTATTCCACACCTGTATCTCATTGCCTGACAGCCGTGGCTAGCATACCTGGTGAGCCCTGCAGCAGGACAGCAGGTTATAGGCAGTAGTAGTTGGGGGGGGGGGCAGGGTCTGCCTGAGCAACACTGTGTACATATTGAGCATACAATGTTAGTGAATGACCACATTACCAGATATTAATGTACCATTACTGTGTTCTGGGGGGTCTGTCATGTCACAGACACATTCCTCACAATCTGGGGACAACCATTACATATAGTCCAATTGGTTTCCAGACATTCACATTTGTTTGACAAGGGGTCTATAAATATCAGGCACATGTATGAATTCCACAAACATCTGGGTACTGCAAATGTCAGACACCAACGAGGAAGAGACCCTACATCACATATGCATTGCTCTCAGTTATTGTGTAGCACAGATGTTGCTGGATTGTCCACATGCACTTGTAGTACCACTCACCTATTTGTTGAATGTTGGCAGAATGACATCGTACTGTAATATTGCCCATAGGGGACACACCACAGTTGATGACAGTGATGGGTGTGGGCACATAACACAGTCTGTCACAGCACACAGGCCATAACTAGTATACCTAGGACCATGCAAGATTACTAAGCTATGGGCCCTGATCCCCCATATACCTAGGCCAGATGTTAGGCCATGTGTATGCAAGGCAGCACCTGATGCCCCAGTCCAACAAGGACATAGGTGATATCCCAAGGGTGGATGTGCAGATAACCATCCAGTTATCCAGGTTCTACCTCCACAGGTGTAAATAGCTACCTTGCCTGACGTGGACAGGATGACCATTCCACAGCAGAGTGAGTGTGTGGGACACACATCTGAGCCATCAACAAGCACAGTTGATGTCACACACCAGGTTGAGCACATGTGTGTGTGGCAATAGAGTGGGGTATGAGTTGCACTTGTGCAGCAGTCCCATCAATATGGACTCCATGATTGTCTTGCATGCCAGACAGCAGTCACCTCTGAGTAGTATGTATGAAACATGGTAGAGAGTTGTCTTATAGCCTATCTGTGTTTAGTAGATGTTTGAGGCCCTAGTATTCCCTGGTGGGGAACCTCTGTAATGTCCACAGCTGCTGCATGTGATGTTCTATGTGAATGGAGAGCGGGGCATTATACACAATAATGGCCCTCAATAAGGGAAATACAGGAATGTTAGGACCCCATGTCCCTGGATGACATACCCTTATGTATGATGTGGACCATGTAGAAGGTTTACCTTACAATGGAAGCAACATGGTGGTGTGTCATGTTGCCATTGACCTGTGTTCACAGATCCCTCATGACTGATTGCATGCGTAGGATGTTGTTACTACTGTGATAATATGTGGGGACATCACTCTCCCTAAAGGGCTTGACACTGCATTTCCTGGTATGTGGATTAAGGCCATATTTCTGGCACCAGTCATGTATCTGCATGAGACCCTCTTAGGCAGATGTCCACATCACCAGGGAATTCAGTAACAGCACACAGTATCAGTCATCTACAGACATGGTCGGCCATAGGCCAATGGCTGTGCCCTGCACCTGAGAAGTGTACATCACACATAACAGAGGCCCAAACGCAGAACAACAGGTTACACCACTAGTTATGAGTGAACTTCTGAAGGTGGATTCCCCTCTGTGAATTAGGTTGGACATATCAGCGTGCCAGTGTGCTAACCCAATGGTAACATATGGTGTGATGCATACTTGGGAGCGTATATCCATTATGGCTAAGTGGGTTATACTCTCAAACACTTTGTCCAGGTCAAGGTAGACAGTATGCACTGTCACCCCCCCCCCCCATTCATGGCTTTGGTGACTGTGCCATTGAGGTCAAACGTGTGTAACAGACATGATCTCTTCCTTGACAAAGCCTTACTGTGCATGATGGTGTGTGTGGATGTTGTCAATGTCCTTGTTAATGAGGTTCACTATAAACTGTGCTATGGCCTTGCAAAGCAACCTAGTTAGTCTGTTGGGTGTACAATGTAAAAGATTGGTGGATGCCCCACCTTAGTGTAAAGGGGTGACAGTGGTTGTCCTTCACATGGCTGGGACAAAGGCAGTAGTCAGGCCTCCTTTGAAACAATGCCTTACGGTGTTGCAAGGTTATGCTTGGGGTCATGTAGGATGCATCCTGTGATGTGATAGGCTCCCATGGGGCAATTATGCCTTTACTTACACATGGCAGTGGTGACCTGTTCCCTACACATAGGAGATGGGGGCAGGTACTGTGGACATCCTGATGTACTGATTAGGAAACAGGGGATGAAGCCTACACTTACTCTGTCAGGCATCATGTATGCTATACCTACAGCGGTGGTATTGCTGATGTGCTTGACCACCACAACTGAGCAGATGCAAGTGCCTCCTGTGATGCAGACATATGTGGAGAATGAGAGATGATTGTCTGTAGTGAATGTTGACAATGTGGGCACTGGGTTTTCTGTGCAGGTTTCCAGGAGTGATCCCATTCGCTTGTTCACACTACAGAGACATTGCTCTAAAATGGGCATCTGCTCCTACTTTGTCTCAGACAGTGGTATGTCATCCCTGAGATAGACACTTATTTATTGCAGATGTTCACCAGACAGGTGTATGTATCTTTACAGTGGATGATGTAGTCCTGTTGGGCATACTTGACTCCATGCATCTATACAAATGCACATATAGCACTTGTGTGTATGTGTGGATATTAATTCCAGTCCCTATACACGGATTGGGGGCTGTGAAGCTGTGTATACCATCCCCCAGGAGGTTGTATACCATGTTGGAGGTGTATGTATGTCTGACCATAGCTACAATGTTACTGTGGGAGATGGTGACTGCAAATGTGAATGCATGATGGTTGCTTTGCCATAGAGGATGACTTTGTAGGTATGCTGAAGTGGTAACCCGTGTTTGTAATATCAACTCCAACACACCTTCACCTCATGAGGGGGTAGCCCCTAGCTGCACTGATGTGTTTGCAATTCCACTATTGATGCCTTTCTGGCCATTTGTGTGCTGGCATTGTATGTGTACTAATGTATGCTTGGGTCCTTCAAGTGACCCAGGATCAGGGTGCACACCAAAATCACACTACAGTTGATGAGATCCATATAGGCAAAATAAGCTTCCTGGTCACATGTGATGGCTGGTAGCTAGCTATGATTTGAATAGATGTGATGGCAATAGTGAACTCCCCCTGCAGTATCCCCTGTGCATCTTACTGCCTGTACAGCATGGAGGCGTGTATGTGCCTCATATCTATTGAAACCCCATGTCCCATGGCATTTCTATCCACACTTTGGGGTATGACTGTATGATATGATGGTTGACCAGATAAGGCTGGAGTACTGTCTGCAGCTTTGAACCATGTGTGTGTATGACTGCACAGATGTCAGCATTTTCCAGGGTAAGAATGCTTGCATTGAGGGCAGAGTCACGTGTAGACTCCTAGCATTTAGCAGCATGGCCTTCAATGTGTGCTAAGTTGACAGTTGTATGTTGGTAGGAATAATTTCACCATTATTCCTAATGAAGGCACTATGGAGGTGGCGAGAACCATTGCCAGATGCCTGAAGGCCAGTTGAGACAGATGGAGGCCATCTCTGGCAAAGCAAGGTGGTCTGTTGACCATATCATCCCAGGCTCACAGGTACTGGAACCCCCAGGAATATCTCAGGATAAAAGGCCACATGGTAAAGTCAATCATTTCCTGAATGTATTGCAGCATCAGTCTGGGTGACAGTGGAATGCTGCATAAGGCTAGGGACATACCTGCCTAGGACACATACTTAGTATGCTCAATCATGTCTCACTCCATATAGTCCAGGGACGTACAATTCAGGTGAGGCGCACCAATATAGACTGTGGCAGACTCATGACAGTACCTGCTGCTGAGAGACACAAATGCATATGCAATATGGCAGATTCTGTCACCTGACACACAAGTAGCTGTGACCCTCCACATATACAGCCAAGTGTGAGGCACATCAGTGTATCTCACAATGGAGTCTCCTATGTGTAATATGTTTGACATGTGGTGATGCCTGCATGGCTGTGGGACACAGGTGTGTGGCCATGTATGGTATGTGCTGTGTAGGGCTGTGACATTCACATATGGCTTTGCCTCGGCAGTTCCTTTGTTTGTGGATGCGAATGTGGAGGACCTCTGCATATGTATGCATGTGTGTGTGTGTTGTGTAGGTGTGGGTGGTGTGTGAGGTGTACTGATTATGTTTGCAACCTCTAAAGAGCACTGAAACACAACCAAAAATGAGTGTGCATGGCCGCCTTGGTATGCACAAATGTGGAGCATGTGATTGGTTTCACAAAATTAAAATAGAGGATACATTTACTGTGAAAAATTTTGAATATTCCATCAGAGGGAAGTATAATTGCTCTTCAATAGCAATAGTATATGTGGCTATTTGTGACTCATGTCCTGTGCTTTACATAGGTAAAACCGAAAGGAAATTTAGCCACAGAATCTATGAACATGAGTATGCTATTAAAAAGAAAAATCTGAATAATGCTTTGGCCAGACATATTCAGGACAATGTTAAGCACAATTTTAGGTTCATGGCCATAGACCATGTAGACATTAATGACAAAATACCATGGGGGGCATATTTAGAACTAAAAGAACTAAAATGGCAGATTTACCTACAGGCTGATAGGTGGCCAGGCATTAATGAAAGAACTTCAATTACCCCGGTGTTAAAGTTGAAAGCCATCCAAAGAAATAAAATTGTAGAAGAAGTATAACATATAGCATAAAATTCAGTGCCTTTTTGACATCTGGCATGGGTTTTAGTGGACTCACTGTTAAGTGTTGATTCATATTTGCTTATAATATACAGCAATAGTAAAGGAATTTTATGTTTTTCCCAATTGTATTGCAGTTTTAATATATTGTTACTATTTTACATATTTATACATTTTTACATATTCACTGTCAGGCATGGAAACTGTGGGGTTAATTTTATTTAAGTTTTCACCCAATCAGATGAAGTGAAGCATTACTCAAGTGTTTGACTAGTATTACTTTGTTGTCTGATGAAGTTTACACTGTCTAAATGAAAGAGTTTATGTGTTTCATTTTATTTTACAATAAATTGAAGTTTTTATTTGTGATGGAATCCTGGTGTTGCTTTCAGTTTTGAGCTACTGCCTTCCATTTTATGTGTGTTTACAACCTGTTTGGGGACAGATATGCAGGCTTGACAGTAAGAGAGCATGGACTGTAGGTTCCTAATGTCATTGCATCTCTCCCACAGTGTGTTCCTTGCTGATATTTGTGAATGGTTGTCCATCTTTGTACATGAGGCAGGTGCTACACTATGCCAGGACACACATAACCGGACTTGCAGGGGAAACTGTAGGACATTGTCCAGCCATATAGTCCGGAATCTGGGGGATGAAGGCCAGGGAGACTTAAGGGGTGGGCCTATAGCCCAGGTGCTTAATACAACAGTAGGAGGCTGACACCACTGCATACAATGTAGACAGACTATAAACAAGCAGTAATAGGTGCAACAGGACAATGCATTTGAACACCTTATAGGACATGCAGCAAGTAGCAGGAAACATCAGGATTAGGAGGGCAATGCATGATGTGTCATTATGTTGCTGATAGCCATATACATACTGTGGTGATAGATGGTGGGGTATGATGTGAGAGTTAACGGTGGGTAGTGGTGGCAAATGTAGATGTGCAGGCTGTGTACATGATGGTGAGCAAGGTATGAGGCCCTGCGATGTGTTCCCCTCTTCATGTCTTTCAGGTGGGATGTACCAGTGTAGGAATCCACCTTTCTCAGAAGCAGAGCCCGCCACCATAATTGATGCCCTGAGACTCCATCATCAGGTGCTGTTGTCAAGGAGTTGCCATAACCAGCAAGAACATGCTGCACTGTGGGAAGACCTTGTGGAATTGGTTAATCATGTGGGGCAGCATGACAGGAGCTATGAGCAGGTCTGACACATGGCCACTGATCTCATACATCATGTACGGCCAAGGGCTGCAGCTGTGGACAGGGACTGTGTTGCCACAGGTGGAGAGCCTGCTACACAACAACCACTCTCAGCCACAGAGGAGTTCCTGGCAAACCTGGGTTCAGCCACTGGCTTATAGGAATCAATAAGACTATATGTCATGGAGGTGGGTGGCACAGCTTCTACAGTCGAGGAGCATCCAGTTAAGCCTCCAGTTGTCATTGTGTTAATACTGTAGCATTCACAGTGACATGCTTTGCTTACCAGTACACATATGTCAGTTCAGTCTGCATTTGTTGGGGGGGGGGGGTTGTAATGCACATGTGAGCCACACATATTATAAATGTCAGCAATGTGGGTAGTATCATAGTTTATACTGTATATGTTAATATATGCACATATTATCCTGCAAAATTGCCACATTTGTGTCTGCTGACAATATTTCTCACATACATATCCATAGATTCCTCTGGTGTGGTCAGAGTCCATCATGCTGTAGCCATTGAGTGTGGAACTGTTTTGTTATGGCAAATCTATACCCTAGGCATGTTAAGAGCTGCCAGTTTCCGATGGACACAACTGTTAAGCCTAGCCATATTGCAATATTTGCATGTTCACTTGTGAAAGGGCTCACTACAGTGCATTACAATGGTAATCACAGTAGCATATTTGCAGGAGCTGTAACATATTAGCACATATTTTTGTGAAGGTGTGGCCAATCTAATATATAGGGGTGCATTATTATTGTGGAAACAGGTGCACTGTGTTTTAGGTGAAAGTCCAGCACAAACACTGACATGTCACTTATCTCACAAGTGTGTAGTACTAGCAATATTAACTGGACAACACTGCACTGCATATTGTTAAGGGCCTGTCTTGTGTGTGTCTGTTGTGGACTGCTTGTGTGTTGTGCATGGCATCAGTCATAATGTGTTATCTGTATAATGCATTTGTGGCATCTCACCTGTATGTGTGTTATACCTCTCAACTGTCCCTGATTTCCAGGGAGGTCTCTGGTTTTGACTCCAAAATGTAGCTCTGTCCCTCTCAAACCCTCCTAAATCCGGTGAGTCTTAGAGGAAAAGTGGTGAGTTATACACAAGAAATAATAGCACTGAGTAACAGTTATGCTCGTCTTTGATATTACAAAATGTATAGTAATTAACATTCTTTTATTCTGCCAATATCTCAAGTTAGTAGTATTAATATTTGAAAAATGTCCCTGATTGTCACTGATTTTTTTCTGGGTTTGTCACTAATTCTGTTTAAATATATCCCTGATTATTTGAGAGCTATGGTGTGAGTGTGTGTGTGTGTGTGTGTGTGTGTGTGTGTGTGTGTGTGTGTGTGTGTGTGTGTGTGTGTGTGTGCGCGTGCGCGTGTGCGTGTGTGCGTGTGTGTGTGTGTGTGTGTGTGTGTGTGTGTGTGTGTGTGTGTGTGTGTGTGCGTGTGACAATGGGGGTTGGTGTGTGTGCCCCTGACAACCTGATGTCAGAATCTCATCGGACTATGACGATGATGATGGTCATAGTGAGGCACAAGTGGGATTGTTGGGGGCTGAATCTGTCCCATTGGTTGACATCCCACTTCTTCCCCCAATGTCTCCACACACAATCAGTATGCCCATACATACCCCAATCCCCAGCAGCCACAGATGTTGGACAGTCAGAGGGTGGTGGCATTGAATAGGAGAGTGTGACAACTATGGCATCTGTCAATGTAATCAGTAGTCATAGCCAGAGAGTTGGTGAGATCCCACACAGGCAGATGGTGGAGGTGCTCGAAGATAATAATAACGACATTTGAGTTTCAGACTTCATACCATTCAGAAAATGCATGCTAATGCAAAAGCTGTTAATCTGTCAACTTTCTAAGATTGTAAGAGCAAGATTTCAAAACTGTCCCTCTTTTGGGGCTTTTGGCCCATATTTATGTATGGCTTTGTACAGATTTTGTGTAATAATAGGTTGAGAGGTATGTAGGGGACTCCAACATTCACATCCATGCATCTGTTCTATGACTCCTCTATTTGTAAGTCCCTCACATAGTGCACTGGGTTTAGCTGTCTTGGGGCCTACTACATATTCTGGGTCATCCAGTATTTGGCAGAAAGTCCCTGTTGTCCCACATAGCTGTCAGTTACATGCAGCAATACCATACATATGCTACCACCGTCTTCTACCCCATTCATTTGTTGTTAAGAAGAGTGACTTACCTTGTGCCTGCAGCAGTTGAGAGACAATGCTTCAGGGCTGAGTCTGTTTGATGCATGCAGTACACAGCATATACATGGTAAGGTACAGGTAGTGTGATGTTGCTGGCATCCTTTTTACTGTGTATGTGAATCGGAGTGAGGTGTCAGTCCCTGGGTCCAAAGGTTGTCAGTGCATGTGCTATGCATTGCCTCTTTGCCAAAGCCAGGGTGTACTGGGCATGCCTATGTCTGCCTACAGGAACAGGACCAGGGGGTTCCTCCTCCAAGTCCACCTGTGCCTGCGGGGACCTTGGCAATGGTGGGGGACTGTGTGTCCCTTCACTCTAATGTTCCTGCCACAGCTGTTTCCACAGGTTCATATTGTGTAGCATGGCACATACTATGAACATATGTACACATGTGGCAGGAGAATACTGCAGGGCTCCACCAGATATGTCAAGGCAGCAGAACCATGACTTCAGCAGCCCAGACACATGCTCTATGATGTTCCTAGTTTGTGCGTGTGCTTCATTATGGCATTCCTCAGTTGGTGTTTGTGCATTTCTGATGGGTGTCATCATCCATAGTTCGAATGCATGGCCAGCATCCCCCCAGTAGATAGCCATATGGGATATCCCCCCTTGCAAATGTCTGGTACAACTGTGATGCATGCCATATGTGGGAGTTGTGATAACTGCCAGAGCTGCTAGCACACACATTCATGATAATGCCCTGGGCATTGCACATGACCTAGCAGTTGATGGAGTGATAGCCCTTGCAGTTGACATACACTCTACCTTCCTCACCGGGTGATGCATTGATGTGCACATGAGTACAGTCTATTTCACCCAGTACCTCTGTGTAGTGTGCTACATGGTGGGAGAGATACATATTGCTGGTCCTCTCATCAGGGGTGCTGGGGAAATAAATGTGCTCACTGGCATGTGTTAGCATGACATCCAGGAACTGGTGGAGCACTCTGGATGCGGATGCCTGTGAGACCCCATGATGTCCCCAGTAGGTCTTTGGAAAGTGCCTGTAGCTAGTATTCTTAAGGCTACACATACCTTTGTTTCCACTGGGGTGGGTTCCACTCTGTTGGCTCTTGGTCTGAGGTGAGGGCAGCAGAGCTCTGTGAGTTCCTGTAGTATGCCCCTGTCCACACTGTAGTGTTCTACTATCTCCAGCTCATGTAGCCCCTGAAAGGTTACCCTGGGCCTGAACACTCTTCTCCTCCTCAGTCTGGGCCTATCATCAGCATCATCATCATCACTGACCTCAGACTCTAATGCACACAGATGTAGCATAGGAGCAGCAGTTCCTATCATTTTGTCAGTTAAAATTCCCAAGTGTGTACTCCAATGGTGCAGAGTATGTGGAAACAATCAGACTGAAGGGTGTATGCTTACTTTATACTGGTGTGCTGCAGATGCAGCTTGTGTGATTGGCTGATTATGATACATTCCACCTGCCAGGAATAGCATTGAGGAGCTTGAATGGGCGAGTGTCAGTGGAGCAGGGCTTATCAGTCTTTTATACTTGATTGGCTTTCCCAGGCTATTTCCTTTTATTTATTTTTTTTTTTCAATTTCTTCCACTGCTAAGCCCAGCTTTAAATTTCATATTTTACACTTTTTTTGCAAAATAGCATGTTTGTGCATTGCTGCATGCCACTTAAATGTGGCATATGTATTAAAAAAAGTTAATTTTTTTATATATCACATTACTTTTTTTTTTAACTCAATGGCCATAGTTTTGGCCATTTGCATGCCTACTGTGCAATATACAATCTTTTATTTGGGCTGTTACAGCCCCTGTTTAAATTTTATACACCGGTACACAGTTTGTAACCAAATAAATGTTTTATGCTAACACAGCACCTACATGGGTGCCTTTCTGCTTGCTGAATCAGAAAAATCACCTAATTTGCATGGTTTTCATCAGCGTATGAGGTGATTTGCATTCCGCGTACACCTCCATGTCCTCACGGTCACGCCCCCAGCTCTGTTTCCTGGATCGCTTGGTGGCCATATTTTGTGTTCAGGCCGCTACACTATTCCTACACAGAGAATTGCTCCATGTAGGGTTAATTGAATTACCCCTTGTCTTTTACTGTTTCACACAGCTTCATTGGTACTAAAATTTAAAACTAATCACATGATTATATACTACATTGGTCTTTCTCATAGTCAGTCTAATAGTAATGATTTAAAGAACCAGACATATAGTACATAGCATATTGGATGAATTGTGAAACATTCTCATACATGCACATTTAACTGATTTAATCTTGTTTCAAATAATGCAATTTGTGGGGATAATCTATCTGTCTTCTTTTAACAATTCTATTGAGCAAGAATTTAAGGTTAATTGACCATAGCACAACTGATACCAAGAAAAAAGAAAAACATGGCATTTGAGAACAAAAGCAATGTTTGTATAGTGTACTGTGATTTCCATTCACCTGATATGACTACGTTGTAATGTAATGCACTCAAGAAAACATTGACAGTGTTTATTCTGCATGAAATGAGAGACAGATGCACTGTATTTAATAAGTAACCAGTTTGTATCACATTTCAAAAGTTGCCGGATGTCAAAAATGCCCCTTGAATTATTTTCTTTTCATGGAGAACTGGTGAAATGGGTACATCTACAATGTCCTCACCTATCCACTCAGGCCCTTTACCCCACATAAAATAATCTATGCACTTATGATTCTCATGTGTGTGTGTGTGTGTGTGTGTGTGTGTGTGTGTGTGCGTGTGTGTAAAATACGGTACCTGTAATAAATTTTGAGATCAGAATAGTTATCTCCCCAAAATGATTTGAACTAAGCTACATATACTGCATTTATCCTAGACACATATGGTATATGATGTAGTTTCCATCTGTCATTCCCTGAACCTTATTAACTTTACTTGTCTTCTTAGGTTGATATGTATCTAGATCTATTCATTATATTCCATGTCATGTATTGGTATTGTTTTCATTTAGGAAATTCCCACTATTCTTTATTTTGTCTGTTTATACACATATGACCTTAACATTTCGTTATGCATATCCATTGTTCCTGTAATTTCCTGTTTACAGGCCTACACCATAAAAATGGCAAATATATTATATTATACTTGTACAGGGATGTCAATTTGGAAGTGTGATGGGGCAAGAAATTATCAGCAGGATTGTTTTACACTGTAATGGCAGTTGACAGTTTCTTGCCTGCTATAAATCAGCACCCTTCCCATATGACATATATATTTATCCAATGGGGAGTGAAATAGAGCGATAAAATGCTACGAATGATAGGCATATAGAAGAGTAAAAATCTGAGGTTAAAGAAAAGTCCTTTTAGAAAAAGGGTGTACAGCTACTCAGCTGGATTTTGGAGAAATGAAGCTGACCTTTGTGAGTGATATAGGGATGCACCAGATGGAGAGATCAGATTTTATGTAAAGTAGAAAGAGAGAGAGAGAGACAGAGATAATAGACACAGTGAGAGATGGAGCGGGAGAGAGTGAGAGTGAGGGAGAGAGGGAATATTTTTTCATAACAGTGTACTCTTAGAGTTTTCCTTCAAGCTGAAAACAGTTGCATAAAAAGCTGGTATACTTTACATGCAGATGTCTAGATACAGCCCAGATACTGATCAGCTGTGTCCAGGACTGTTTGTAAGCTCCTGAGTCCCCAAACCTTTATGTGTTGGAGGGAAGCATTCTAGCTTATCAGTGGGAGTGGTAAGCACTAGGTAGCTTATCTACCACATAAGGAGTGGTTTCTGCACCAGAAATTGTAGTTATTGGCCATTTGGGCAGTTTTTCCATCTCTTTCCACTCTTCTGGTTTAAAAGTCTGTTGTTGAGCTTGTTTTCCACTTCTCCTGTAACTGGTCTAGTCTAGATACAGATTTGTTGTATCCAAGACTGTTTGTAAGCTTCTGAGCCCTCCTAGCCTTTCTGTGTTGGAGGGAAGCCTTCTAGCTTATCAATGGGAGTGGTAAGTACTAGGCAGCCTATCTACTACAAGAGAAGTGGTCTTTTGCCCAGAAATTGTAGTACTGGCTGTTTGGGCAGTTTTTCCATCTCTCTCAACTTTTTTATTTAAAAGCCCACATTTGCACTTGTTACCCACCTTTCCTGTAACTAGTCTAGTCCAGAAACAGACTTGCTGTATCCAGGACTGTTGTAAGCTTCTGAGTGGTGCCAAAGTCTGCTTTTTAACTTTTCCCTTAGATCTACTAGTTATTTCCTCTCCTGCACTTATACTAGCTTATCAGTCTAACACTTTACAAGACATCTTGTAGCAATTATAGTCATACACAAAAGTGCTACCAGTACTAAACCTTCTACAAGGAAACAGATCCAGTACTTATTATCAATGCCCACCCCTCCAGGCATGTCTAAAGGTCAGTTCTCTGTGCTTTCTCCAATTAACCTAGTGAACTTGGGAATCCTGAGGCAATGTAGCAACTGCATCATGCACACCGACAACCCTCTCCCCTTACCTCCCAACACTCAAGAGTTGTGGGAGATGCACTTATATATCCAAAATGGAAGCCACGCACTCTCCAGCCAAGACTGGAATAACTGGTCAAGAGGAGAAGGTCAACACATGCACCACACCACATGGAACACATAGCCCTCCAGAACACACACCAGCACTGCCTTCACATAAAAACACAAACCACATACCCACCTTCGTGAAGGCTCTCAGTAAAAATCTACCCAAGCAGCAGAGGCCTTCAAGGGAGAAACGCACTCGACCACCACAACACAACACTAATCATGAGACACATAACTCTCCTAAACAGTGTGCCACTCAAACAAAGACCCTAAGACAAAACAGCATGCCCAACACACTAGTCATAGATGATGTGATAGTGAGGCACACTGATGTCCTGCTCACTAGGTTGAATAAGGAGAAAGTAACAGTCAGTTGCCTGTCAGGTGCCAGGATCCACCACATAACTCACGCACTAGGGTCCCTTAGCAACAGGTACAAATATGACTCTGTCGTTGTACATGTGGGTGTGAATGATCTGGACTACATGAAAAGAGACATGGAGAAGCTCTTGGATTATGTAGCCCAGGTGGGTATGACCCTAGCCCTGAGAAGCATCCTATCATCACCCAGAATGATACCACAGTACAAGCAGAAAATTATTGATTTCAACAATTGGCTAATTTTCTGGTGTCATTCTAAGGGGATCCAGTATCTGTCTGCCTGGGGTGACATTAACAGACCACAATGCTTTGTCAGAGATGGCCTGCATCTGTCACCCCTGGGCCTCCAGATACTGGCCAAGGCTTTTGCCACCCCTATAGGGCCTTTTATAGGTGGTGTTCCAAAGACCGAAGTACCACCATAACAGCTACAAACAAATGCAATCTGAGGGTCATGCTACTCAACGCTAGAAGTCTAAATCTCAAAATGCACTCACTCAAAGCACTCCTTAAAATGGAGAACATCGACATTTGTGCTGTAACAGAGACCTGGTTCAAGGCAGCAGAAAGCACCCATGCACTACCAGGCTATAACTCATTCTACACCTTTCAGCCCCAGAACTTGGACCGAAGCTCCAAAGGTGGTGGTGTTTCCATATTCATAGAGGATGCACACACCTCCAGACTGGTAGCCCAACATACCACATCAGAGATACTTCAGGTGCAGCTAACACTGGGTAAGACAGCGATTCAGATCGTAGCCTGCTATAGGTCCCCAACCATGTCCCAAGACTCACACTCCATGTTCCTAAGCACCCTGGAGAATATTGTGGTCCAACCTAACACTGTCTTACTAGACAACTTCAACTACCCCTCCATTAACTGGGAAAACTACTCATGTACCAGCACATTTGCCCAACATCTCCTGGAGTTCATTAATTCCAATGCTCTGGACCAGCTCGTTCTTACCCCCACTAGAGGTAGCAACATCCTTGACCTGGTCATTACTAACATCAGCGACAGTTGCTCTAATCATCTTGGAAATCCACACCCCCACTCCCGCAAAGGTAAACACCATGAAAAACTTCTCCAAAGCTAACTTTGGGCTCCCAGAAACAGAGGTGGCTAACTTCACGGCACCCAAGCAAATGGAGAATATTTGCTTGACCGCCAAATCATACATCAATGCACGGTACGAACACTTACACAAATGCATGGATCTCGCCATTCCCAATAGAAACAGGACACTCTCCTCCAAAAAAGGAAGCCAAGCTGGTGGTCCCCTGCCATAACCAAATTCTACAACAGAAGGAAGAAACTGATGCAGAATAAGGTGAAGTCCCAAAATTGGAAAAACTCCCTTATCAGCCTCAACAAAAAGTTGAGATCCCTCATCAAATCCTCTAAAGCTAGCTATGAAAACAGAATTGCAGCAGATAGTAAAGACATCCACAAAGCCTTCTATAGTTATGTAAAGAATCTCCATGGCAATACCCAGATTTGCTCTGAGCTACTGCACAATGGTACCTCCTATACCGAGCCAACAGATATTGCCAGTATACTGGCTGACAGATTCAGTGCCAACTTTACCCCTCCCCCCAAAGGACCAATCACAATACCAGTAGATTGCCAGGCACCCAGTATTACAGGTTAAAACAGCACTGTCCAAGGCCAAGAATGCAGTTCTATGGGACCTGACAACATCCCTGGTTGTGTTCTACATGAACTACAGAGTGAACTGACACCTCACCTGTGTGCCCTGTTCAGTCACAGCCTCACCTCAGGCTTTGTCCCTACCAAATGGCGCACTGCTACAGTCATCCCTCTCCACAAAGGAGGAGTGACTACAGACCCTGGTAACTATCACCCCATTAGCCTGATGAGTCTGATATGCAAAGCTATGTAATGCATCATCATGGACCTAATAAACAAGGATATAGAGAATCTCCAAACTCTGAATCCCACACAGTTTGGTTTTGTGAAGGGTAGATCATGCCTGCTCATCTTGGTCGACTTCCTTGAGTCAGTCACAAGAGCTGTGGATGAAGGCAAGGTGGTTCATACATCCAACTTGATCTGGTCAAGGCTTTTGATACCATTCCCCACTCAGGAATCATAGAAAAACTCACTAAGCTAGGCATCAGCCCATATATCACTAGGTGGGTTGCAAACTGGCTCACAGGTAAAACCCACAGTGTGAAAGTAGCAGACTCCAAGTTAGACTGCCGACTAGTCATGAGTGGAGTCCCACAGGGTTTGGTCCTGGGTCCTCTCCTGTTTGGTATCTACTTCTCTGAAGTCCAGGCCAGCACAAAGGGACTCTGGCTGACAAAGTTCACAGACGATTGCAAGTTGCGAGCTATTATTAATTTCCCAAGCGATGTTGACATCCTACAGAATGGCCTCACTGAGACCAACAACTGGTGTCAGAGTAATGGCCTTAAGCTCAATGCCATAAAATGTGTCGTCATCCCCTTTGGGAAAAACCTAGTTCCCATGAATTACCACATTGATGGCAGTCCACTGAACACAGAAGGCGTTATAAGAGATCTGGGAACACAGTTTGACAGCAACCTCTCTTTTGATCACCACATTGCCACTGTAGTCAGAAAGTCCTTCTATATGACACATCTTATTACTAAATGTTTTGCTTCCAAGAAGAAAGAGGTCATTGTCTCCCTCTACTCTCCCTCATTAGGCCAATCATTGAGTATAATGCCCCATTTGGCATGTACCTCTCTAGATACCTGCAACAACTGGAGATGCTGCAAAATTACCTCACAAAGAGGATCCTAGGCCTTAAACACTTGTCCTATATGGACAGACTCAAAAAAACTCCAACTATTCTCTGTCTCATATTGCCTACTTAGAGGAAATCTCTGTTTGACTTACAAAGCCATGTCTGAGCATCTCTTTTAGAAATGCTACATCTAAAGAAATCCCAATCCCTCCACACCACACACTCCAGAGACCGCAACCTCATTACCAGAATTAAAAGAACATGCTGGAGGGACAGGTTTATAACCCAGAGACTGCCCATGTTATGGAATAGACTTCCCATACATGTCAAGCATAGCACCTCGCTGACCCTCTTCAAGAGAAATCTTGATGCGTGGATGGGAAACAGAAAATTAACCCTGGGAATAACTCCAGTGGCTCTACTTGCCAGATGCACTGGGAACTAAGGTCAGGGGCACTATGCCAGGGTAATCCTATGGCAAGGCTTGTAAAGGCCCCAGGGCCATTAGCCTAGTACACACCTATGAACCTATGAACATGTCTACAGTAGTAAGGAGATCATTCTATGTTGTGCAGCTTGGCATTTAATTCCAAGGAAGCCATTGTTCCACTGCATTCAGCATTCATCAAACCTATCATTGAGTATAATGCCCCTGTTGGTATGTATCTAACCAGGCATATCCAACAAATGGAACATCCACAGAGAGTCCTCACTAAAAGAATACATGGTATACGTAAAATGTCCTATGCAGACTGCCTCAAGGCTCTCTCTCTGTATTATGTTTCCTACAAGCTCTTGAGGGGACATCTATGCCTGGCATACAGGGGATTGTCATACCCCACTCTGATGGAACTCCTGCATATTCACAAAATAAACAGCACCAGAATTACCCATTCTAAAGATTTAAACCTTGCCTGTGATATAAATAGGACCTGCTGGAGAGATATGTATGTATCCCAGAGACTACCCTGTCTATGGAACATGTGGAACAGAGTTCTTCCCTAACCCAATTCAAGTGCAACTTGGACAATCGGATGGGAAACAGGAAATTCATTCCTGGCTTGGCACCTATGTGTCTAATGGAGACAGGCAACCTGTAAATGGTTAATCTCCCAGGCCCCTGCTTGTAAATGGTTCATCTCCCAAGCCCCTGCTTACACTTATCAAGGGTATCAGAACTTGTCAGATTTGGGATGCATGGCTAGGCTTAAAAAAGCCCTTGTGGTCATTAGCCTAGTAAACACCTATGAACCTATGAAACTATATCTCGCAAAATTATCTAGCACATTTAGTTTCATCTAAGAAATGGGGGTGATATGTTAACGAGAAGAAAACTGGACAATGTGAGCATGGAATTCTGGAGAAAGTGACACTTTCCTTTGTTGATGGTGCTCATTTTTTTCTGAGATGCAAGGTAAAAATCTTAAAGGTCAAATGTTTTATGCCCGAGAATATTATGGTCTTAATTTAGAGAGGGTGTCTGTGCAACTAGTTACAGCTATATCCCTTCTACATGGTACTCTAGACAAACAAAAACAAGTTTAGTGTAAGAAAAATTAGGACACGAGATATGTTAACACAATGAGTGAGTTGAATTGAGTTGTGTTACATTGTGTTACATTATTATCTTTATCAGAGCAGTTTAGTTCAACAGAATTTCAGTCTGATGGGAGCACAAAAGCTTCACATATGGAGATAATGAGTTGAAATTATAAATTTTTAAGTCTGTATTTATACTGAAATATAGTACTTTATTTCGAGTCGATATTACCATGAGCGGACAGGTGATCCGCTGTGGCGACCCCTAACTGGGAAAAGCCGAAAGAAGAAGAAGAAGATTACCATATCAAATGATAATAATCTCGAACGCTATTAGCGAAAATGCAGGTAAACGAACTTGCTATTGTGGGAGGCTGCGCCCCCCACACACCCGCTAAATATATATTCCAACTCCGAGGTCGCACTACAGTGAAGAAAGGGCAAATATTCCAATCCTCACTGTACCGTGACCCCGAAAAAACAAGTTAGTTTACCTGCATTTTCTCTAATATCAGCGTTTGAGATTATTACCATTCGATATGGTAATATAGACTCCTTTATTTCCAAAGAGAATGTATATGGATTTGAACTGATTGCGTTTGTTGTAATTCTTACTAAATCTTATGGCAGAATTATTTTATATTTTATATGCAGTGAAATGCTTTTGTTATAAAGTAAAAGTAACAATGGTTAAGATATTCATTCAGAGTGCTTCCTCCATGTAACCGATTTAATTAACTAATATCCTCTATTTTTTCTTGGGATTTCTATTTGACTACCCCTTTAAAATGAAGTTAAATAATAAAATGTTTTCATTTTGTCATGTCCAGTTCTTTCTTATTTTTTCCTCTGTCTGTTGTATTGAAATTATATTTTGCTTTTGGATTTTTATCACTCCTATGAAGTCTCTTGATATCTTTTTACTGAATTTCAAGCACATTCTTCTTCTTCTTTCGGCTTTTCCCAGTTAGGGGTCGCCACAGCGGATCACCTGTCTGCTCATGATTGCAGTGGAGTTTTACGGTGTCGAGTTGCTAGCCCGGCGCCCAACCTTCCACAGAAGGCATACACACACGCACACACTCACACCTAGGGCCAATTTTGAAGTGTCCAATCTACCTACAAGAATCTAGTCATCAAGAACAACTGATCAGGACACTACTTGCGGCTTTTGGATTATTTTTTTTTAATTTTTAACCTATTTCTACATCCCTCATCATGTTTCAACCACAGTCTCAGAGACAGACACATTTTCCCTTGCCCACATAGAGATTCCAATAGTGCTCTCTTACTTTCAAGTTGTAACTTCACATGTTTGCTACCATTTCTAAGTGTTTTTAAAGTGTGTACCTGCTTCATGAGACGCTTTTAGTTAGGTTCCCCACTCAAGCCTTATTAGGTCAGATCCCCCTTGTAGACTGCTAAGCACACTGACCGTGAGTTAGAGTTTTGAGACAAATCCTAAAGGAAAGGGATGGTTGAATCCATATCGTAAATGTCAGTTAAAGTCACATATATAGTTTTTACGCTACTGGAGGCTTTTGGATTTTTTTTTTTAATCTGTTTCTACATCCCCTCAAAATGTTTCAACATGTTTCTACCACTTTCTCGGAAACAGACCCCTTTTCCATTGCCCACATAGACCCTCCAATAGTGCTCTCTTACTCGTAAGTTTTTCTTTTAAGATATTTGCTACCATACCTATATGTTTTTACAGTGTGTGCTTGCTTGACAGGGCATGTTTAATGTAGGGTTATCACCTTTTCAAATGCTCAAAGTGGGACATTTTCTGTAGAAATGTCAGATTTGCAGGACAAAACATACCCATGACCAGTACAAATGATAGAACTTCACCTTTCTGCCAAAATAAAAGCTTATTCGTGTAGCATTTGAGTTGCTTATGCTATTTCATATAACATTTAGGTGTTTCAGAGAAAAAAATAACTGTTTTATGAAGCTATGAAAGAAAACATAGGAAATATTTTCGTACAAAAATATCAGGACATCTGCCATTTTGTCACTTTTTTCGCAGGACACAACTGCCCAAAGAGGGACTGTCCCTCACAAAGTGGGACAGGTGGTAACCCTAGTTTAATCAGGTTCCCTACTCGAGCGTTATTAGGTCGGGGCCTACTTGGATACTGCTAAGCACACTGTCCACTTTTCTTACCCTCCTCTCTCCATTCATAGTTGTTATTTACATTTTTTTCACAGTCTTAATCCTATCCTTAACTAGCCCAACCGATGCTGGGACACAAACTACCCTGATTACACCCATCTTATTAAGGCTTTGATACCACATAAAATGTTCTCCACATTAAACACTCCACTGATATCTATTTACTTTTTAGGAAGCTACCCTGAGGAAGATTACCAAAGTGCAGGCATAATTTCACTGTTCTTTATATCAGTGCTCTCATAGCCTATATATCCAGTTGGTGTACAGAATAGGGGTAACAGTTAACACTTTTGATCTGACATGCTAAAACATCGATAAACATTTTGGAAAAATTGATTTTTTTAACCATTAGATAGGGCTGTTTCTTGTTTTAATACTTTACTAAGTTATTTGAAATTGTATTTTTTCATGAACACTGAATAACGCAATTGTATTCAGGGTTTCCCGAGCTCCCACCATTAAGTCATCCTGACTTTCAATAAAAGCAGCTGCCATTACCACACCCACACACAATGATTGGTAGAAAGACTGGGACACCCCCCCCCCCACCTTGAGAATAAATGTAGCTCATTCTCTGCTGCAAAATCAGCACTGAGCAGCACTTGGTTAGCTTCCTTTAAAAGTAATGTCTTTTCCCAGTTAGGGGTTGCCACAGCAAAATGCCAGTCTGTTTATGATTGGCAGTAGATTTTTACAGTGCCAGGGTGCCAGCCTGATGCCCAACCTTCAGTGAAGGAACACCCATTCACACACACACACACACACACACACACACACACACACACACACACACACACACACACACCTACCTGCATGTCTTTAAATGTCACTCAGCTGTGGGAAGGACATGCAGACTCCACACAGAAGGCACTCCAGCCAAGAATCAAACCAGAGACCCTCTTGCTATGAGGTGACAACGCTAACCACTGCAGCCTAATTAGCTCCCTGTGAAGATTCTAATAAAAACCTTGACTGAACAACTGAGAGTTTTGTCATTTCTACCTCTACATTGACTAAGCAACTGAGAATCTTATTATTTAACTACTCAACAACACTGAGATCTGTTGGACGTAGATTTCAGCCCCACTTCCAGGACAGCTTTATAGCTTTTATAAGTAATATTGGAACACCGGGAATCAGCACTGAGATTCCAGCCATAACTGTGGTTTAGGTACTACAAAGAAGACTGGCAATACACATTGAGATTTTAACCTAAACTAAGGTTTTAACCAATACTGAGTTTTTTGCATCCACTGAGACTACAGTCCCACATCGAAAGCTTTCTAACTTACTTAGGTGCAAAGCATACCTTTCAACCTCTTAGAGCAAGAAATCTGGACAAAGCCATAAATAAAAGTGGGAAAAAAAACCCAAAATAGGGACAACTTTTAAATATAGTTCTTACAAACTTAGAAATTTGGTAGAACAGGTTTTGCATTAACATGAATTTTCTGAAGGGTATGAGATCTGAAATTGAAATGTCTTTCATTATTTTCTAACTTGAATCTTGAATGATTTGACATTAATTTGACAGAAAACCTCAATTCTGTGAAAAACGGACCAAAACTATGAGGCAAAAATCTGGACATTCTGCGAAAATCTGTAAAGTTGAGAGGTATGGTGCACAGGGTGATTTCTCCTTTTTCTGGAGAAAGTGAGTTAGCTTTTAATTATACCCGTTATCACTGTCAGAAAAGAGAACTGTCAGTGCAATATTAAGCAAGCCAGTATTTGTAAATTCAAATTGTATGTATTAAAATTATTAGCTTTCATCCCAGCAGTTATTTGTGGAATGCAATTAGAAAACAAAAAAAAAAATCCTTCTTTGTTATAAAATTAACTTTCATATTTACAGCCATTTGTTTCAGACAGTGTTTATGCCTGCAGTAAATGACTGTCCTGCTCATTTCCTATAGAGTTGCACCAGTGCAAATGCAGCACAAGTGTATGCTGGTCTCCTGGCAAATGGAAAGTGTTGGAAAGAAGCAGATATCATGGATAACTGTAAAATGTTAACTGGAACAAAAACTAATTTACAGGTGAAGAACAAACAAGATAAATATTTTTTGTTCATATCTATGTATGTATGTAAAAAGGTGATAAAAGTTAAAGGGTTTAGCAGAGTGATGGGACACTAGGTAGTTAGTAATAGAAAGTAGAAAAGTTTGGCTAACAAATTATTCTGTCTGGATTTCACAAAACATAGAAGATAAGCATTTGGGTGTCTGTGTGTCTACCTGTATACATATCCATATGTCACACACAGAACCAAAGAAGTTGCTCAAAAATTATTCATAGTGAAAATTATTTTGAAAAAAAAACATTTAAAACTGAAGAAAAACAATGTAATGAACCCCTACAAATCTAAATATACTACTGGAACAACTAATGATATCCTTTAACTGGGGAAGACAGTGACACACTTTACAAAAGTCGCAGCAGGACAGGGCTGTGAATGTAACTGATACCCTTAGTTATGTAGAAGGAAAACATGACAATATGTTTTATGTAAAAAAACTATCAAAACATCTAGGAATCAGTGCAGCACAGCATCAAAGGGATTATGGACTCACAACGCAGATATACAATACCTACTTATATTCATAATATTTCCAGAAAATAATTCATATTTCCTACACCATTTGTCCGAGAAGCCAGTCTTCACGTGTACAGCGAAAAGGTATGTGAACTTGTGTTCCACAATGCATCCAAGAGTACAATGTCTGAGACATAGACATACATATGATATTTATGTATATAAGCCTATCTTACCACTAAATAAATATAAATATGTGTGTGTGTGTGTGTGTGTGTGTGTGTGTGTGTGTGTGTGTGTGTGTGTGTGTGTGTGTGTATATCTTGGGACTATAAAGCCAAAAATTCAAAATACGGAAACCCCAAAAGCATGAAATTCAAAATCACAACTTCTGAATGCACTCTCCACCACACAAACAAACACACATAGACCTTCCTCCCAACACTACAACAAACAAACAAAACACACACAAATACAACACAAATACATGGACCTATCCTACATATAAGCAGGGGGGCAAGCTCCACTGCACCCCCCCACACCCCCACTACTTATATATACTAACTCCTAGGTCACACTAAAAAGACAAAGACACTAAACACACCACTACACACTCTACATTCCCCTCCCACAAACACACATCACATACGTACAAACACCACCATTCTCAATACTTACACACTCACACTTTTACCTACATACTGTAACCTACACCTACAACTTCTCAACACAGTAACATACACTAAAATCTCTACCCAAAACCCTTAAAATATAAACACTTACCTGAATCTCCAGCTATCCATTAACACAGCGCACCACTACAACTGCTGATTCGACATTTTTGGATTTGGTTATGTAGACTTTCGCGCAACTGGTCTTTCGATATTTCAGTTTTGAGATACTGAAATTCGAGATTTCAGTATTTCGAGATAGTGAAGTGCACCTATATATATATATATATATATATATATATATATATATATATATATATATATATATATATATTTATATGTAAAGCAATGGAAAAAAAATATCATGGAGATGATCAACAGAGGTATAGTAAACCTCCAGATGCTGGACCCAACCCAATTTGGTTTCGTAAAGGGCAGATCATGCCTACTCAACCTGATGGACTTCTTTGAAAAGGTCACCAAATCAGTGGACGAGGGCAAAGTGGTTCACACTGCCTACCTTGACCTGGCCAAGGCATTTGACACAATACCCCATTCGGGCATTGTTGACAAATTCAAGAGCTTAGGTACAAACCCATATGTCACCTGGTAGATAGCCAACTAGCTCACAGACAGGTCCCAGGAAGTTAGTTGGAGAGTCCACCTCTACAAAGAGGCCAGTCACAAGTGGAATCCCTCAGGGATAAGTCCTTAGACCACTCCTTTTTGGCATTTACTTCTCAGAAGTCAAGGTCAATGTCAGTGGTCTCTTGCTGACTAAATTTGCAGATGATTTCAAATTAGGAGCTGTGATTGAATCTCACACTGAAATAAATGTTCTCCAGGAGGGGCTGACACAGACAAACAACTGGTGTCAGAGTCATGGACTAAAACTAACTGCCAAGAAATGCATAATAGTATCCTTTTGGAAGTCATCCATCCATGATAACTATCATATTCACAACGGACCCCTTAGACTTGACCCAGTAGTCAGGGACTTAGGGACACACATAGATAGTAATCTAGCCTTTGATCATCACGTGTCTACAGTGGTGAGGAAATCATTCTATGTTGCGCAACTTATAAACAAAGATATGGCATCTAAGTCCAAGGAAGTCATTGTTCCACTGTATTCAGCATTCATCACACCTATCATTGAGTATAATGCCCCCTTTGGTATGTATCTAACCAGGCATATCCAACAACTGGAACATCCACAGAGGTTCCTCACATAAAGAATACAGGGCATAAATAATGTGTTCTATGCAGACCACCTCAAGGCCCTATCCCTGTATTCTGTCTCCTACAGGCTTTTGAGGGGAGACCTATGCCTGACAGTTCCACCCTAATCCAATTCAAGTGCAACTTGGACAATTGGATGGAAAACCAGAAATTCATCCCTGGTTTAGCACCTATGTCTCTGATGCAAACAGGTAACCTGTAAATGGTTCATCACCCAGGCCCATGCTTACACTTATCAAGGGAATCAGAACTCGTCAGAGATTTGGGATGCATGGCTAGGATTAAAAAGGCCCCTGTGGTCATTAGCCTAGTAAACACCTATGAACCTATGAATTGTTTTACTATACAACAGTATTTAACAATTCAGATACAAAAGCCTACCTGGAAGTTTCTCCTGTGACTTGCTTACTGTCCCTGAAACAGCAGCAGCAATGACAAGGACATGCTATTCTGCACTTTCCTGGGAGCTGTCTGGATACCTGACATTGGACAGGAACTCTTCATTTGCTGTTAGTGGTAATTCTGTAGCAGGCCCCCAGGTACCCATTTGATCACGGCCACTGCAGCTGCTCTCCTCCATGCAGATGAGATCATGTCAGTGGCCCTATGGTGCACCTGCTCATACATCCTGCTGTGGTCATTCACGGTATTAAAATTATTGACAATCTGCTGCCAAATCTGCATTCTGCCTGACATATCTCTTTGTCCCCTTTCAAGCAGGAAGGCACCATATTAACTAAAAACATCAGCAATGACCTGATTTTTCAGTGTCAGTGAAGGGTGTTTTTTGAGAATTGAGATGCCTGGGTAGCATAGTCCTTGGTGTCCTAAAATACAACAGAAGGATAATACACATAACTATCACATAACTGCAAAAGAATCGTTTCCAGGGAAAGCAGAAAAGGTACCATTCAGTTTTACCCACTGGAGAAACATAAACTAGTTTAGACATTTGAAATATGAACAACAGGCTAGATGCACAAAAAGGAGATTGACAATAGCAACATATCCATGTTTGTGCCATTACATAAATGCAGCTTTGCTCCCCCAAAAGAACAGGCAAATAACACATTTTGATAACAAACCATCTTTGAAATGTTAAAAGTGCTATAATTTGAACCGTCCCTGAAACGTATCTACAGATTTAACACAAAACATTCCATTTTAAGGTATTGTCAATCATGTATACCTGTAAAATGCCCTGACAAACATGTCCATGGCATCAGTAGACTTCTAACTAATGCATACAGATAAAAATGTAAAAGCCATTGCTATAGATTTTTCTTAATTATATTTCAGCATATGCAGTATGTAGCTGAGAAAATGCAAGCATATTTTCTCAAGTTTACTAATCCTCTGTTCAGATATATCCCAAAGTAATAGCCTCTTTTCTGTGTTCTCCACATAAACAAGTCTCCTCACCTTCAGGTTCCCTAGATACATGGTTGCCTTTTTATGGTATAGATTCAGTGCTGTTACCATGGTGAATATGCAAATTAGTTTTTAACTCATTAGAATTGCTGATTCCCAAATACTTGGCCTAATGTATCTGATGTACACATAGTGTAGGCACTCCCTCAGTGTTTGTTTTTAATGGATTGCAACTGTGAATTATTACTGGTTGGGAGAAGGAAAGCACCAGCACTGCAGGCTGCCCTACATCTAGTGGGTTTGTCAGGTTAGACTTACAAAATGTTAGACGCAAGGTTAGAAATGTAAGTAAGCAGCACAAAATTCACAGGATCTGTTCATTAACATCCAACCTCCCCTTCATTTGTTGCCAACTGCAATTGATATTATTGCCATTTAATATCCTCACACATTTTAAGGATAGTGATATAGAATGGCTTACAGACTGCATGTCTCAGATTACTTTCTTATTTAATTTCTCCCTGCATGGCACTACTGCTCTCCCCTTAACTTTGTGCAAACATGATTGGGATCATTGCTTGGGTTTGCGCACTACTGGTTAATGTCATAAATGGAAATGGCGAGAAAGCATCAGTCTCCATTGCTTTAGTTTGGCTGGTAGACATGGCTGGCATTAGGGAGGAAGTTGCCAAGTTTAGGACGCAGAGATGGGATGCCCAGGAGTCCAGGATATTTACTAAACTCCTTGTAAAGCACCACAGCCAAAGGCTTCTGCAGGGGGACTATTCTGGCTCCCAGTACAAGTCTGAGGCATGGAATGGTTTCACCCAGGCTGTATCCAGTGCCGCTGGTATCCCATGCACTGGACAGCAATGTGGTCATCATTTTAATGACCTAAACAGGAGAAAAAGGGACACTTTTAACCATTGGTTGCAGGAATTTGAGACTGCAGACATCTGACAGCTGTGTTTGTACTACAATAAGAGAGTACTTGTAAAATGTAGAAAGGTAAATATAGGCAAGACTGATATGCATAATGCTCATCTTATTTTTTCTGTTCATTCCCCAGCTGCCACTGCATGTGATTTTAATTGGCAGGCTCATGTTGCTCAATTGGGGAGACTGAGAGAAGCAAATGGTATGTATGCAGCAGAAGAGAAGTGTTATTGTAGCAGTAAAAGTTAAAGATAGCTTTTTTGGTCTTTTATAGAACTGTATCAAATTGAGCATGCATATCCCAACTGTAAAAGCAAGTATGAATGCATTAGTCTGTAGCACAGACTAATTATAAGAGACCAATATTAGACAGTAGTCAGAGGTTGTGGGTTCAAATACCACAATTCATAACTATACAATGCTATTATTTCTTCAATATCTACATTAAATTAAAAACTCTATACCAGTGGCATAAATGCCCTGCTGTAAATTGTAATCTGTATAATTGGAACAGATATATGTGTAACATATGCACAATTCAAGGATTACTTTCAGCAATCTGTAGTATAGCGTCTATCTGTTAGGACATATACTTCAGGTAAAAGAGTTGCATAATTGTATTAATGCACTGTATATCACATATGATGGTGCTAATTTTATCTCTTTTTCTCTTTCATCACAACCCGTATCTCTCTTTTTTATTTTTGATAATGTGTCATCAGAATTTCTCCATGTCATCCATGTGTACCACACCACTAAATGCTACACAGCACAGTAAGGTACGCCAGCCTCAGTGGATCATCCAGCCCATACTCCAGTGGCTCCAGCACCAATGCCCAGCATGTTTGGGACCCAACATGGCAGCACTGCCTCTGCTGCCCTTGCACTACCTGTGCCCTCAGGTAGTACTGACCTGGAAGCTGGTGTAGTGGCACCTTCTGAGAGCAGTGGTGGAGGTGGTGATTTCATCATGCTCAGGGAGTTGCCAGGGATGGTGTGCAGGGTTCTGCACCACACCATTGGTGTATGCCTGTGCCAGATGGAGAGGCTGCTCTCCTTCATGGTCTGCAGGAGGAGGAGGAGACGTGAAGCACTCCAGCTGTCAGAGGAGGAAGGGGCAGTGATGACAGTCCAGTGGGTGAGGACTCAATTCTTACTGTCTCCAAGCTTCTTGTCCACTAGCCTGCATTGTCCCCTACCTCACCCCAGTCATGGTGTTACTCAACCTTTTGTGTCCATCATCGTTCCTGTCTCTTGTCTCATTTGTCTTGTATGCTTGCATTTGCTTCCTCACCTACTCAACATACCTGCTCCAGACATATCTATGTCGCTTATCAAGCAATCATCTCTTACTGAACTAAAAAAATAAATAAAAATGGGCACCTGTCTCACAAAAAAAAATCATCCCATACATAGCTCTTCATTTCACACATGTATCTTCTTGACACACTTGATTCAGTCTAACTGGCTATATAACATGATTATCTTATTGCCACCCCTCGTTGAGGAGTTGTCAGTCCAAACTGAGTTAATATTCTGCACATATTTTTAGTTTACACTGTTAAAGAAATGGATTTCTATGGTCCTATCCTATCGCCCTCCTGCACAATCCTGTATTGCTTTTCCTTTTTTCTTCCCCCTGCTAGCTCCCCATTTCACCACTTTCCTATGTACCCCATTTTAACACCTATAATCTAGTAAAAAAATAGAATAACACACAGCACACATAAGTAGCAGAAAAAGCAATGGATCCCTTCACTTTTTGGACACTATATTTATGCAGAGTTTTGCATGTGCATCAATGTGCAGCAATGGTGAGCAGAGATACAATGTTGTGGTTACCTCTGCACAATGCTGCTTAACCCTGCTGCACTATGCCAACACACAGCAACACATGTACAATAAAGAATTTATGTCATTGCACTATCACTCTTTATTTAAAAGTAATAGATACACCAGGATTCAAATCTAGTATCATCTGGGTTCAATAGGAAATGTGTCAGTGCATTTACACCTGCTGCCACAGAGTCAGTTAAGCAACAGGTGTGTTTCACAGACTCAATACTAATTCTCAGACATTTTGCAATGCATCTCACAGTTGCACACTGCTTAACTATGCACAAGCATGAAAAGTATTAAAATGTGTATCTTGCATGAGCAAACTCTTTGCCAACCATCACGTAAACCTGCTGCTGGCCTCGCTATGGAAAAGTAAATATTATGCATTACTGCTGTTTACTGTCCATTTCCTGTCTATGACTTGAAATTACATGTGGAAATATAACAAAATGAAGACCCTATCCAAGACTATGTCAGATATTTACATTGCAGTCATGTGTTGCCTACCCCCAAACACTGTAACCCTGGTGTCTCAATACCTTTTCCACACATATATCCACTACACTACAAAAACTAATATCAAAGGCTGTGTGGTATGTAATGCACATCAATTTGGTAACATGCAGAACTAGAACTATTGACCCATAAGCCTAAAAAGCCTTATCTGCAAAGCAAGGGAAGGAATCAGCATGGACCTGATCCACAGGGATATACGTGATCTTCAACACACTTGACCCAACCAATTTTGGTTTTGTCAAAGGTAGATCTTGCTTATTAAACCTAGTGGGCTTCTTTGATACTGACCCCAAAGACCTAGATGAGGGATAAAAGGACATACTGCCAGTGTTGAATTATCCAAGGCCTTTGACACTATCCCCCCATTCAGTGATTACAGAGAAAATCTCCAAGCTGGGAATTAACCCATACATTACTAGATGGATAATCAACTGGCTCATCAACAGAACACATACTGTCAAAGTTGAGGACTGCATTTCCACCACTAGACCACTTACCAGTGGAGTACCACAAGGATCTGTGCTTGGCTCTCAACTGTTTGGAAGCTATTTTTCTGAAGTCCAGCAAAGGTAGATGGCCTGTGACTTACCAAGTTTGTAAATGACTGTCAACTGGATGCTGTCATATAGAGTCCTCAACTATGTTAACATATTGCAGAAGGGGCTGACACAGACAAATCATTGGTGCCAAACTCATGAACTGAACCTTAAAGAAAAAAAATGCTTCATTGTCCCTTTTGGCAGTGAAGTAACTCTGCTAATTATGATATAAATAGCACCAATAGCACCACTCTAAGCTCAAACACAGTGGTGCGAGACTTGGGAACACATGTTGATAGCAATCTACACTTAAATCACTATGTGCCCATAGTAGTGAGACACACATTCTACATCATGCACCTCATAAATAAAGCCATCACATCCAAGACCAGGGAGGTCATAGCTCTGTTGTACTCTACCGTCATAAGACAACTAATTAAATACAATGCTCCCTTCTGTCTGTACCTCACCAGACACTTGCAGCAATTGGAGCAAACATGGAGGTTTGTAACCGGGAGAATACAGGGCTTCAAAACATGACATGCATGGAAAGAGTGAAAGTCCTGTCACTGTACTCAGTGTCATGCAGGTTGCTGAGAGGTGACTTATGTCTCTCCTACAGTGCAGTCTCAGACCCTGCCCTACTTGAAATGCTGGACTCCTTCAAGTCAAATGAGGCATGAATAACTTGTTCCAGGGATCTCAACCTAGCCTGTGACATAAACAGAACATGCTGGGGAGACAAATACATCTCCCAGCAGTTGCCACTCCTCTGTAATATTCTCCCACACATATGAAACAGTGTTCCTCAATGACCCGATTCATTTGCAACCTTAATAACTGAATGGGCAATTGCAAATTCACCCTTGGGGTGGCACCTATGTCCTTCATTGACAGAGCCAGTCAGTGCTGATCACAAAACTGCTCTGCTAACAATGACCATCTAACTGTGCTCAATAAAGGCACTTGTGTTTTTATATGGCTAGGCTTGTAAACACCTTAGGCAAGTAACCTCCTATGAACATATGCAGCTATGAATCTATGCAGCACTCCCAACATCTTCTTTTCAACATAGCCTGCTGATGTCATCCACTATAAGTTGACCTGGAGTTTTTGCTGTGGTGCTTCTGTAAGGTACTGAGTTCTGTAGTCTGTATACCTAGATAGGTAGGGGTTCTATTCTCACTGCAGTCAACTGTGTGTGTGTGTGTGTGTGTGTGTGTGTGTGTGTGTGTGTGTGTGTGTGTGTGTGTGTGTGTGTGTGTGTGTGTGTGTATGTGTGTGTCTTTGTGTCTAGCCAGAAGTGTATATCCTGTAGTTAATGTTCCAATCCCATGGATTGACAGTATCTTGATAGTTGCACATGCCTACACAGCAGAGCAGAAGTGTGTATCCTGTAGTTAATGGTCCAATCCCATGGATGACAGTATTTTGATAGTCGCACGTGCCTACACAGTATTTTGATAGTTACACATGCCTACACATCTATTTCATGCAAGACTCCCAACATCTTCTCTCCAACATGCCCTGCTGAAGTCATCCACTATAAGGTGACCTGCAGTCTAATAAAACTCAGACTTGGGCTGTGGCACTAGTATAAATTACTGTGTTCTGTAGTCTGTGTTCTTATGTAGGTAGTGGTTGTATTCTCACTGCAATCAAGTGTGTATGTGTTTTATGTGTCTATCCAAAAGAGCAAAGGTGTGTATCCTACAGTTACTGTTGCTTGGGTCTATATTAGATCAGCGAACATTTAAAAAGCGAACGCTGATTGATCGACCTTATGTAAGCGAAAGCTTACAATCTCGAATTGTCAGATCCAAAACACATACACACAACACAAGCACACCAAACAAACAGAAATCCACACACATACACCTAAAATCTAACACCTAACCCAACACTAAGCTATGCACACACCACTAACTATCCACTTACCTTAACCCAAACCCTAACCCTAAGGTCCGTCACTATCGCACACTCACCTCACCCGCTCCCTAACCCTAACTCACCTAAACCCACCCTAATCCTCATGTCCACACAATCACACACATACCTAACCCGCGCCCTAACCCTAACTCACCTAACCCACCCTAACACTCACATCCACACAATCGCATACTTACCTGAATCCAACCCATAACTTTCCACCACAGCACTGAAAATACTGAAGCAACAGAAATGGACAACCAAATTCTTTTCCTAGGAAAAAAATTGGGTTTCTGTTGCTTCGATATTTTGAACATTCGCTTAAATAAGGTTGATCAATCAGCATTCACTTGTTTAAGCGTTCAATAATCTAATATAGACCCTGTTGCTTGACATTATAACAGCCTTATACACCAGCATGTGGGACAGTATTATTACCATTTTTTTCCTCAACAGATACTGCTGATGTTGTCAGCTATAATGTGTTGTCTGAGACACTCCAAGTCAGACTTGGGCTGTAATCCTTGCTTTAAATACAAAGGTATGTTGTCTGTGTGCTGAAATTAGTAGTGGTTCTATTCTCACTGCAGTCAACTTGGTGTTTGTGTGTGTGTGTGTGTGTGTGTGTGTGTGTGTGTGTGTGTGTGTGTGTGTGTGTGTGTGTGTGTGTGTGTGTGTGTGTGTGTGTGTGTGTGCTTGCACGTCTAGCCAAAAGAGCAGAAGTGTGTATCCTACAGTTACTGTTCCAATCATGGATTTAGGGCATTTTGATAGCTGCACATGCCTACACATCCATTTCATACAGGCCTCCCAACATCTTCTCTCCAACATGCCCTACTGATGTCATCCACTGTATGCTGAACCTGTCATGTAAAAGTTAGATTTCTGTGGTGGTGCTTGCATAAACTACTGAATTTTGTAGTCTGTGTACCTAAATCAGTAGGTGTTCCATTTTCACTGCAGTCAAGTGTGTGTGTGTGTGTGTGTGTGTGTGTGTGTGTGTGTGTGTGTGTGTGTGTGTGTGTGTGTGTGTGTGTGTGTGTGTGTGTGTGTGTGCTTGCACGTCTAGCCAAAAGAGCAGAAGTGTGTATCCTACAGTTACTGTTCCAATCATGGATTTAGGGCATTTTGATAGCTGCACATGCCTACACATCCATTTCATACAGTCCTCCCAACATCTTCTCTCCAACATGCCCTACTGATGTCATCCACTGTATGCTGAACCTGTCATGTAAAAGTTAGATTTCTGTGGTGGTGCTTGCATAAACTACTGAATTTTGTAGTCTGTGTACCTAAATCAGTAGGTGTTCCATTTTCACTGCAGTCAAGTGTGTGTGTGTGTGTGTGTGTGTGTGTGTGTGTGTGTGTGTGTGCGTGTGTATATGTGTGTGTGTGTGTGTTTGTGCTCTTGCTTGATATTACAGAGAGCAGTTTACACCAGCATGTGGAACACTGTTATTACACATGCTCCTCAACAGACATTGCTGATGTTATCAGCTATAAAATGTCTGTGACATTACATATAAGACTTGAGCTGTGGTACTTGCCTTAAATACAGAGGTCTATAGTGTGTGTACCTAGATAGGTAGGAGTTCTATTCTCACTGCATTCATGTGTGTGTGTGTGTGTGTGTGTGTGTGTGTGTGTGTGTGTGTGTGTGTGTGTGTGTATGTGTGTCTGTGCTTTTGCTTGAAAATACTATCCCCTTATATACCAGCATGTGGGATACTATTATTAGCATATTTTCCTCAAAAACATTACTTATGTCATTAGCTATAAAGTGTTGCTTGAGACATACCAAATCAGACATGAGCTGTTGCCTTTGCTTTAAATACAGAGGTCTGTAGTCTGTGTACCGAAATCAGTAGTGATTCTATTCTCACTGCAGTCAACTTGGTGTGTGTGTGTGTGTGTGTGTGTGTGTGTGTGTGTGTGTGTGTGTGTGTGTGTGTGTGTGTGTGTGTGTGTGTGTATATATGCGTGTGTGTGCATGTGTGTGTGCATGTGTGTGTGTGTGTGTGTGTGTGTGTGTGTGTGTGTGTGTGTGTGTGTGTGTGTGTCTGTGTGTGTGTTTGTATTTACTCTTCAATGTCATTAAGGAGAGCTCTTTACACCAGCATTTCAGACACTGTTATTATCATATTCTCCTCACCAGACACTACTGATGTCATCAGGTATATCTGATTTGTGAATATGCACCATTCCCATGAGGGCAGGGTCAGAAACTGGCCTGGAGTGCAGGCAGAAGTCATCTCATCCTATATGGTAGATATTACAGTGACATGGCTTTCAGTCTATCCACATATAGTGTGGCATGTTTATAGGCCCTGTGTGTTCTTGTTGAGAAACCCCTGTGGTCTCTCCAGCTGCTGCATGTGTCCAGTGAGGTACATGCAAAAGAGAGCATTATACTCTATTATTGTTCTGATGATGTTTGAGTACAGTGCTGTCATACAGTCCTAAGATCTGAATATGATGGTATGACTTATGACGTGAACAGCATAAGCTTTCAATATCAGTGTGGACACTTGGTGGTCGAAGTTCAGATTGCTATCTACATATGTTCCCAGTGCTTGCATAGCAGGACTGTTGTCAATGTTGTAATTAGCATGGAATTCCATTTTTCAGAAGAAGAAAATAAAGAAACGTTTCTGCATTTATTTCTAGATCATGTGGCTTTGTCAGCAATCATTTGTCTGTGTTATCCCCTCCTATATTATGTTATCATCATTGGTGGACTCAATTTTTGTACCCAATATGCAATAATCAGAATACTTGGTAAGCCAAAGGCCATATACTTTAGCCTGATCTGTCAACAAATAGATTCTACATAGTAAAGGGCCAAGCACAGATCCCTGGAGTATGCGAATTTTGACAGCTCTACTGGTACAGGTTGATTCACCAACTTTCAAAATATGTATTCTGTCAAAGAGCCATTTGGTTACCCATCTAGTGACATAAGGGTTAATCCCAAGCTGGGAGAGTTTCTCAATGATTCCTGCATGGGGGATTGTGACAAAACTATAGGCTAGATCAAGATAGGCAATATGCATCGTCTTACCTTCATCCAGGCCTATCACATAGAATCAATGGGCTGTGACAACATCACAGACTGCCTATGGTGTGACTCAGCACATGCACCTTCATGATATGGTTGAATACATACTTCAGCAGACCCTCCACATAGACTATGTTCCAGCAGAAGGGTGTACATCAGTATACATACATCTGAGTTGGGGGGGGCAGCACTTGATGCATGTATGTATAGACACATCCTGACATTCCTCAACTGTGAGGTAGACCAACATGTCATCATGGACCTTTTCTAAATGGACAC